>NC_072387.2:118341704-118657204 GCF_028885625.2 Pongo pygmaeus | reverse complement strand
ACTTGCAAAAGAAAATAGCAGGAATTTTAATTTTGTGCAAAGGACAATAAAGAAAAGAAGGAAAAGGTGAGAAAAGAATAAAGGATGGCTGTTCAGTTGTTGATGGATGCAGCTCCCAAACCTTCCCACTGAAGTCTGAAGGATTCACAAAAGCTTGTATAAGTGCATTTTTGCTTTGTTTTGCATGGTATCCACCTTCTGAATCACTGAGTTCGACCTTCATGCTAAACAGAATTTGAGAGTATCTGGTGGAAGGCACTGGGCTTACTTATGTGAGAAATGAGGATTTTTATACAATAAGTGGGAAAAGTAGTGGGACATCAGATGAGAGCTGGTTCATATACACATTTGGCAAAATAACTTAGGTACATATACAACTCATTATATTATACGAAAAGCAAGTGACATGCTACAGTTCCCACTACAAATTGTTAGATGTAGAATCTTGTTTTGAATACTATTTCTATAACATATCATTCCTTGATTAATTGATTATTTTCTGCTGGAAATGAAACAACTAGAAAAATGTAGGCTGTGGTGGAGTTTAAAAGTCTGGTTTGGTATTGTTTGAGCTTTTCAGCTTTAATTTCTTTGCTGCTATTATATTTTTTTATCTTTTATATTTCAGAGACTCTGTATTTGTACATTCATTACCTTTCTACAAAATGGCAGTTAATAAAATTAGGCAAGGAAATAGATTATTTGTCTGAGTTCAACATAGCTAAGTTTCGACAATGAAAGTTAATTGAATTCTTACTAAATATGATAATTGCAAAGATAATAAAAATGTATATTATTCACTTAGAAATCCTTATGAGTCATTCAAGTAAAATGATTTAACTATTATAATACAATATCATAATAAACTGGGTTCCTTTGCAATTATTAGTTTAATTAGCAAGTATGATTAAAAATGTCTGTATATGTATTTAAAGGCAAACATGGACATAGATAACTCAATGTACAATTATTTAATGTAGCTAGATAATTATACTATTTAATGTATTTTAATGTCCACAATGCATTTTTGAAGGTTCTTTGTGATAAAAAATAATGGTATATTAAAAAATTGGAAAATTCAAAACACAAACTATTTCTTACGATTAGCAGATTTGAAACCCATTTGAACTACGAAAATAAAATTCAATTGGAAAAGTAAATTGTTGTCATATCAACAATGCATGTTATTAAAGATTATCACCTAAAGTTTTAAAATTGTCACAGTATTTTACAGCAATAGTTTAATCATCTCTTCCTTGTAATAATTATAATTTGTATTAAACATAAAGACAATACATACTTATAGTGATCCCTTGACAGTTTATTCATAAGAAAGCTACCATTTAACAATTATCTAGCTGATGTCAAATCTTTATAACAAGCTCATGAGCCAGTACTAACTCCACTTAGTAAGGAAACCAAGGCTCAAAGACATTAACTTGACTTGCATCATGCCATTAGGGCACATAAAAACACTGTGTGACACTTGTAACTCACACATCACTGCTTCCAAAATTGACGGTCTTTCTAAAATATATTTTCATGAAGCACTTTAATACATTTATACAACTGTGTATTCTTTAATCCACGGCCCTTCAAATGCCCACCTGCATAAAAAGTTCAGGAGAAAAGAAGGAAGAATTCATAGGAAGTCTGTTTTCTGCCTAAATTAACTTCTACTTCTGCACTGAAAATAACGTCTATTTATGATGAAATCTATGGGAAGTCTGTTCCTGACAGACTCAGAAATTGTGGAGCAGCTCTAGCTCAACCTGCAGTTCCAGTTCAAGCGTGTAATCATTTGAGTATAAAGAACGTGGAGAATAGTATGGCGATAATAGCGGGTGAAATTTTAAAGATGAATTAATTCAGTTATGTACAAAATAATAAAATAATAATGAGAATTGTAACTTCTAGTTTTAAAGCCTCAAATTCATATTCATATGATCTATCACATCGATACCATTCCTACCGATGAGAAAGTTTAGAAAGTTTAGTTAACGTTTCCGACTTGTTCATGACCTCCTAGAGCATCCCGTTCTCTATGTGTAAATCTCTTTCCTTGCATGGAGCTACATTCTGTTTCTCTTGTAATTTTTTACACAGGAAAAAAAATTACAAGCCCCTTGTAAGTAAGGCCCTTGTAATTAGGGTCTTACAATTTCCTATTTTTTTTTTTACAAGAGAAAGAATTACAAGGGCCTTCTTTTACCCAGCGCCAATACTGAACAAACTAAGTCACAATAAGAAGAATAAGCTGTAAGAGTAAACCCTACATGGCAAATGCTTCAGATACTCAAAGCTATTTTGCTTTGAGCTTTTCTCTTCTTTGAATGAAAAACCCGTAGTCACTCTGCCTCTTCCTCATGTAATATGGTTTTAGGTTCCTCATCCTTCTCACAGTCCAAATGTCCTTTGTCCTAGAATCTCCTTTCTATAGCTAGATGCACCAAGGCTCTCAAATCACATTTTATTATCCCAGTCCTTCTGCCTCCCTTGTTTTAGATAATGTACTTCTACCAATGCAAACTTTGGATTTATTTATTGGGAAAGGGTAGCACTCATATTACACAATTCCCAAAAAATCACACTTTATAAATTATTTAAGTAATCAGTGTTTTGGAATTTACATTTGCCCTTGTTCATTTTTCTATTGTGGGTTAAGTGCGTTGTTCAAATACTTCAAGTTCTTTTTAGATTCTCCTTCTACATTCAATGTGTTTTCCACTTCTTCCAGCTACAGACTTAGAAAATGCATATAGCCCAGAAATGAGTGGTTTAAAATGAATGCAGAGCAAGAACCCAGGAAGCTACAGGAATTTTGAACCTTAAAATAAAGAATTTGTGCAACTATGAGCGGCTGTGATTTTTCTGCAGTTGGTAGATCAGCTCTGGAGGGAGAAGTGACAAGCCTGGTCTGGTTTAAGGTGAAGAAAACATCAGCCTGGAACACACAGGAGAGACTGTGTGATTATAATTATGTAGGATACTGAA
Source organism: Pongo pygmaeus (assembly GCF_028885625.2). NCBI lineage: Eukaryota > Metazoa > Chordata > Mammalia > Primates > Hominidae > Pongo > Pongo pygmaeus. The sequence goes on along the minus strand of NC_072387.2, from coordinate 118,654,210 downwards.
AATCACGAGGCCAGAACCAGGGGCTTATCCATACCATTTCTGCCAATGTTATTTATCAAACCCCTGGCGAGAAGACACTGCACTGTAATTAGTCTACTAATCTACAGAGAAGTGAGATTTATATTCTAATTATACTTTGCTATGCATATATTTATGCTTAACATAAATCCATATTTAATAACTGCATAATCTTCTTCCATTGTGTGGAATCAGTCATTATATGTGAATCCTTGTTATCTGAAAACAATGCAAAGTTATATAGCTCCCTTTTAAATTTTAGAATAGGCAGCCAAACCAAAGCAGAACCATTTGAACTTGATAATTATTCTTGATCATGGTGGAATCCTAGGGGACTGATGCAGGAAGCAGCCATTGTTCCAGGACCCTGTCAAGCCTGGGCTGCTGCTGTTGGCTGTACCACCCATGACCCATGCCTTCCACTGCCTTCACAGCAAATAAACTACTTTCCAGGAAGCAGCTCACTCCCCAGTTACACACCACCCCTCTTCCCACTGCTGCCGCATTGTCGTCAGGCCGCTGAACATCCAGATCGACCATGAAAATTGTTGTCTTTTCTCTTCGTCATGATTTCCAGCACCAATTTTGTAACATTTCAGGAAGTTAGGACTTCCTATGAGTAAAAATAAAAAATTTAGGGAATTATTTTGGTTCAGACATTCGGTCCTCTGGTTTAAGCCCTCAACTAGTTTTAGGAACGATCATTGCCTGTCTCTTCTTTGTGACTCTGAATCAGAGTATTCAGAGCTGACGTGTGACCACCTCCATAGCCCCTGGCTGGGACCCTGACCCTGTTCTGGTCTGGTATCATCACAGCTTCCTTCACTGGATGTGCCAATTGCAGTTCCTGCCCTTATATTCCTACCTGGATCTCAGTTCTCGGTGTAAATATTACAGGCCTTTGTCTTTAAAATACTTAGATATTTTAATACGTGTGATATCTTTAAAGTATTTTTAAAATATGACAAAAAGGATTGCATTGCCCATGCAAAGGCCTACTTAAAGCTCCTGTAGCAAAAAGTGTGAGTGGCCCAGGCCCCAGCTGCTGTGCGAGTCACACATTGACCACACACCACCAGCTGCTCCCAGCCCACTCGACTGAGTATAACAGGGATGCTCATCAAGGTGGCTCCACTCCTGCCAGGTGTGGGATCCTCCCATAGCCAACTCTGCCTGGATGAGGACTACCCCTCAGCCTACTGAAGAATTCTTAGAGCTCTGCCACGTCCTGAAACATTTCCTACCAGGTCCGCTGCTTTCTTCTTTCCTGCTCTGGGTCTATGGGCTGACCTGTGTCTCCCAAAATTCCTACATTGAAGCAACTTCAGAATGTGACTGTATTCAAAGAGAAGGTCTTTAAGGAGGTTCATGAAAATTCACTGAGGTTATTAGGGTGGGCTCTAATCCAATCAATATACCTGGTGCCCTCACAAATAAGGAAGTTAGGACCCAGACACACAAGGACAGAGGATGAACATGTGAAGACAGAGTGAGAAGACCACTGCCTGCAAGCCAAGGACACAGGTCTCAGAAGAAACCAAACTTCCTGACATGGCACCTAGATCTTGGACTTCTTGCCTTCAGAACTGTTAGAAAATAAATGTATAAGCTGCCCAGGCTGTGGTATTTTGTGATAGCAGTCTGGACAGCCATATAGACCGTCAGCGAGGATCACACCAGAATGGGGCATTTGAAGGCCCTCCCAGCCTCATCTGGGACCTAACAAGAACAAACAACTGGTTTTCCTTCTACTACACCCGAAACACTCAACACAAACACTTCTGTGATCACATGCGTAGGTGTTTTCTCCACACCAAGCAATCATCCAGTGGACACCAGCAATTCCATTCAATTTAACACAGGTAAATACACAGGTAAGGGCTCAGTCCCACAAGACTCCTCCCATTTCAGATGCCAGTTCTGAGCCCCAGGTTGTGGCCTGTACTTCTGACCAACCAGCTATAAATTGGGGTTCCCGGCTGGGTGCAGTGGCTCACACCTGTAATCCCAGCACTTTGGGAGGCCGAGGCAGGTGGATCACGAGGTCAAGAGATCGAGATCATCCTGGCCTACATGGTGAAAGCCCATCGCTACTAAAAATACATAAATTAGCTGGGCATGGTGGCGTGTGCCTGTAGTCCCAGCTACTCAGGAGGCTGAGGCAGGAGAATCGCTTGAACCCGGGAGGTGGAGGTTGCAGTGAGTCGAGATCGTGTCACCGTACTCCAGCCTGGCAACAGACCGAGACTCCATCTCAAAAAAAAAAAAAAAAAAAAAATTGGGGTGGTTCCCATGACCCTCTTCTTGGGTTCAATAATTTGTTAGGACAACTCCCAGAACTCAGGGAAACACTTGACTTATGTTTACCATTTACTATAAAGGGTACTAAAACACAGAATGATGAACAGCTGGCAAAGAGGCACATAAGGCGGGTCTGGGGCCAGGCGTGGAGCTTCCAGGCTCACCAGGCGGCCCTCACAGCTCCCCAGTGTGTTCAGTAATCTGGGAACTCTCTAAACTCCATAGTTCAGAGGTTTTTATGGTGTCTTCATTACATAGGCATGATCGCTTATTAACTCAACATCCAACTTTTCTTCCTCCTCCAAAGGTTAGGGGTTGGGGTTGAGAATTCCAAGCTCATAATCATGGCTGGGTGACCAACCCCCAGCCAGAAGCCACCAGGGGCTACCTTATTAGAACAAAACATGTCCCTATCACCCAGGAAATTCCAAGGGATTAGGAGCTCTGCCTCAGATAGGAACTCTGTGTCAGAAACTAAGGTCAGAGATCAAATATATACACAGATCTACAGATCCACAAATAGACACAGATATAGCTATATACACACACAATAAGAGATATATATCTTATTCTATCACAATAGCACATACCCCCTTTCCTCTTGCTGGTGTTGCCCTCACAAATCTCTTGCATATCTAACCTCCTCTTTGTGTTCACTTCTCAGTGGATCCAAACTAACCCAGGCTTGCTAAAAAAGGAGACACAAGCCAAAACACACCTTTCATGCTTGAAACAATCTCATAAGATGAAAAGAGAAGAGAATGCCCTAGGGGTTGCCCCTGCTTGGAATCCAGCCTGCACACCCCTCCTGTGGCATCTAAGAAGGCAACACATCTGACTAGGCGTGGTGGCTCACGCCTGTAATCCCAGCACTTTGGGAGGCCGAGGCGGGAGGATCACAAGATCAGGAGATCGAGGCCATCTTGGCCAACATGGTGAAACCCCGTCTCTACTAAAAATACAAAAATTAGCTGGGTGTGGTGGCACATGTCTGTAATCCCAGCTACTCAGGAGGCTGAGGTAGGATAATCACTTAAACCCGGGAGGCGGAGGTTGCTGTGAGCCGAGATTGCGCCACTGCACTCCAGCCTGGCGACAGAGCGAGACTCTGTTTCTAAAAACAAAAAGAAGTCAGCACATCTTACTTCTCCAGAATTGCCAGAGGCATAAAGCATGTTTCTTCCTATCATCTGTCCCACTCAAAAAAGTTCAAGGGACACACACCAGGGCCCCAGATTCTCAGGCTTAACGCTAAACCTTATCTTTCTACGATTCAAATGGGATGTAAAATTGTGTTTGTGATCTTTATTTTTATTAGAACAAGAAGGTAATTCTTTTTCTTTATAGAATAATTTGGAATTGAGAAGGAAACATAGGCAGTTGTCAAATCTATGTTGCCCCAGGGTATTCAAAAATGGCTTCCACAATCATGCAGCATTGCTTAGCCCAGTTACAGCTGCTTAGATTACACGCCAATTCTGCAGAAAGCAGCTCATTTATCAGACACAGATTTCCCACTTGTAAATTCTTCCCATGAGAGTTAGGTCATGGACTATAAGGTTTGGGTATTTTTTTCTTTCTTTCTTTTTTTTGGCAAATTGCTAAATTAATCAGTAATTCTTACTGTCTGTGGTCAAAGGCTACTATAGAACAGGAGGAAGGAAGGAAAGGGAAGCTTCTTCTGTGAGCCTATCACAAGCCAGCAACTCTGCTTGGGATTGTAAATGATTGAGGACATAATCTCACATCTGAGTTGCTTAAACTGGGAAGGATAAGGCACTTATATCAAGAATTGAATCATAATTGTATAAATAAGTGAATTATAGATCCACAGATAAAATGCCTGTAGGAGTACAGAAGAGAAATATAACTCTTTCAGCTGAGGAAACCAGTGGAGATTTCTGAAGGAGATACTATTTAATTCAGGCATTCAGATGAATAGAATTTAGATATTTTGAGACGGGGGTAAGGATGAGAAACAGAAAGAGGAAACACACAGAGGCCATTTATACAGCACCCTTGACATAAGTGCCTCCATCTTAGAAAAAGACTCTATCTTACATTTCATAAGGCACGTTGCCAGCAGGGGTCAGATATTTTGCCTGATCAATAAAGATGCATCCAGCCAGATAAAGACATGACCAAGCACATTCTTCCACTATCAGTCCTAACCAGAGGACTCTTGCCCATAAAAAAAAAGCAAGACTTCAGAAGCTCGAAACGGCCTCTTAACAGACACTATCTTACTGTCCCTTGTGACAAGCACCCAGAATCTACCACCGAAGGCTCTGCCCACATCACTGACCCTTCCATGCACGACTCATGGTCTACCCAGGCCAGACCAGGATATTCTTTTTGTCTACATCTCTCTTCCTGGACTGTTTCCTTAACCCTTTTTCTTTCCCCTTGATGTTAAATGTCACTTTGTTTGTTGTGGAATATTTAATCTATAGCATTTATCTATTGATTAAATATACTAGTATATATGGTTTGCAATCTTGATTGATGTGTGGAGTGGCTTGAGCCTGTGTGCCCGTGGCTCTGACTACAAGTGAATGGGAAGCACCACTGAGAATTGTCTCCCTGGGAATTCCATGCAGCCCGTGATTGAAGTAACGTCAATAAAAGCCTGACATTGTGGGAAGACACAAACCTGGGCCTCTTGTTATCTCTGACATTGCACTGCTCACAACAGGCAGAAAATCAACCACTGTATTCAAGGAACGGCAAGGTCCCTATTAGATCATATTCATCATGTTTCTCAACAGAGATGATTGAGGCATTTGGAATGGGACAGGAATTTTTTGTTTAGCACTGTGCCATAGACTGCACAATGTTTAGCATGTCTATCCCCTGAGCAGATAATATCAGTGATATCCAAGAGTAATTTAGCAAATATGTCAAGTTGAAAACCACTAGAATCTAACTCAAATTGGAGCATGGTTGGGGTTACTGAAACAGATTCCTGGCCCCCACCCTCCAGTTTCTGATTTAGCAGGTCTGTGATGGGGCCTGATCATTTACATTTCTAACAAGTTCTCAGATGAGTAGGATGCCACTGTCCTGGGAACACCATTGTCCTTGGGGCACCATTGTTTATGGAGTATAACATAGAGAAATGGAAAGTCATATTGGAATAATAAGATTGCGGAGGACCATGAATAGCAATGTAGTTATAGGGAAAAAGAGTCTCTGAAGTCAAACGCCTAACTACATTTCTACATTCCATTCAAGACTTAGAGAGAAACATAAAAGAGAAACATGGATGGCTTTAGAAATCTCTTAGGAGAGAAAAAAAACTCTGGCTCTCTCTCTTTATTTACCCCCCCATAGCTGTGGAACAGCACTACTAGCAGACTAATAACAAGGAGCACGTGTTCACTTTCTTGATGGAAAAAAAAGAAAGATGAGGAAGATGAGAAAAACAAGACCAATGGGATGGGTATTTATTCTGGACCATAAGCTCCATGAATCAACAACCTCACCTGCCTTGGCTCAGTACAACCTCCCACATAGAACATAATTCTGGGCACATATATGCCACAGAAAACATATTTGGCAAACGAATGAATGAATGAATGAATGAGAGCTGAAACAACATTGGAAGTGAAGAGTAGGCGATGGAGAAGGATGATGTAAAAGTTACAAGCATCACTTTAGGCACCGAGTCACATACAGGGTGAAGGGCAAAGCCTTTTACTGAAACTCCTTAGTGGAGTCTGGAAGGGAGATGTGAAAGACCCATGGTCAGTTTATACAGAGAATATCAACTATAACTATTAGATTTCAGACTGAAGTTTCTAGAAAAAAATGGCCATATTATTGACACACACACATGTGGGAAAGAGAAGCATATTTTTGTGAGGAAGGAAGAATGGGTGTGTGGAAAACCACATTCACGTTAGACATAAATGGTTTTACATGCCTGCATGGTTTTTGATTAAAAATGCAAGAGGAAATTTTAGAGCAGTGACCAGACTCTGGAAAAATAAAATTTGGATATGATCCCATGAAAGAGACCAAGACCATGAGAAGGACAGTCGACATGTTTGACTCAAAAATCATATTGGCAAGAATTTGTTAATAGCCATTGAGATTTTAATAAAATCACTATATATGTATAAGAAGTCACTACACAAATGCAAAATATAAGCTACAACACCATTGTTCATGCATGAAATCTGGGACCCTAATAAAGCCCTGAACCTCTCCCATGCACTGCCTCATCTCCCCATCTGTAGGCTGGATCCACTGGGGGTCCACAATGGTGATAGGAGATATGCAATGAAGAAATCTGGGTTCTTACCAACCTTATGCCTCCTTGTCCTATGGCATAGTAGTAAGAACAATTTCTCCACGTGTATAATAACTAGAAACATAAGCTATGGATGAAAAGGTGCCTCAAGGTGTTTTACAAAGTGGCATTCTTGATTGTACTCATAGAGCTCATTTTGCTTCTCTCTCTATGTGGATGATTTTTAAAACATGCTAAACTCTATGCAAAGCCTGCATTATAGAGTTTTGGAGAGGTTAATCCAGACACCATGTATTAACCTTGGATATGTGGGCAAATAATAGACTAGACAGCTGGCAATCTGATATTCAATAAGATGAATGGAAAAAACTCATTGATTTTTTTTTTTTGCATTGTAGAAACAGTTGCTAGCTATCTAGAAATTGACGTCTTATGTTAATTTGCAAAACAAATATGCAAAAAATAACATGGACAGTAATTGAAACATCTGTAATATGTGAGCAACTACACTCTGCCAGGCACTGGGATCCAGCCACTTGGATGAGAGCCAGGGCCTGCTCTCATGGAGCCCGCTGTGAGTTCTGGATCCAATGAAGCAAATGTTCAATGCCCTGATACACTCTGTGACATCTTCTGGGATTGGAGCAGCTCCAGGCACTGTGGGACCAAACTGGGAGGCAGCAAAGCCTTCTCTGAAGAAGTGATCTAGGTTCAGAGCTCAGACAGAAACTGGGATCTAAGTGATGAATAGGGATTATCCACACAGAAAGAGCTGCAAGTATTGGGACTAGAAGATACAAAGTTCTAGATAGGGGACGGCAGAAGAGGCTTGAGGAGCTGAATGAGCCTAGGTACAATGGGAAGTACTGGTGTGAGAGGTGGGCTGGGTGTGAAATGGGAAGGGTGAAGTCTGGTTATGTCAACAATCATTCTGGGAAAGATTAAAGATCCACAAGGACTACTCTCTTGAAAAGAAGTTTGGAAACTAAGCATTATTACAAGATTTTTTATTTATTTTTATTTATTATTATTATTATTTTTTCTTTTTTTGCAGAACCAAGAACAGTACATTTAGGATTATCTTCATTAGAGAGAGAAGAATGGATCTAAGGGAGGACAAGACTGAAGATAATGTGATCAGTTTAGGGGCAGTTGCAATAAACCAGATGCAAAATTATGATGGCCACAACCAGGTCATGACAGTGGGGACTGAGGGTCCCCGTATAATAAAGATGCTTAGGAAGAGGCTCCCTTTACTTATTTGCTCACTGAGCAAATATTATTGATCACCTACTTTGTGCAATCATTGTTCTAGAAGCCAGGGAACAGTACTAAACTAAGCAAAGAAAGCTCTTACTCATGTAAACCTACAGTCTACTGGGAGGGGATAGACAATAAAAAATCAAGGAAATAAAGAATTTGCTTCAAGGTTATAAGTGCAATGAAAAAGAAGGAAGCGGGTGAGTAGAGACAGTGAGAGGGTTGGGTTGATGTAGGTCAGTAGTACAAGCCTCACTGATTAGGCAACATTTGAGTGGAGAGCTGACAGATGTGAATGGTGATCCATGCAGAATCTGGGTCAGCAAGTACAAAGACCCCAAGGCAGGAGCAGGCTAGAGGTATTTAAAGAAAATATCCTTATGTTGAAGCCCAATTCCCAGTGTGATGGTGCTAGGAGGTGGAGTCTCTGGGAGGTGATTACCTGGCGTGGGTAGAGTCCTCATCAATGAGATTCATGCTTTTATAAGAGACCACAGAATGCTCCCTCGCCCTTTCCATCCTGTGAGTACCTAGTAAGAAGCTGCCATTGATGAACTGGAAAGCAGACCCTCACCGACATCAAACTTGCCAGACCCCCAACCTTGGACTTCCCAGCTGCAGCCCTTTGAGAGCATGAATTCCTATTGTTTAAGCCACTGGGCCTGTGGTATTTTGTTACGTCAGCCCTAGCAAACCAATACAGGTACCATCTCTGGAATTTGCAGAGGGGAAGAGTAACCTGCACGGGAGACTGAGAACGAAGGATCAGTGAAGCAGATGAAAAACCAAGGAGAGAAATTCAACTGAAGAAAACTGAGTGAAAGAAGTCAGTGGAAAAGGAAGAAATAATGGAGTCAATGATGCTTGTAGATGGATATGACAAGGACTAAAAATGTACCCTCTGAGCCTGGAAACAAGGAGATCATTGCTACAGGCAGGTTTGGTGGAATCACTGGGGAAAAAAAAGCCTGGTAGGGGTGTTTTCAAGAGACAATGGAAGAGAGAAGGTCGAACTCATGAGTACAGACACCTTCTGAGGCGTGTTGGTTATAGGGAAACTGAAATGAAGGGGAGGTGGTTTGGTTTTCTTTTCTTTCTACTTTGGGAAACATTAAAATTCTTTTCCCCTTCTGTGAATATGATTCTGTTCTGTGGATCATGAAGGGCTGAAAGAGTAATGATCTTGAGAAGGTCAGAGGCACTGGCTCCAGGGGGGGGCAGTTTTAACACTGTTTGCAAATGCTGCTTTATGAAGCAGTGTTTATGCATGTCCAGTTTTAGAAATTCTCTGTGTATTGAAAAGGCTCAGAAAAAAATCCAGAAATATATTCTGTTCTGTCCATTCTTGCACTCAGTAAGTGATTTCTCTGATCTTATAAATGGCACATCTACATCTTCCCTGTAGAACATTTTACTTCTGTGTGTACTATGGTGGCACTGTCAGAGGCAGCGATCATCTACAGACTGTTTTCCAGCTGCACTTGTACACTAAGCAGCAGTCTGGGCTGCTGACAGATTGTGCCTTTTTCCTGTGAAAATTACCAGTCATTTCTTCTTCTTTCTCATAGACTGTTGTGAGCACAATAAATCAGAAAACTCTAGGTTTATACCAGCTACAGCACTACTGTCTAAAACTTGATGGATCGGAGACCTGAGCTGTAGCCTTTATTCAGCTAACTAAAATGTTTGCTTTTTTTCAGTTTCAATTTAATCAAAACTTGATGGTGAAGAGACAGAAATGACAGATTTCATGTTTTGCCATTAATCCTTATTAGACATCTGGCTTCTGAGAAGGGAGCAGCTCTAAGAAATAACATTGTATGGTGCAAGAAATTGACACAGAGGAAGTGACGCTACAAAATCAGGAGAAAATTTTTTAATTATAAAGAGCAGAACCCATTATTCATTCCTTCCTTCCCCCTTCCCTAAAATATACAAAAATACTGGGTTAAAATAAATATATATGTGCATGTATAAATACACACAGGTATATGTAAGTATATATACATATATAACATATATACGTAGGTACATATGTGTATCTGTACCTATATATACACACATATACCTGAATATATATGTATACACTGTATACGTACCTGTATATATATATGCACACACACACACACACACACACACACGGATATGCACCTTATTGGTTCCAGTTCTCTGGAGAACTCTGACTCATACACAGTCTCTGTGCTAGGAATAGAGATGGAAATATTATGAAGTTCATTAGGGCAGGAAAGAAAAATTCTTTCTCACTGTTCCTTTGCTCAAGCTTTTCTTGCTTCCCTGAATCCCCTCCTCCTTCTGCGCATCCCCAGCACTTAGAACAGTACATGGAAGATGACAAGGATTCAATAAACATTTGCTACATGAATGAATGAATTAATAATGAAGGAATCCTGATCCTCTTGTTTGCATAACACACATTTTAGTGAAAGATATGGGCTCGCAAACAAGAGATTACACTTCAAGGAATTCGTGTTGGCAATGTTGCAGGGGAAGGGCTTCGTGTGTTTCACCTGAGGATGTCCGGGAGGGCTCCGCAGGGGAGAGGAGAGGTACATCTGCAAGGAATGGAGGAAGGGTGCTCCTGGTGGGTTGGGGAATCCCTGGAGCAAAGACACAGTAGACACAGCAGAAAGCAAGTACATTTCCCATTCTAGGAACTGCTGACCCTGGGATTACCAGAGAAACCAGCCACGCCTCTCCTCTGGCTTCTGGGGCTGCTGAGAAGGTTTGTCCCGTGACTTGCAGCAGTGTCACTCACTCCACATGGGCTTTGGTCCATATTCTCATGCTGTCCTCCCTCTGTGTGTGCCCACACTCTCCCATTCTTTTCAATAGACACAAGTCCCTGGATGAGGACCCACCCTGTTCCTGATGACTTATCTGAACTTGATTACATCTGCAAATACTCCTTTTCCAAATAACATATAAGTTCTCAGTAGACATAAATTTTTAACCCAGTACGGTACCTCATAGGATTATTTTCAGATTAAAGGAGACAATATGTATAAAGTGTTTAGAGAGATGGCTGGCACACACACACACACACGTACATATAATCACACATTAGCAGAAAACAATGAATAAACATATTGCTCAGTGCTCCTTAATAATGTAAATTTTTCCCCTTTAATACATTTCCAAAGGTGCTATCAAATTCCTGTTTCTCATTATCTTGTTTACATCAGTGCCCTTAGCTTATGTATCTATCTTCAGCCTTTTTCCATTTTATTCTAATTTAAAATATGATTGCCTAAAACATTCCTAAAGCTATGCTGTTATTCCTATAATTTACACTCACGGTGACGATCACTGATTATATAACAGTGTCATTATTTAGCCACTTTACGACTCTGATAATATCTCTTAATTCAAATCATAATAGTAGCTAACATTTATTATGCATGTGGCAATACATGGCAGATTCCATTTGCAGGTATTTGCATGTATTATCTAACCAACTAACCTTCACGACCACTTACCTCATAACCTTATTTGCAGAAATATGAGGTGCAGAAAGTGCCCTGGCCGGGGACAGACAGCTCTTAAGTATCAGAGTACAGATCAACCCCCAGACTGAACTCCAGAGTTAGATCCTTGATGCTAAACCTAAGTAATGCTGCTTCTATCATGATGTTCTCATATCAGAAATCTGCTTTCCTCCGGCTCCATCGCTGCTCTCATGCTATTGATTACAGCCAAAAAGTCCCTTTCTCTCTTCCTACCAAACTCATAAAATGTTGAAGAGAGCACGGTTTCAGATTCATGTCATCCTACCTCACCCCAGTGAATGCCCACAGCAACTCCCTTTTAATGAATGGTGCATCTTTCCATCTAGGTATATTTTTTTCCTCTTTTTTCAATTATTCTCACAACACCTATGAAAGTTGTGGCTATATAGCAGACAATTAAAATAATACTTCTCAGAAATATGAATTTGTGTTCATGAAATATTAAGCCATACATTCACTTCATACAGAATCCTTCAGAATTTAAATGCAATTAATTTGCAACCTTTTGTAATTTTATATCTGATTTGGAAATGGGCACCTTTAATTACCTAGCAGCTGTTACCTATTAATTGAAGGCATCATAATGCACTGAATGTATCTATGCGAAATTCTAACCTGCCCCGGAGGGCTAGAGTCAGCATGTGCCTGCACTCTTCATATTTAACCATACAAATCTCTGATGTAGGTATGTATGTGGAGTTGGAAAACTCACCCTTTTTGTCTAAAATCCAGAAGTCATTCTTTTGTACCTCGTAGCTGCCCCAGCAAACATCTTATCTGAGCTACTTCTTCCTGCATCCTTCCCCTCCTGTGCTAAGTTAAGAGGAAAGGATGAATCCACAGCTTCACATTCAGAGGGCGGTATGTTCCCATCCTATTGAGCAGTTAATGAAATGGGAGTGACGCTGATGAAGCTGCCACTTCCCTCTCTCTGCTAGGCTTGGTGCCACTCTGGAACAGGGAAGATGCAGACAGCACCATGATGTCAATGTTTTTTCTCTGGGAATGTTGCCTCCCCATTTCTTCCTTAGGACAGGCTGATGTTTTATATTTGCTCTACAACCCGAAGTATCTAATATAGGAGACGTTTGTAGTGGTTAAATCTGACTGTTTTGGGGAGAGTCTACATATATTCCATGTCAAATATACTCCTAATTTTGAGTTGGAGAAATAGTCATCCTTGCAGAGTAGTTAACATATATCACATCCAGTAATGTTCATTTAAAAATGCGTATATGGATCCAGGCTTGGTCATGTTCCTAGTAGATTTGACGGATTCTAAAGGTGGCAGGGTTCTGATTTCAATTTCTGACGTGTCAGCTTAAATCCGCTTATCGAGCGTCGCATTTTCAAACTGCCAATTTATGTAGCTGGTTGTGGGAGGTCAGGGAGAGAGGATAAAGCTGCATCCAATAAAACGCCATCATCACCCCTGTGGAAACAGTGCCAGCCCAGATGGGTCACACTCATAAAAACAGCACTCACTAAATGCTAGTTGTGAAAATTATAACAGGCTCCTTCTATCTTTATACCCTAGATACTAGGAGATAATTTTTTTTAAATAAGCTTACTCGATAACCAACTACTGTAGAATTTTAAGTTCTGAGACAATCTAGTAAATACAAGGAAACAGCTGGACTAAATAATCACAATTAAATGGGCAGTCTTATTTCACTTTTTTTATGTATAAAACACTTAAGGCATATATGAAATTTGTTCTTTGACCTCAGCCTACACTTTTGGGAATGGGGTACATAAGGGAGAGAAAGCTTGATCCTAATGATTTACCTACGAACTTCTAAATGAAGAGATGTCCAGCCTATCAATGAATACATCATCCAATGTATATTGATCATCGACATATTTTAGGCATCTATTTAGAGGGCTCTGAATGACATGCAGACAGTTGATATTTCCTGTAGATTATTCACAAGAAGTAAAGCCATCAATACTTTACAAAATTGCACCAAAAATCAAAGTGACTTCAAGGTTTCTGTCCTGGAAGACCAGGGGAGTGATGGCAACATCAATGGAGAATCACAGAGGAAGTCTTGGTTTGGGAAGAAGATGAGGGTGGATATATTCAGCTTTGAACACGACAATTAATAAAGGCAACATCATCAGAAAAGTTAAGACTGGAACGCAGGAAAAAGGTCTGGATACAGATTTAGGATAATTAGAGTGGGTGAGGTGGATGCAATGGAGGAAAATGAGATCTTCCAGGGAAGATAGGTAGAAAGACAGTTAGAATCAGAGTCTGAGATCAATAGAAGAGGTAACCAACTAAGGAAGCTGGTACAAGGATCTGAGGAGTAGGAGAAGAAAACAGAGGTATCCCAGTGTTATATTTTGATATTTTTCAATTTTCCTAATAGATTACTTAGAATTTTGTGATCAAGTGGAGATATAAATAAACTATGATATTATAGTTCTGTAAATATGCTTACAAGTTCTTTGTGTGACTGTACTGAAACAGGACCTTAGTAAACATTTGGCATATTAAGTAGTAAATAAATAACATTGCTTTTGAAAAAAAAAATGGAAGAAGAACGGGGAGGGATTGATCAGGGAAAGAAGATGGAAAACCCCAAAGCATAAAGAATACTTCTCCTGGCCTTTGGACATTCCCTTGATAGCAGGCAGAGAGCTCCACTAGAAAGCAGGAATAAAGAATTTCAAATGGCAAGGAAGGTAAATCAACCTGTGAAGATAAGTTTCTCTAACCATACCACATAAATCAGTTTTGCAGTATGATGTTGTCTATAAAAACATGGTCTCTCCACTCAGGAAGCCCTGAGGTAGCAGTTTCTTCTTCAAAGGCTCCATTGCTTCACCCACCAAGTGGGGTGCACGTCCTACCTACTTTCAATAACATATGTACCTACTACATATGTTATTGAAAGGAGTAAGTCGAGGCATGTAAAGCTCGGAGAGTGCAGAACATACCTACAAGGCACCAGATAATAACATCAGCAGTTACTTTTAATGGAAACACATTGTGGACTAATTAGTATGAAGCAATATTTGGGAGTGGCAATTCCAATAGGGGAATTCACATTCCTTCTTAAATTTTCAATATGTACTTCCTCTCTGATTTTTAAGTCACCCACTCACTCTATTTCTCTATCTCTCTCTCCCTCAGACTTCCCTTTTCTTTCATGTGGTGTAACTCAAATAGAGTTGAATTAACAGCCTTAAAAGAAAATTTAGGACAGTTTTCCTTTTAGAGGGAAAAAGAGTTGTTGAACACATTTTAGATTGATGCAGCATATTAAAATGACAAATTGCACACTGAAATATCACCAACTCCCAGAAGAGAACAATAAAAACATCAAACACACTAAATTTATACTGACAAAAAAATACATTTATAAAGCAAAAAAAAATCCTGAATTACTTTTAAATGACATACTATAAACCTTAACATAAAAAAAACCACAGACATGTTGTCCTTTGAAAAAGTATATTTGATTCTTTATACTCAGCCAGCCAATAAAAGTACTTGGAAATAAGAGATAAAATTATTCATACAAATACACAATCTGCAAGTTTAAACAATAATTTAAATGGAAACTTTTTTCTTAGGGCAATTTTTTTTTACTTTCTCAATTGCATAAACAAGTGCATTTGACTATTTCAATAGCTTAAAGATAAATAAAAATATCACCACTATGAAGTGAAAACCTTTCCTTATATGCATTTTTGGGAGAAGTAATACATATGCTAGAGACGTTATACTGTTTCTAAAGAGATTACTTTCATTTGCAATCCAAATTTCTTCAATTGTAAGAAATTCTTATTTTTCCCCTAGCACAGTGAGGTATATGAGTACTCACAAGGGTATTTCCACGGTAGATGAGAAACTCAAGGGAAGTAATATATGTATATCCATTATTTTATACTTGGGTCAGCTCCAAGTACCAAATTAATATGCCCTATTACAGACTAACTGTTCCTTTCCCTCAAAAATCATACGTAGAAGCCCTAACCCTCATGTGATGGTATTAGGAGTTGTAGCCTTTGGGAGGGAATTACGTTCGATGAGTTTATGAGATGAAGTCCCATGATATGATTAGTGCTCTTAAAAGAAGAGAAATCAGAGCTTCCTCTTCACCATGTGAGGACACAGCAAGAAGGTGGCTGTCAGCAAGCCGGGTACCTTGATCTTGGTCTTCCCTGTCTTCAGAACCGTGAGAAATAAATGTGTGCTGTGTAAGCCGCTTAGTCTATGATATTTTGATATAGCAGACTAAGCCAAACAGACACCCTCTAGAGCCAAATGTTTTAATTTTTACATTGCAATAATGCATTTGAAATTATAATAATTGTTACATATTCAGACTCCTTCATTCAGTTCTAGGAGTCAACTATTTCTTCATCATTTGATGCTGAAGATGACCTTCACTATACTCCATCACTTTTGCTTCCATTAGTAATGGAAACTATTCACTAAAAGAGATGAAATTATATAGGTTGCCTTGCTGAGGATATTTCCCTCCAATATCTTCAGAAATTTTTGTGTTATTCCTCTCACAAGGCATTAACAATATAGCATATAGGAAGGGTGTTATACAGTTTGCTGTGTATACAGAGAAAGCATGCAAAACACATTGTGTGTGCACATGTGTATGTTTGTGTGTGGGTGATTATTTTTGTCTGCTTCCTGTTGTTCCTATCACTTTGAGCACCTTAACATGATCATTACACCATGCAAAATGTGAGACTTTTCTATCCAGTCCTTTCTCTTCTTTGCCATTCAAAAAAGAAACATACAAAAAAGCAATTTCTTAAGTAAAATAAAACACAACTAAAAGTTAATCATGTATTAATTCAAATAAAAAATTACTCTTTGCTTCTTTTGAATTGAAAAATCAGATCTGACTGCTTGCTTAGATTTTAGTGTCTTTATACCAATATTCATAATATAAACAAACTGCTATACATAATATACTTATCCATTTATTACACTTAAAAATACATGTTAAGAAATCCTTGCCAGGCATCTGTGGTTATCAACAGATTTTAATTATGTAACAAATATTGACTGCCTATTGATAAGATTATATTATATCCCACCAAAATGGCATCCATATATACATGTGAAATAATTTCTGGGAAGGCAAATTAAGGACAGATATAGTCTAAAAACTACAGGAAGTTTCAGGATGGGAAATTCTTCATGTCCTAAGAATAAGGACAAAGGAGCAGTGAGTCCATGCCAAACCATTACTGAAACTCTTGAATCACATTTGATCCTTCTTTGTAGTTCTTATTTTTTATATCTTTTTTTCCATAGGTCCCATTTAAAAACATACAGTATTTGCCTTGGTCCATTTGTTCTCCCATACTTGCATGTTCCTTTCTTTGCTTTACTTTCAGTTCATCTTCCACACCCTCACTGTTAGCCAAGGGCCATGGTTCTTTCATTGATTAGTATCAAAACCAGGAGGAGAATAACCACAGGTTCATATCACATCTGCCATTCCCTAGATCAGAAGTTCTCAGCTCTCTCTGTACACCATAGTCTCCTAGGCACCATTAAAAACCATCCTGGCCCCACATAAGACTGATTACATCAGCATCTTTATGGGCAGGTCCTAGACATGGAAATTAAAAAATAAAATCTTCCCAGGTGATTCTGTTATACAGCCAGGATTGAGAATGACTGCTAGAGGTGATCCCAGCTGAAGCCAAGCCCATCCAGTGGGCAGCTGAACTCATCACAGTATGCATGTGCACAGGCTTGCTCCATCAATTGCTTTCTCTTACTCTAGTGTCACCAGATTTTCCCTCTCCCATGAATTATTTTTATTTTATTTTTAATTTTACTTCAAGTTCTGGGATGCATGTGCAGAAAGTGCAGGTTTGTTACATAGGTATACATATGCCATGGTGGTTTGCTGCACCTATCAACCCATCATCTAGGTTTTAAGCCCCATGTACATTAGGTGTTTGTCCTAATGCTCTCCCTCCCATTACCCCCCATCCCCCGACAGGCCCCAGTGTGTGATGTTCCCCTCCCTGTGTCCATGTGTTCTCATTGTTCAACTCCCACTTATGAGTGACAACATGTGGTATTTGTTTTTCTGTCCCTGTGTTAGTTTGCTGAGAATGATGGTTTCCAGCTTTATCCATGTCCCTGCAAAGGATATGAACTCATTCCGTTTTCTGGCTGCATAGTATTCCATGGTGTATATGTACCACATTTAATATCCAGAATCTACAAGGAACTTAAACAAATTTACAATAAAAAACAACCCCATCAACAAATGGGTGAGGGACATGAACAGACACTTCTCAAAAGAAGACATTTATGTGGCCTGCGAAGCTCATCATCACTGGTCATTAGAGAAATGCAAATGAATTATTTTTATCAGCACATACACTTGCTGTTAATTCTCCCATCATTAAAAAAAGCTCTTAATGTCTGTTCCCTCTTCAGCAATCTTTCCATTTCTCTCCTCTTTACAGAAGCCTCCTTTAAAGAGCTCTTTATACTTTCTGTGTCCATTCCTGTTTTCCTACTCTGTTCAGAACCTAATCCATTAAAATTCTTGATCCCAACAAGTCAAGAAAGCTAATCACCTCCACACTCCTAAATGCAATGGTCAGTTCTCAGGCTTCCTCCTGCTTGATCAATAAAAATTTCTCCTCCTTGAAAACTTCTCATCTTGGCTCCCAAGAAAGTACCCTTCCTCATTTTCATCCTTTCTTCCTGGTCATTCCTTGTGGTTGGACCTCATTTCACTGAATTCTTAATATTGGAATTCCTTGGGACTCAGTTCTTAGACTTCTTATCGATTTACCTAAACTCTTTCTCTATGTCACTTTAACCACTTTTGGGGTTTTCAGTATCATCTATATGCTCATGAGTTTTGAATTTACGTCTCCAGCCAGGATGCCACCCCATCTCGTTCACAACTCCTAGAGGCACTTCTACTGTGGATAATGGCATTTCATTCTTCTAGTTGTTGAGGCCCCAAAAGCTTGATGTTATCCTGGAATTCTCACTCCCTGTAGTAGGGAGCATTTTTGCTGTCCCGATTTCACCCTCTGGAGTTACACCTGCGACTATGCAAGATGATCTGGAGAAAGGAATGTATGGTTACTAGTGAGCTGTCTCTGTAACAGAAGGCGAACCTGCATAGCCCAGGAGAGCCCAGTGTCATCACATAGGCCCCTAAAGGTGCAAGAGAGAGGCAGAAGATTCAGTCAGATACAAGGATGGACAAAGAAACAGGCAAACTGAAGCGTGAGAAGGAGCACCGTCCCTGCCCCGTATCCATCACTGTTGATGTTGGAGACGGAGGAGGGGGCTCTGATCCAAGGAAGGCAGGTGGCCTCTGGAAGCTAGAATTGTTGAACCAGTGCTGATGACACCTTATTTTCATCTCACCGAAGCCCATACCTCACCTCTGACCTACAGAACTGTAAGATAATACTTATGCGGTTTGCCACTATTAAATTCATGATAGTTTGTTTTGGTAGCAATAGAAAATCAATACACTCCCTATAGCCAGGTAATCAGCATTTCCTGTCAGCTCTATCCTAAAAATAAATCCTAAAATTGACTATTTCTCACCACATCCTTGTTCCACTTGGGTCCAAGCTACCATCGTCTCTCGCCTAGCTTGCCACTAGAAACTAGGTTGCATAGTTTCACACCTACAACATCTGCTTAGAAAGCATTAATTCAGATTGTATGACATGAATGTTTGGGGAAAGATAACTTATATAATAACTGCTTCTTGGCTTTTTAGTTAGTAATTTACTACTATGAATTTTCTTTTAACCCTAACCTAAACATAATGGTGCACTGTAGGTATTTGGTACAAGAAATTTTAAAACATTTCCAATACATTAAAAGAAGTGTTTTTGAGACAGGGTCTTGCTCTGTTGCACAGATTGGAGTCCAGGTCACCATCATGGCTCACTATAGCCTTAACCCCCAGGCTCAAACAATCCTCTTACCTCAGCTCCTTGAGTAGCTGGGCATGCACCACCAGGTCCAGCTAATTTTAAAAAATATTTTGTAGAGATGGGGTCTTGCTATGTTGCCCAGGCTTGTCTCAAACTCCTGGCCTCAGGAGAGTCTTCCACCTATGCCTCCCAAAGTGTTGGGATTACAGATATGAGCCACCATACCGGGCACCAATTATTTTTTGTGTTTTGTTACTTTTAAATCAAAATAGGGCTTAAATTTTAAGAACTGCTTTCTCATTTAAGTTTGTTGTAACAACTACTGTGTGTTGAACAAGAACCGATCACTTTACTCTCTTTTGCTCAACGCTACTGGAAGGTATGAGATGGGCAGGAGGAAGCAATGACCCTAGTGGACATTGTCCCTACCTTCAATGTGCTCACAGACTCACAGAGGAGATGGCCATTAAATGAACAGCCATAGGTGAGAAGAGAATGATAAAATGAAAGGTCAGAGTGCTCCGGACAGCTTTCCAGAAAATGTGATACGATGGCTGAATTTCAGTTCCTTCATGGGTAAAGTAAGTGGATCACACCAAATGTTTTTAGGTACTTTCCAGCTCAAAGATTCACTGTTACTGTCATTGTAGTTTAAGACAAAAAAAAAAAATCAGAAATTCTCAGAGTGTTACAGTTTAACTAGAAAAAGCCCACACAAAACCATGCACAAAATGACTAGAGTCTTCTTACCATGTATAACTATTATTGTATATAATGTGCTATAGGTTTTCTTAGCTATAGATTCACAATCCCCATTTGAAAGCCTTCAAAACACATATGTTACTGAATTTATTATTTTTCCAAACTGAACAGGTTAAAAACCATAAATAGGTCAGTGAAAGTTTTGCCACTAAATGAGCTATCAAAATAATGGCTTCAGAGCTTTTTGGATTTCAAATTGTGAATAATGAATTGTGAAGATGCTCATTTTAGATTCATTCAAATACTGATTTGAGAGCCAGTCAAGGTAAATTGATTTATATCTGTTTCTTTGAAGCTTTGTACAGTTACAACAATTACATCCAGAGCTGGAACATTTATCTCACGTTTGAACTCAGGAAAGTGGGTTCTATATAGGAAAACAGAAAAATTCACATACAAGAATATATAAAAAGTGAAAAAATTTAACAGTCTTGTGAAGACAATTGAGATTTGCATTGGGTAGTCTTAGAAAAACGTGATACCACAAGCCAAACAACTTTAAGGGAGAAAGAAATTGACTCCTGAGAGTCGGGGAAAGTGACATTACTGCTGCATCTATCAAAGCATGAGCTAAGGATTAACAAATTCCATAGCCCCAAATCATCATCAGGAAAAACAATTCTCTGTAATTCCTGCACTCTTGGAGGCTGAGGCTGGAGGACTGCTCGAGCCCTGGAGTTCGAGACCAGCCTAGTCAACATAGTGGGACCCTATCTCTATAAAAATTTTCTAAATAGCAAAAAAAATTCATTGATAAAAAGTTTCCCTAACAATTAGAATTAAACAATTTGAAAGGAACTCACTTGCTTTACTGATAGGTAATTCTTTACAAAAAAAAAAAAATTTCACCACAATTTTTACATTTTTTTTATCTTACTAGGTGGCAGGACTTTTAATGATGTTCTTTGCAAAGAGCATTTTTTTCTTGAATAATACAAACAGTTAAAAGATAGTAGCCTCCAATATTTAAAAGGACTTTTCTGCCCCATCTCTCCATCAAAAAAACAACAAACCAACAAAAATCAATCATGAAAAATCACATCAGAAAACGGGTCCTTCTTTCTTATCATGTACCTTCTTTGTCATTGTGGTGGATAATCGCGTCCTGTAACATGTCCGTGAGGTTGAAGTGAACTTTCGGATTCTTCGCATGCTTCAGCCTTTTCAGGAACCCTTCCTGCTTCTGAAAAGCCTTCTCGCGCTCATAGTAGGCTTTGATTTGCTCACAGCGCATGCGCTTCACTAGACGCTGCCGTTGGCCAAGGGGAAGGGACTCTAGCAAGCACTGGTCGATTTCCATCTCATGGGATCGAAAAACGTTACATAGCTGAAAGCAACCTGGAAGAAATGCAAGGGGAGCGTCACCAGACCTATTACTATAACCACTGTAAGTGTGCACCACAGCACACTTGATTTTATATTGTCCATTGCACAGGTCATAAATACAACAATTCTCCTTGCACTTGATATTGCAAATCCAAAGCCCTTTTTATAGATTGGGGAAAAATAGTTCGTGTGTTTCTCAAGATTCTGTGGTAATAAAACAAATGATGGAATTAGACATGCATATGTAGTTAAGCTCAACACAATTACTAACCATCCATCCCTTCCTGTTTCTTTCAGTCCATACCAAAAGCTTCCAGATTTCACCACTGTGTCAAGCTCCTTCTGTCTAATTGAATAATACTAATTTTGCATGTTAAATGTTGGCATAAAATCATTCCAACTTTTTCAGAACAACCTAATAGAATTGCTTTTGCGTATCATGATGACTAATCATGACGCTGTTAACTTAATGTAATAGAATATATATGCTGCCAAGTATAATGGCTGAAGCCTGTAATCCCAGTGCTTTGAGAGGTTGAGACAGGAGGATCACTTGAAGCCAGGAGTTTAAGACTTGCCTGGGCAACATAGGAAGACCCCATCTCTCCAAAAATAAATAGATAAATAAATAATAAATAAACTTTTAAGTTAGCTAGGCATGGTGGCATGTGGCTGTAGTCCCGACTACTTGGAGGCTGAGGTGGGGGATCGCATAAGCCCAGAAGTTTAAGGTTGCAGTGAGCTAGGATTGCACCACTGCACTCCAGTCTGGGCAACAGAGTGGGGAAAAAAGGAGAATATATGTGCTATCAACTCCTTGTATGATACAGCAGACATTTTTCATTAATTTATTGCTAAACTCTTTTTCTCATAATCAGTGACATTGATTTCCAAGAAACCTGTGGTTAAGTATAAAGACTGAGGGTTGGCACAGAGATATTTCTCAAAATTGTGGAGAGAATTTTGGCTGCTACGGTTCTTGTTTTATTTATATAGTGATTAACAAACTGAATTCTCATTTCTGAAACTTAAAATATCCCCCTTGTTTCAAAAGGCTACTTCCTATAAACACCAGTCAAAGCACCTGTAATGGAATTGTACAAACACTTATATTTACCACCAGGTTAAAATTTTACTATTGGCAGAAAATCAATGTTAAAGTATTAAAAATTCTAGAAGCTGGCTTGCAAACACAGATTCAGATGTGTTTATATATTCTTAAGCTATTTATGATATCAGGTCTCAAGGAGGTTAAAGTAACTATGCTTGCACAAAATGTGGTTGATCATATGCCATATCCGAGAAGATTATATACTAAGGGTATAGTTCATCTTTGGAAAGATGCCCTGGTCCTTTGAAGGAACAACAAGTCATGACAACACTATTTCCACTTCTGTTTCTTGTGACATTTTCCAAGTCTTTATTCTCACAGCCCCCAGGTGCACCAGCATAAACATCCCTGTTTAGCATATAAAGAAAACCAAGTTGAGAGAGGCTGTGACTTGTCTAAGATTAAAGAGACAATTAGACAAACAATAAAAAATGCTTCATAGAGAAGAAACAAACCAAAGCACCATGATTCTCTAATGCCAGGTATTTAATATATAAGTACTTTTACATAAGATGTAGGAATAAAAAGAAGCCGTGTTGGGGGATTTTGTGTTCATTTATTTGCATTTGACAAAAGCTATATGTTTTAGTATCATATGTTTTCATAAGACTCTTCATAAGTATTCATAAAAGTGATGTGAGAAATATCAACTAACTATACATAAAATATTCCCTTTCCAGTGACCTAAACGCAAATAGACAACAGCGGTTCTGAAACAATGACAAATTGCTCTGGAGTACACTTATTTGATAAAAGCTATGATCACTGCCAGAAACAGATTGTATGAGAAAGCTCATTAATAAAGAACCATAAATGTCTTCTGCTTCCACATCTATGTAGAAAACTGCACAGGGCTTGATTGATTGACTTTGATACTTGCGACACTTTGACTTCTGTGACTTTCCTGGCTTGTCATTAGGTGCCCAGGGGATCAACAGGGCCACAAAAAAAAAAAAAAAAAAAAGCCTAAAGAATTAAAACAAATAACATTGCAGAGTGCCATGTGTTGATTAGCCAGCAGTTGATGGCTGAGGATAATCGAATAAACACAGCAGTCCTCTAGTTTGTAACTCTTAAGAAGGGTCTCTTGGTGAAATTTTCAATTAACTTTTGAGGAATCCACAGTGACAGATCATGATTCATTGCGTTATCCCTCACAGGCTGTCAAGAGGAAATGTAGAGGGTGGCTCTTAAATTAATTTTCTTATTTTCCTTTATGATTTGGAAAACTCAAAGGCCATGATTGTTAAATTTTAAATCCATTCATGTCTCAAATCTTGATTTTTAATGTATTTTTGTTAAATAATTCCCCATGTTTTCATCTAAAACATTAGTTTATAAATTGATTCTTTTGTAATCTGAAAATTTATTGGGCATTTTGACTTTCTTTTAATCTAAGTCCAAGTGGGTCAGCTGTGTCATGTATGTATATGTCTATGAATCGATAAGATATATAATATGACCAGTTGAACTAAAAAAAAATAAAGAAAGAATCTATAAGATAACACAGGGATTCAGGGGATCATGGTGGACGGGAGGCAAGACTGGATTGCAGCTGTGGACAGAGCAGCATGTAGAGGCTTGCATTGTGAATTTTAGCTCCAGATCGACTTCAAGAAGAAACCAGCAATCCTGAGAGGACCCATAGATCCTCTGAAAGAAGTGGACTGCTCCTGCAGGACCTGGGAGAAACCTCAAATACTATGAGTGACCCAACTGCAGAAGTGGGAAAGAGAGACCCTCCTCTCCCAGACACACACCCCCACTGGAGAAGGTGAAGGTCTGTCTGTGGGAGAAGTTTCCAACTTTACCTGGGGCTGAGTCAAGTTAGAGAGCTGAGCAAAATACATGGGTAGAGGAAGCAGCAGAAAGGCCCTGGGAGCTCACTGTGTCTCCCCAAGCAGCCCATTCCTGCCTGGCGCCACAGGGATCCATTGGGAAGGTGGCCAGAGGGAGAAGGAATTCTCTAGCTGAACTTTGGAACATTTTTGAACAGGATGAGAAGCGTCCTGGCCAGAACTCGGGGGAGGGTGTGAATCACGCATGCAGACTTCACAGGTGGGGAAAGAACTAAAGCCCTTTTCTCTTGCAGCTGGAAGTTGGATAGCCTCAGGCAAGTTTTCAAACCCATCTTGCCCTCCACCTGGGAACAGACTCAGGGCTGTTGGTTTGTGGGGCACAGTGGGAGTGAGATTGGCCCTTAGGTTTGCCTGGCCCATGACTGCCGGCTTTCCCCCACTTCCCTGACAACCTGCATGACTCAACAGAGGCAGCCATAATCCTCCTAGGTACACAACTCCAGTGACCTGGGAAGCTCACCACCATCCCCCACAGCAGCCACAGCAAGACCCAACCAAGGAGAGTCTAAGCTCAGTCACTTCTAGCCCTGCTCCGACTTAATGGTCCTTCCCTATCCACCCTGGTAGTGGCAAACAAAGGGCATTAATCTTGGAAGTTCTAGGGTTCCGTCCACTGCCAGTCCCTCTCAACACTACTACAGCTGATGCTTTCTGGAAAATGCCACCTCCTGGCAGGAGGCCAACCAGCACAAAAATAGAACATTAAACCACCAAAGCTAAGGACAATTATGCAGTCCATTGCAGCCTTCACCACCTCCACCAGAACAGGTACTGGTATCCACAGCTGAGAGACACATAGATGGTTCACGTAACAGGACTCTGCACAGACAACCCCCAGTACCAGCCTGGAGCTGGGTAGACACACTGGGTGGCTAGACCCAGAAGACAGACACCAATCACTGCAGTTTGGCTCATGGGAAGTCACATCCCTAGGAAAATGGGGAGAGTACTACATCAAAGAAACACCCCATAGGACAGAAGAATCTGAACAACAGCCTTCAGCCCTAGACCTTCCCTCTGACAGAGCCTACCCAAATGAGAAGGAACCAGAAAACCAACCCTGGTAATATGACAAAGCAAGGCTCTTCAACATCCGAAAAAAATCACATTAGTTCACCAGCAATGGATCCAAACCAAGAAGAAATCTCTGATTTACCTGAAAAAGAAATCAGAGGGATAGTTATTAAGCTAATCAGGGAGAGACCAGAGAAAGTCAAAGCCCAATGCAAGGAAATCCAAAAACTGATATGAGAAATGAAAGGGGAAATATTCATGAAAATAGATAGCTTAAAGAAAAACAATAAAAAATTTAGGAAACTTTGGATATGCTTTTAGAAATGCAAAATGCTCAGGAAAGTCTCAGCAATAGAAGTGAACAAGTAGAAGAAAGAAATTCAGAGCTTGAAGACAAAGTCTTCAAATTAACCCAACCCAACAAAGACAAAGAAAACAGAATAAGAAAATATGAACAAAGCCTCCAAGAAGTCTGGGATTATGTTAAATGACCAAACCTAAGAATAATCAGTGTACCTGAGGAAGAAGAAAATTCTGAAAAACTGGAAAACATATTTGGAGGAATAATCGATGAAAATTTCCCCAGCCTTGAGAGAGACCGAGACGTCTAAATAGAAGAAGCACAAAGAGCACCTGGGAAATTCATCACAAAAAAGATTGCCTAGGCACATTGTCATCAGGTTATCTAAAGTTAAGATGAAGTAAAGAATCTTAAGAGCTCTGAGACAGAAGCACCAGGTAACCTAAGAAAGAAAACCTATCAGATTAACAGCAGATTTCTCAGCAGAAACCCTACAAGCTACAAGGGCTTGGGGACCTATCTTCAGCCTCCTCAAGCAAAACAATTATCAGCCAAGAATTTTGTATCCAGAGAAACCAAGCATCATATATGAAGGAAGGATACAGTTGTTTTCAGACAAACAAATGCTGAGAGAATTTGCCATAACCAAACCACCACTGTAAGAACTGCTAAAAGGAGAAATCATGGAAACACATCAAAACAGGACCTCTTTAAACCATAAAGCACACAGGATCTATAAAACAAAAATACAAGTTAAAAAGCAAAAACAAAAAACAAAACCAAAGTACACAGGCAACAACGAGCATGATGAAAGCAATGGTACCTCACATTTCAAAACTAACATTGAATGTAAATGGCCTAATTGCTCCACTTAAAAGATACAGAACTACAGAATGTAGAATAACTCACCAACCAACTATCTGCTGCCTTCAAGAGACTCACCTAACACATAAGGACTCACATAAATTTAAAGTAAAGGGGTGGAAAAAGGCATTTCATGCAAATGGACACCAAAAGGAAGCAGGGGTGGCTATTCTTATATCCGAAAAAAACAAACTTTAAAGCAACAGTAGTTAAAAGAGACAAAGAGAGACATTATATAATGGTAAAAGGCCTTGTCCAACAGGAAAATATCACAATCCTAAACATATAAGTGCCTAACACTGGAGTTCCCAAATTTATAAAATAATTACTAATAGACCTAAGAAATTAGACAGCAACACAATGATAGTGGGGGACTCCAATACTCCATTGACAGCACTAGACAGGTCATCAAGACAGAAAGTCAACAAAGAAACAATGGATCTAAACTATACCTTGGAACAAATGGACTTCTGACAGCTAAAGACTGGTCAACAGATACCCTTCCTCGTGGTGGTCACTCAAAATCCCCTTTTAACAAGGTAAATGTCCCCTGAAAAACACTTCAATTCCTATTGCTTGCTTCATTTTTCTCCTTAGTATTTATCACTCTTGTACTTCTACAATAGCTATCTATCTAATTATTTATTTATTTTAGAGATGGGGTCTTGCTCTGTTGCCCAGGCTAGAGTGCAGTGGCATAATCATAGCTCACTGCAGCTTCGAACTCCTGGCCTCAAGCGATTCTCCCACTTCAGCCTCCCAAGTAGCTGGGACTGCAGGCATTTACCACCACACTCGGCTCTCCTACAATATCAATTACTATCCTTCAACTGTATATTATACTAATATCTATACTAATCGATTTCCTAAAATACAATTCTATATATTTTCTTATTGCTCTAGTAAGCCCCATAAAGGCAGGAACTTGGGCTGTTTCTTCCCCTGCTTACTTTCAGCCTCTGGAACAGGAGGTAGTCAATAGTTTTGCTGTTGTTGTTGAATGAAACTGCAGAACGGACAATTACATTGATGGCAGAAATATCACACTCTTTATTAGGACCTAATCCAGCACTTAACACATGTCAGATAAATGCTTAGTCCTGTTCTTACAGAAATGCAAGATGACACCATGTTCTCATCTAACTGCTCTTCCTTACAGAATTATCTGGCCTGAGGTAGTGTCATGAAGCTCATCTTTGTATTGGATTTCTTTATCTCCAGTGTTAGACTTTTTTAGTGGGGCAAGGGAGGTGGCAGGGATTCTACATATATGGTTATCCTGCAATTCCAGATAAAATTTTACAGCCAGAAGCCCCTGCTCAGCGAATGTGTATCTCTGTAGGACTAAACTTGAAAGCCAGCAAATATGACATCTAGTTATATCTGTATACCTAGACATCTAAATAGATGTGTGTGTGTATGTGTATATATATATGTATTATATATGTGTATAATATATATGTATAATATCATATATATATGATAGACATATATATATACACACACACACATACACACACACATATATATACACACATGGTTTCCCTGCACCTTGGTTTGGAGGACCTTATGCACTGTGTCGTGATGTCGAGACATTATGTTATAACTAACTAGAAATATAAAGAGTAAAGTGAAGAGGAAAACGAACTAAAAAAAAAAAAAAGAATACGTAAATTTATTCTGCTGTACAACTACCAGAAATGCCCCATGTCATCTAGAATAAAAGTCTTCCTGTGGCCATGGTACACTCAGTGTTCAAGATTTTTAAGCAAATCTCTCTGTGATTGCTAAAGAGGCAAAACATTACTAAGAGCACAGCAAATTTGATCTAAGTACATTTATAGAAACTTGTAGACAATTTGCAGGAAACATTCTTTTCCAAGAATTCATAGATGATTTATGATATTAACTGTGTCTTAGGCCATAAAGCAAAGCAAATCTCAATAAATTCTGAGGAACCAAAATTACACAGGCGTTTTCTTAACATAATTGAAAATGGAATATCAACTACAGAAATGAAACCATACCTCCCCATATGTTCAGAAACTTACAAAGCCAATTCTACATAAAGCATGGTTCAGAGAAGAAAACATCACAGGAATAATACATTTTTAGAATTAACCATTGATGAAAGGAGATCCATCACAATTTTGTGGATAAAACTAAAGCAATTCATAGAAATAAATTAATAACTTTAAATACATTTTAGAAAAGAATATAGTTTTAAAGTCAATAAGCGAAGTATCTGGCACATGACTTTAGAAAACACACACACACACACACAAAGTTGAAACAAAAAAAGAAAGAAGAAAATAAAATGATGCTATTAATTAATAGAAATGAAACAAGAAAAGAGGAAAGGTGAAGAAAGACGTGAGAAATTGACAATTTCTAGAACAATATAACTTACAAAACGTGACTCAAGAAGAAGCGGAAAATGAACCAATTTATGCAATCATTGTATAAATTAAATCAGTTTTTAAAAATCCATAGACCAGAAATAAAAACAAACAAACAAAATGACCCAAATGATTTAACCTGCCTTTAAGGAAGAGATAACCTGCATTTTCATCCAGTTCTTTCGTACAATAGAGAAAGAAGAAAATGACCTCAGTTCATTTTCTGAGACAAGCATAAGCTCGATACCAAAATGAGGCCATCCCAAAAAGGAGATTACAGGTCAATCTCTTGTATAAACACGTGCAAATAGCCTACGTGCATACATATTAGCAAAATGAACCCATGAATGTATAGTTTGTCAGCAGAATGAAAGGGTGGCTTATTTTAAAACATTAAATTGTGTTTAAAATTTAGAAAAAGAAGGCCCTTTATTGCTGCTTCTATTCTACCTCAAAATGAAGGTCTTAGCATAGAAAAAAATAGAAAAATAAATAAGGAGCAGAAAATGTGGGGAGAAACAGGAAAAAAATCAGTTATTATCATAAATACTGTTAGCTACGTAGAGAAACCAACACACCCTATGAGTCAGCTATTAGGAGTGATAGTCTGGAACTTTGCTGAATGCAAGTCAAAATACACACAGAAGAAGAGAGCTACATTTTCAAACCTAACAAAAGATGTTCCACCTTATTAACATATAGGAAAATGTAAGAAGATAAAAAAATCATTGATTAAGTTTACGAATGTCATTACAATTAAAAAGCAAACTGGAAATATTTAGTAAAATGTAGAATCACCTTTCCTACAACCAAGATATATATTTCTTCCACCTCTTGAAATATGCTGCAGATAAAATTAAACAAACACAAAATAATATAGCATTCATTAAAAAAATTACAGGTAACAAAAATAAACCTTTCAAATAACTTCTCCTCTATTTTTGGAGGATATAAATCTATTAGGTCACCTTCTGTCTTCGATATTTCCTAACTGTGGCTTTGGTAGAGGAATAGACACTTAGACCAATGGAACAGAACACAGAACAAAGCAAAAGCTCTACACAAACACAGCCACCTGATTGGTGACAGAGGTCCAAAGAGCTAGCCAATGGAGGGAGCATATTCAGATTATGATTACAATTAAAGTATTACAGCTATTGAGAAAAATAGTTTGGCAATTTCTTTAGCTACAGTATGTAGTACCATTTCTAGATGAAATTATGTGGTTCATTAAGACCGTTCAAGATGATATTCAATGTAGGAGGCCTGGAAGCTTCAGCTGCAGCAGGCGTATGTGCCTTCCTAGGTGAGCCTCTTAAGAGGGATGTGTGGTGGACACTGGCAGCCTGCTGTCTGGTGCTGAGTCAGCTGTCTCCATGGAGCACCAAGGAAGCAGGACAATTAGGATGGAGTACCTGTTTTCACTGATTGCTTTTTCTTTAATTTTTGTACTGGATTTTATTGGTTATTATTCACCCTTTTTGAGCAGAACTCAAAAAGCTGAGAATGAAGCAGATTCTGGTGAAAGGTTCAATATATTATGGGCATGAATGGAAATAAACTGCTTATTGCCCTACTTTTTTTTCCAAAAGGAAAATGAATCAACAGAAGGAAATAAAATAATTGTTGGAATATTTTCTGTAAAGGAAAACAAAATTGACTTTATCATTTATGAGTAAGAATATATATTTATTTATCTGATGTGGATGAATTATGTTTCAATCACTTCTCCTTATATTTTCAATTTAGGAGATGCTTTATATCAAAGACCTCAGACATTTGGAATATGGAAGTGGGCGCTATTGATGTCCTGCCCAATGCCCTTTACCCATCCCCTGCTGACCTGGTATATTAGTCCATTTTCATGCTGCTGATAAAGACATGCACAAGACTGAGAAGAAAAAGAGGTTTAATTGGACTTACAGTTCCTTATGGTTGCGGAGGCCTCAGAATCATGGCAGGAGGCAAAGGGCACTTCTTAACATGGCAGTGGTGAGAGAAAATGAGGAAGATGCAAAAATGGAAACCCCTGATAAAGCCATCAGATCTCCTGAGATTAATCACTACCACGAGAATAGTATGGGAGAAACTGCTCCCATGATTCAAATTATCTCCAATTGGGTGCCTCCCACAACATGTGGGAGTTATGGGAGAACAATTCAAGATGAGATTTGGGTGGGGACACAGCCAAACCATATCATTCTGCCCCTAGCCCCTCCAAATCTCATGTCCTCACATTTCAAAACAAATCATGCCTTCCCAACAATCCCCCAAAGTCTTAATTCATTTCAGCATTAACCCAAAGGTCCACAGTCCAAAGTCTCATCTGAAACAAGACAAGTCCCTTCCACCTATGAGCCTGTAAAATCAAAAGCAAGCTAGTTACTTCCTAGATACAATGCTGGTACAGGTATTGGGTAAATACAGCCATTCCAAATGAAAGAAACTGGCCAAAACAAAGCGGTTACAGAACCCATGCAAGTCTAAAATCCAGTGGGGCAGTCACATTTTAAAGCTCCAACATGATCTCCTTTGACTCCAGGTCTCACATCCAGGTCGCATTGATGCAAGAGGTAGGTTCCCATAGTCTTGGGCAGCTCCACCCCTGTGGCTTTGCAGGGTATAGCCCCCCTCCTGGCTGCTTTCATGGGCTGGCATTGAGTGCCTGCAACTTTTCCGGGTGTGTAGTGCAAGCTGTTGATGGATCTACTATTCTGGGGTCTGGAAGATGGTGGCCCTCTTCTCACAGCTCCACTAGGCAGTGCCCCAGCGGAGGCTCTGACCCCACATTTCCCTTCCACACTGCCCTAGCCGAGGTTCTCCATGAGGGCCCCGCCCCTGCCACATACTTTTGCCTGGGCATCCAGGCATTTCCATACATCTTCTCAAATATAGGTGGAGGTTCCCAAACTCCAATTTTTGACTTCTGTGTACCTGCAGGCTCAACATCATGTGGAAGCTACCAAGGTTTGCGGCTTGCACTCCCTGAAACCATGAGCCCAGCTGGACCTTGGCCCCTTTTAGCAATAGCTGGAGCGGCTGGGACGCAGGACACCAAGTCCCTAGGCTGCACACAGCATGGGGACCCTGGGCCTGGCCCATGAAACCATTGTTTTCTCCTATGCTTCTGGGTCTGTGAGGGGAGGGGCTACATAAAGACCTATGACATGCTCTGGAGACATTTTCTCCGTTGTCTTGGGGATTAATATTCGGCTGCTTGTTACTTATGCAAATTTCTGCAGTCGGCTTGAATTTCTTCTCAGAAAATGGGTTTTTCTTTTCTACACATCATCAGGCTGCACATTTTCTGAACTTTTGTGCTCTGTTTCCCTTTTAAAATGGAATGCTTTTAACAGCACCCAAGTCACCTCTTAAATGCTTTGCTGCTTAGAAATTTCTTCCACCAGATGGGCTAAATCATCTCTATCAAGTTCAAAGTTCCACAATTCTCTAGGGTAGGGGCAAAATGCCACCATTCTCTTTGCTAAAACGTAGCAAGAGTCACCTTTGCTCCAGTTCCCAACAAGTTCTTCATCTCCATCTGAGACCACCTCAGCCTGGACCTTATTGTTCATATCACTATCAGCATTTTTGTCAAAGCCATTCAACAAGTCTCTAGGAAGTTCCAAACTTTCCCACATGTTCCTGTTTTCTTCTGAGCCCTCCGAACTGTTCAAACCTTTGCCTGTTATGCAGTTCCAAAGCTACTTCCACATTTTCAGGCATGTTTTCAGCAACACCCCACTCTACTGATACCAGTTTACTGTATTAGTCAATTTTCATGCTGCTGATAAAGACATATCCAAGACTGGGAAGGAAAAGAGGTTTAATTGGACATACAATTCCACATGGCTGGGGAGGCCTCAGAATCATGGCGGAAGGCAAAAGGCACTTCTTACATGGCAGCAGCAAGAGAAAATGAGGAAGATGCAGAAACGCAAACCCCTGATAAAACCATCAGATCTTGTGAGACTTACTAGCACAAAAACAGTATGGGGGAAACCGCCCCCCATGATTCAAATTATCTCCCACTGGGTCCCTCCCACAACATGTGGGAATTATGAGAATGCAGTTCAAGATGAGAATTGGGTGGGAACACAGAGCCAAACCATATCACCTCGGTACTGGCTGGAAGGATTCACGGCTGTCCCCTCCTCTAGACAATAGCCCTGTCAGCCTCAGCCTCCCAGGGAGTGGAATACCCTAACCCCATCCCATAAGCCATAGTCACTGAGAGACCTACACAAGGATACAAAAATATGTCCCCTTGACTCAAGCAGAGACATTCCATGCTGCGATTTGTACCCTAAAGCAAATTGGATTGGAATGATAATAGACTCTGCCAAAGACTACATAGTTTTTCTGCTCTTTTCTGTTCTATGCCCTGCTTCCTTCATTCCCTTATGGGTTTTCTCTGTTGAGCTGTCTCAATACATAGGAATGTGCACCTGACTCCTCATTCTCTGCTTCTAGGGGACACAGTCTATATAAGAATATATATATATATGTATGTGCATGTGTGTGTGTGTGCTATAAGCATATATACCCTCTTCCATTTTCTAATAACATTCATGTTTTACATCAGGGGAAGAATATATTTTAATACATACAAATGTTATCAAAGATTGAACATACTAAATAATACCAGTTTTCAAAACTGAAAAATAATAATAAAAGAACAAAAATAAGATACATGCAAAAAAAATTGGACTTATTTTACATTATATACAAAATTAATTCAAAATGAATTGAAGACCTAAAATTGTAAAACTCTTAGAAAAAAACACAGGGAAAAAATCTTTATGACATTTATGACATTGGACTTGGCAATGAATTCTAGATATGACACCAAAAGCACAGACAGAAAAAGCAAAAATAGACGAATGAGACTACATCAAACTTAAAAACTTCTGTGCATAAAAGTACATAAGCATCAGAGTGAAAAGGCAACTTACAGAATGGGAGAAAATATTTACCCATATATACCTAATAGGAGATTAATATCTAGAACACATAAAGAACTCTTAGAACTCAGCAACAAAAAATCAAATAATCTAATTAAAAATGGGAAAAGGACTTGAATAGATATTTTCCAAAGATGATATACAAATTCCCAACAAGCATATAAGGATATGCTCAACATCATTGATCATCAGAGAAATGCAAGTCAAAACCACAAGTTATGACCTTATATCTGAGAGAATAGCTACTATCAAAGAAACAGAAAATACAAAGCGTTGGTGAGGATGTAGAGAAATTGTAACACTTGTTCACTGTTGGGATTGTAAAGTGGTGCAGCCACTGTGAAAAACAGTTTAGAGTATTCTCAAAAAATGAAAAATTGAACTATCGTATGATCTGACAATGCTACTTCTGGGTATACATCAAAATAATTGAAAACAGGGTGTTGGAGAGATATTTGTATACCCACGTTCACAAGAGCTGTATTCAAAATTGCCAAGAAGTGGAAGCAGATGTCCAGAGATGAATGGATAAACAAAACATGGTATACATGTATAATGGAATATTATTCAGCCTCCGGTGGAAGAGGTTCTTGTACATGCCACAACATGGATGGATATTGAAGACACTTCTTAAGTGAAATAAACTGATCACTAAAAGATAAATACTGTAGGATTCCACTTATATGAGGCTTCTAAAGAGGTCAAACTCAGAAGCAGAAAGTAGAATCATGGTTGCCAGGGACTGAGGGAAAATGAGAGTTGATGTTGAATGGGTACAGAGCTTCAGAATGACAAAATGAAATGTTCAGGAAATCTGTTTCATAACAATGAGAATATACTTAACATTCCTGAACTGTACACTTAAAAATGGTTACAATGGTACATTTTATGTTATGTGTTTTTACCACTATAGGAACATGAAAGAAAGTGATAAGACACAAGCAGCTACATTATGGGGCTTTAAAAACATATATACATAGCTGAAGTATTTCACAAATAATGTAATCACGAACTTATTGTTTACCCTATTTTATAAAAGTGTTTGCTAGGAATTCTGAGAGACTAAAAGATAGTTGCTCAAGAATTAGCATGCTTACATGCAGGTGCTGTAGACACACAGACACATTCACACACACACACACACGCACGCATACAGACACACACACACACACACACATTGGTATCTGTGCTCCTAACAACTCCTCTAGCAGAA
The DNA here is from genome assembly GCF_028885625.2 of Pongo pygmaeus. NCBI lineage: Eukaryota > Metazoa > Chordata > Mammalia > Primates > Hominidae > Pongo > Pongo pygmaeus. Next base: position 118,619,116 of record NC_072387.2, on the reverse strand, counting down.
GGTTTATTCTCAGAATCCATTGTTATAACACTCTTCCAAAGACCTTTTTTTTTACTGCATATACAATGACAATGAAACAAAGGAACAATGTGGATTCTAAAAGACAAGAGTATAATCAATTTCAACCTACTCCCCCAGAGCCAAAAAAAACCCAAAAAAACAAAAACCCATCCTTAAGCACTGAAGTCTTTAAAATGTGTTGGATTTTACCATCCTTGTAATCAAGCTGCAGGTCTATATCGCTCTTTATAGAGCAAAAAATAGTTGAAAGAAATTACATTTGTGCAAGATATAGATGCTATGCCCTAAAATATTTGAGGATTTAGGTCTACACGTAATCCTGCATTTAAACACTTCTCTGAAAGACAGAGAAATAAACTTAAATAATTTAAATTCTTCTCAAGAAAGTCAACAATATTTTTCATTTCACTAGTTTACAGCTATCTCTTAATTCTTTAAATTCTGTATCAAGAGGCCATTTCTTGTGTTTCCATCCAATTATTTGGGCATGTTTATCTGGTGAGAGAATGTAATAAGTATTTTCTCTTTAAAATGGAAATAACACAAATACACATGACATAAAAATTACTGTATAATGTAAGGTATATTTACTTTTTGCACATCCATCTATGCTTTCTGACACTTAATATTTCCCTTACCATATTTCTTAAACAACAAGTGATTTGATCATGATAAAAAGCTTTCGGTGGATATAGATTTACAGTCATAATTCTTTCTAGGGTTCGTTTCAGGGTAATAATAAAACTGAAGTTTCTCCTTATGATGTGATGTTTCTGCTTCATTATCCCAGTAGACCCAGATGTCCAGTCAAACCTATGGCTGATGGAGTGTACTATGCCCTGCAGGTTGTGCCACAGACAGCTCCAAAGTCATATCCAAGTGCTAAGGCCCCAGCGCAAAGAGTGCTGCAGGGCACCCACCGGCCAGGTTCCCTGCAGAGACCAGCCAGCTACATCCAGGCTCTGGAGAGCCCGCTGATTTGAAGCCCTGCCCTGGGAACCAACTGCGTGGTGTCAAATCTTCACTCAACCATTTATTGCTTGTGTGACTGTGGGCAGATTCCTTTTCCTCTCTGTGTCTCATGTCTACCTCACAGGGATGATCCAATGATAAAATGCATGTGAAGCATCAGCCAAGGGTCTGGCACATCCCATCATAGCTATTGACTTATCAGATGACAATTTCTCAAAAAATCTGGCCCCTTTAAGATCAGAACTGCCTCCTATGGCTGTTTCCAGATGCCTTCGGATGAAGCGTTATATGCCGCACACCAGAACCTGTCTTTTCCTAAATGCCCCTGCCATTCTAAACACCATGCCTCCACTACGGAGTGTCTTCAAGATTTAAGAGCTCAAATTGTTGCTCTATTTCTTTCAAGAGAGGATGATGCTTTGGAATTAAGACAGTCTCAGACAAGCTTGGATTCCTGGCCCAAACAGGCTACATCCCAAAAGAGAAGTTCTCTTTGGTTTTATACTCAATAAAATAAATTTAGATGCACTACCCCAAATACACATTTTTGAACCCTCAAATGTTGAACAATCTTCTGCTCTGAATCCATATCTACATATTTCATCTTTAATCAACATCTTCAGTTCCGGTTGGAAGAGACTCAGCTCACTGTTCCTGCCAGAAAAGTATTTAATAGACAAATTCTCTGGTGCTCAGACAGTCTCAGACAGGATTCCCTCCTATAGAAACAGAAGCCCTTGCTGGCTCCATTCAGGCAGCTTCCTGGATGCCTTTAGTCTGAGTCTGAAGCAACATTGCAAAATGAACATTACACATTTTAGATACAAGACTAACGAGCATGTACTTTATATTAATGATTTCTCTTAAATTCCTTTGTTTTTAATTTAAAAGTATGTATGTATGTGTGTAACTTAAATTTCATGATTGCAAGTAAAATTGAAAAAAAAATTCATGATTTTCCTGTCTTGACAATAATTTTATTTAAAATATTATTTCGATATAAAATATTTGCTATTTAATTTTTTGATATAAAACATTTTCAGTACTAAAAGGCCTGAGACAAAACTAAAGTTCACATTTAATATTAAATTTTGGCTTTACAATGCCTGTTTTATTTTCCTTTTCATGTAAATACATTTGGGAAAAATAAGATGCTAAAATCTCTATTGTCATTTTTAGGTTTTACATATATTTTATAGTTTTTAATGATTTTCATAGCCCTTTTTATTAACTTCTAAGACACATTCAGATGAAAGAAATTCTGCAAGGTCAATTTAAAGATCAATGCGAGAACACAGAAACCAATTCACAGATAAGTTTCTCTGTGTCCAACATAAGAACCCTCCTCATCACAAGTCTTAATTATCGCATTAAACAGCCTTGGCTTTATTCTCTCACCACTTCACTCTACTATGTAGACTTCAAAAACATGTTTGTTATTATACTAATTCAGAATAATGGTATACAAATAATGGTATAGAAATGGTATGGAAATAGTCAATGGTTCTACCTTGCTTATTGAAGGTTAATACTAATTTGTATTCAAAATAAAGTCAGCTTTTTCCATATATCTTCCATCCTTATTCCTATTTTCCTGCTACTCTATTATACAGATTCTGCCATTTTCATTAACCATCTAGAGTGTTCCATTATTTTTTCTGGGAGCATCCTTCCCCTGGAGAATCATCTCATATCTGTCACTCCATGTGGTCCTGAAAGTTATTAGAAACGTTGTCCAAGTCAACTGCCCACAGAACTGGAAATCTGAACTGGGCTGAGCCCACCATAATGGCTCTGACACTGACAATCAATGACTGATTCCAGTGTAGGACCTGGCCCTAGTGGGGCAATTCAGGATCTTTCCTATGAGTTTGATAAATGGACACTGGAATATTTTTTATTATACTTTAAGTTTCAGGGTACATGTGCACAATGTGCAGGTTAGTTACATATGTATACATGTGCCATATTGGTGTGCTGCACCCATTAACTCATCATTTAACGTTAGGTATAGCTCCTAATGCTATCCCTCCCCCCTCCCCCCATCCCACAACAGGCCCTGGTGTGTGATGTTCCTCTTCCTGGGACACTGGAATATTTTTTTAATGCCCTCTCTGTTGTTTTAATATCAGCCCATGAGGATATAGCCATTTGCTGTCAAGATCAATCTCTTCTGAGACAGAAAAAGAGAGAGAAAGAGATGCAGAGAGAGAGAGAGAATTAGAATGGAAAATATCAGTCAAATCCCCTGACTCCTGATCCAGCAATACATGAAGCCACGGCATTCAGACTTTCTGAGTATAAGGGCCATTTTCCAAATATAAAAGCCAATACATTCCCTTTTGTATTTAAACCGTTATGAGTTGATTTCTGTCAGTGGCAACCAAGTGACTCATGTAATATAAAAATCCATAAAGATCGATTTCTTTGTGCCAAAGGACATATGTCTTTGGCATAACTAGTTCTGTCCTCTTTTGAATGTATAGCTTATTTCCACAAGTAGGACAAGAGTTTATATTTTGTATTATATAGAATATTTACTATATATTATTTATTTTTAAATAATACATTTTCTGATATCAGAAAGCTTCATATTTTGTGTCCAGTATGTGCTGTGCTTATAATGAGAACAACAATTCCCTTCAGTCAGTCGATTCTTCATAAACAAAGAATTCATTGAATGTCCTCTCTGCACTTGGCTGTGAACTAAGGCATAAAAAGGTAGAAGACAAAATCCCTGGTCGTGAAGACATAACCGTGGGGTTGAGTGTGCACTCATGTAAGAAAGAGTTGAGAGGCAGTGAAAATCAGTATTCAGTGCTTCTCCTCCTGGGATATGGAGACACCACTGACCATGCCCAGGGAATATTAAAGCCAGAGAAGGACCAGAGAGCATATTCCTGGATCATGAAAGTTAAGTTTAACCATCTTTGTCCCATTATGGCCTATTGAGCCCAATTCTTGCACTGTACTCTCTTTAATATCTGAATGTGTCTGAAAAGTTGATGTAAAGCAGTTGGCTCACCACATAATTATGCTCTTATGATGAAAGGGAGACTTTAATCAGTATTCTTCCTTTCCCTCTGCCCTATAGACCATAAACTTCATGAATACAGGGGCCATCTCTGTTTTAGTTACAGTTGCATTTACAGAGCATATCAAGGGTCCTGTCATGTTAAAGGCGCGCATTCATTCATTCATCTGCTAATGTATTCAATCATTCAAATCTATTATTCAGAATTTGCTATATGCAAAGCTTTGTATTTAGACATTTGATGGTTACAAGTTTAATCGGTTACTTTGCATTGATATTGTTTACCAAGTAGGATAAAGAAGATAGTCACCGAAATATACCTATATCTAAAAAAGAGGAATGGATAAAGTGCTAAGTTAACTCATATATAAAGAGAACTTAGTATTAGAGATTCTGTGCCTTTTGATCTGAAATTTAATCACAGCTAAAAATTTTAAATTCAAAGATGAGAAAAAATTTCTCAATTTTAAGTTGAGAAAAAAACGGAAGAAAGGCAGAAGTTATAGGATAATTTCAAGCACTTATCAGTTTGGCAGAAGCAAAGATACATAAGGGTGAAAAGTTGAAAATAAAGCTAAAACAAGAATTGGAATCTCCACATTTCTGAGAGAGTAAAAATAGTTTCATCATTTTCAGTTCTGCCACAGGGAACCATTACAGATTTGCAAACAGCATTACAAAAAATAGTGGAGTCCATCAAAAATCTGGAGGCTTCTAGAGCAGCTGATAGAGAGACACGGTAGGGAGCATCTTCCCAAAGCATATGCACTAATTCTGGGTGAAAGTTAGAAGAGTCTGAGTTAGAACAAAAAAAAATGCAATGCCGGGGTAAATGATAGGGATTATGAAGAGAAAGAACCTTTGAGAGATGGTGAATTGCCCTACTGGGGGACAAGGGAGAAAGTGGAGTCAGAAGGTAGAGAAAGAAAGGTCTCTGAACTTTCAAACTGCAGTGACAAGAATAAAGGTAAAACCATCAATAACAAGGGAAAATGCCATGGATTTAGAAGAGGGGCAAATATATGCATGCATATGACTGTGATACAAATGTATCAATTATCAATTCATATGTATCAGAATACACATATATGGTGTTTGCTGACAATGCTTCAAGTAGGAAATGTCCATCGAGCAACTGGACTATTTTACAGATATTAGCTGCATACAGTTTCTTTAAACTAGCTGTAAGTTTATATACACAAGCAGAAGTTTCATCCTATTATATATTTTAAAGCTGTAAAAATGAGAAAATATTGCAATATGTGATTTTCAAGGGGGTGTATTTAATTATTTCTAAATAATGTCAAAATTACCAATATTGTCTCTTTTTGACAGATTATATTAGTCACAGAATACTTTCATAGCACAATGGCCTAAATATACCTATATCTAAAGGAGAGGACTAGATATAGTGCTCAGTTCACTCAGATGGAGGGAGAATTTAGTGCTTGGAGAAGGTCAAGTTAGATTTCATGCCTTTTGATCTGCAATTTGATAAAGGCTAAAATTTTGAAATTCAAAGATGAATGCTTAATGTCAATTTACAAATTCTACAGAATGATATAAATTGCTTAATCATGAGTTGAAGAGAGACACGAGGAATTCCCTTAATGCATAACAGATTTTTTTCCATAACTTTGATTACTACCCTTTAATACAACAATTTCATAGCTGATTTTGAATTGAGTCAACTAAAATATTTTTCTGAATATATTAATAAAATGGGGTTATGTGGTTCATCTGTGTGCCTCTAAAATCTTTGGTCATGTGTTAAAAATTAATTGAATAACACAGAAAGAAAAGCATGCTAAAAACTACATCATGGATGATATAATCCAGATACATTAAGAAAATTTTAAAAAGGGAAAAAAAAGAAAATCAAACTAACAAACAAAAAAAGCCCTCCTTTGTCTTACTTTCCTTTCAAGGGAGCTACCACTTTCTCCTCATGCAGACATGTGATCACAAACTAAGGAACCAGGGAAAATGTAGTGTCCCAGGGGACAGGGGTCACCTACAGTCAGCCTGAACCTTGGGCAGAGCTGAGGCAGGGCTGGGAGTAAGTGCATGACCTTGTACGCACTTCTAAGAGGGTTTCCCACCTGGCTCTTGAGTCCCCACCTTCCTGCGCCCTGGGGCAGGGCTATTTATGTTCTGTTCAGTCTGAGCTGAGAAACTTGGAGATACTGATTCCACTTCCTCTGTGGATCCAGCGTCAAGTCTTTGGCATAGGGAAAGGTGGAGGATGCACAAGGTAGATGTGGAGGATAAAACAGGTGGGATGGGCAGTGTTGGGCAGTAATGCTACCTGAGGCCATACGCATTCCTCTCAGACACTCATAGCCTCCTCCTGATCTATCACCCTCCATGTAATTCCAGCCAACATTGATCCATCATCTTCTGCAACTCAGTATGTTTCCTCAGCAAAGTCACAGCTGGTAAGGAGAAAACCACTGGCGATCTTTTCCCCAGAATCCTTGTAGATGAACGAGACCACACTCCTTATTTTGTGGGAGGTGGAAGAAGGTTGGTAGAAGGAGGTCGGGGCACAGAGTAGGCAAGTTTGAGTTCTCTGAATGTTAGGAATCACACTGAGAGCCTTTTTAAAGCTACAGGAGACAGCAAACATACCAAACTTACAAGGTGTAGGGGTCATTTTTGACACTGCAAACTATCATAGACACTGGGGAATCAATAAAAGAACTGCTGAAACATGACTTCATTAAAGAACATTTATGACCGTCTTTTATGTGTACTGATTACTATTGATGACTCAATCTTTTTACCAAATACTATTGTAAGTAGCATGAAAATGTGTCAGATCTTATCAATGTAAGTTTGGTTTTAACTCCAAACCAGCTTTATTGTATGATCAGTCTTGGCCTGACAGCCCAGACCTACCTTAGATCTGGTCCAAAGTAAGCCCTCACCATGAGTGAGGAAGATTCAGGAGACCTGTCATGGCCACTGCCTCTTCTCTTGTCCCCAGTCTTGATGTCTCTGCTACTGTTTCCTGGGGGTACAGGGATAAGGCACAGAACTGCTAGAAACCAGCCCAAAACAACACTCTGGAACTTTAAAATTTTCAGAAAACCAGTAAAGAATGCTGCTGGTATTATCCTACTTATACTCTTGGAATAAAATTGCCACTATTAACTTCATCAAACATTATTAACCAAACATCCTAAAAATATTTTCAGACTATACTCCAGACTATATTTTTAAACTAGTGTCTTCTGGCCTGTTCATGGGTGTGAGGGTTGAACACAGATTTGTCTTTCTATGGCCTTCATTGACACTACCGAAAACCAATTATTTAAATATACTTTTGAAATGTCATTTATGCTTGAATCAATGATGAAGATAAGGGTGATGTTAGGTAAGAAAATGAGAAAAAAAAAGATGTTCAATGCTATGCATTTTAGAGACTGTTAATTAAAATTTGGAGCTTGAGTTCATTAAGAATTTCTTCTTTACAAAGCAGTTTGAAATGTAAACAGACTATGGGTCTTCCATTAAAAAACACCATTGCTACTAATTATTTAAAGAGCAAAGCTTTCCCATTGTGTTAACAGAGTTAAAGAGGATTAAGGTTTATTATTTCAGCTCATGGGTTGCAGTCATTTAAACAGACAGACAGACAGATAGATAGACAGATAGATAGATAGAGAGATAGATGATAGATAGATAGATAGATAGATAGATAGATAGATAGATAGATGGTAGAATAAATGCTCCAACCATTTTAGACCAGGTATCTGGAAAGGGAGTGGAGTGGTGGGAGTGCAAGAACCCTGGAAATCAGAAGCTGGAAGACATCAAAAGTGACACTGTGGGAACATCCCTGGGCTGACACTGCTAGACCACACAGCCATGGAAACCAGAAGCCTATTATGTAGGCAGAATGAGCTCAGGAATTTCTCCCAGTCTCAGAGCTGAGGATCCGAAACTCAAGAGCCAGGTAAAGAAAGAGGAACCCCAGGCTGGACCCAGGAAACTGGGCCCAGGACATAATGGACGCAATGGAAGGAGAAAGCCCAGAAATATTCTGTGTTCAACTTGCCCAATTGAGATTTTTTGAAAGTAGAATGGTTTATATAATATTTCCCGTCCCATGGCTTAATAATTAAATCACAATGGTTTGAGTACAGCATTTTTATGATTTCTGCTAGTGAAATCCTCCACGGCAGGCCAAGAATTTCAGTGTGTCAAGATACAAGGGAAATCCCAGTCCTAAGTATTTAAGTGTTTACCTGAGGCAAATAAAACCATGCACCCATGCAAAACAAACAAACTTGTCTTTGAATATTTATAAAGACTTTACTCATAATAGCCCCAAACTGGAAACAAATAAATGTCCACAAACTAGTGAATGGGGTGCACACACTGTGATATGTCCATAAAAGAGAATCCTACTCAACAATAAAAAGGAATAAACCTGTGATACATGCATCAACATGGATGATTGCCAGATGCATCATGCTAAAGAATGAAAGCCAGTCTCTTGAAACAACTAAACACACTTGCCATACCCAGCAATTGCACTCTTGAACATTTACTAAAGGAAATGAAAACTTATGTCCACACAAGAACCAGTACAGGATTCTTCATAGTAACTTTACTTGTAATAGACAAAAGCTACCATCAACCAGAATGTCTTTCAATAGGTGAATAGTTCAACAAGCCATGGTGCATCCACACCACTGAATACCACTCAGTAATTAAAAGGAAGAAGCATTGGTAGACAACAACTTGGCTGGATCTCAAGGGCATAATGTTGAATTTTAAAAGCCAATCTCAGAAGATCACATATTGTACAACTTCATTTACATGACATTCTGGAAAAGGCAAAGCTATAAAAACAGAAATCAGATCTGTGATTGACAGAGGCTAGTGATTATGGAAGGAGACTGACTATAAAGGACACAAGGGAACTCTTTGGAGTGAGAAAGATATTCTGTATGTTCCTTGTGGGTCACTTACTTGGTGGTTTTCATTTGTCAAATTTTTTTAACTATACACCTAAAAATAAGTTCTGTATGTAAATTATACCTCCATAAACCTGACTTAACAAAATAGACCAAAACAATAGTGGAATAGTTACATTTCGGACCAGACTTTCAGAAAGTTAAAAGGCAAAGTGTTGAAATAAATCTAAAAAATACTGAGGGGATTCAGTTATGTGCTATCATAATGAACATTTTTAATAAGACAAAATTTGGGGGGGCATTATTAGTAAATAAAACTATTATATTTCGAATGATGGAAAATAAGTCTTGTGAACAGATGCCAGCCTCTGTCACTTGCTATAAATCAGAGGAGTCAGATAAAATAAATACCCAAAGGCCGGGCATGGTGGCTCACACCTGTAATCCCAGCACTTTTGGAGGCCTAGGCGGGCAGATCACCTGAGGTCAGAAGTTTGAGACCAGCCTGGCCAACATGGTGAAACCCTGTCTCTACTAAAAATACAAAAATTAGCTGGGCGTGGTGGTGCATGCCTGTAATCCCAGCTACTCGGGAGGCTGAGGCATGAAAATCGCTTGAACCAAGGTCACGCCACTCCACTCTAGTCTGGGTGACAGAGCGAGACTTCATCTCCAAAAACAAACAAACAAAAAACACCCAAAGTTACCAAAGTGTCTGATTAAAGTGGGGAATAGCATAATAACTCCATTCCTGCCCTAGTCTGTCAATCTGCATGGTGCATCACACATTTCCCAGAGCTTTCACATGTTGTCACTAGACTGCATACTGGGGTTCAGTCAAAAAATATGTCCTTTCACATCCACAGTCTCATGCCACGGGCAGTGCCTGTACCTGCACTGTATCCTGCAGTGGCTCAGTAAGAGCTGACTGTGTAGTTGGGTGACTGCATAATGGATAAAGGAAAGAATAAAGGTAGGGAGAAGTTATTAATAAATTGATTGACTTTCACAGCTACCTAGGAAATGAATTGGGATGGTATCATTGGCCTCATTTTTCAAATAAGGAAATCAAGTACCAAGCCCTAGAAGAGTTAAGTGATGATAAAAATTGCAAAGTAGCTAAGAGACCCTAGGATTGGCCCTGTGGTCCCATAAGTAGCAGTGGAGTCTCCCCTAATGATCATGGAGGGATGTGCTGCCTCCCTGTCCAACCTACATGACTGCCTTTGTTATCACAGCTCACACTGGCCAAGTATGCCAGGCCACGATTTACTGAATTTCACTTCAACTGATTTTGTGGGCACATCACAGGTGATGTGCTTTAGGTATCACTGTGAGATGAAAGGGAAATCAAGACTTGTTTAGGATTCCCTAAGAATGGAAAAGGTGAAGCAAAATGTTGCCCTGCATAAATTCAGCTCATGAGTGCTGTGTGGAAGGGGTTCAATCTCAACTTGGTTCTCCAAAGATAAACCTAATAAGTAAAGTTGTTCAGAGTAGAGAATAATGAGCTACACATGTAGGAAATAATTTAACTTTGAATGGCATTTCCCCCCAATAATACTTTGCAGCAATGACTTTAATATAGTTAAAATAGGAGGCAGCAGGAGGAATGTCTTTCATTAATCTTATATTTGTTGCTGGCCCACTTCAACGACTCTCTTTCTCTTTTTCTACTAAAAACTTGAATGAAGGAGAACGGCCAATTGATTTCCTCAAAACCATTTGTTAATTTGTGCCTGTCTTTCCTGTCACTTCTCATTTCCAGATAATCAATAACTCAAGTCTCTTTCACCTTTCCTTATTCAGAAGACCCTGAAGCTATTTGCCTTTAGTTATCCTTCTCTCAACCCCTTTCTATTAGCAAAAGACCATGTTAAACTGAACTAACCAAAATGGTAGAGTAGTTAGAATGCACCATTGATTCACACAAGGTTGTCTCAAATTTCCGTTTGCATTCTTATCTTGTTTTAAAGTATTGAGCAGCGTCCAATAAGCTTTTGCAACCACAAATATATGTGGAGATGACATACTGACTGAAATTTCAACAGTGACCTCTTGAGCATTTTCTGAATGCACAAGTCAATTTAAAACTCCAGTTTAAGAATTATTGAAATGGACTCCACAGTATGAAGCTTTCTCCACAGTATGCAGCTTTTTTTCTTAGAAAGCAAAGCATCATTGAACTGTGGTTTGGAACAGGTTTTCATATTACTGCCAAGAAGGCTCATTTTGACAGAACAGTCACTCTTAAACCATGATGTTGTGTGTTCTATTCTAGCATTAATTTATGAAAATTAGTGAAAAACAAAGTTTCCTTTATGTCAAACCTCAACCAAACCTGTCTTCTTGTTCTTACGGTTGTTGTTACCGTTATTCCAGTTTCTCAAATCACTGTAGGCTGCCAAGAATTTTAAAAACAAAACCCAGACCCAACACATGGCCTTTGATGATTTTTGGTTCACTCTCTATAAATATAGGACAAATTGTTGAGGGCTTTGGACCACCAGCAGAGGGTGAATGTGAAAGGATAGATGGGGTTCACTTTCCAAAGATGAGGAAGAAGATGTACATATCAACGCATGTGACCTACTTTTGCTACAGTAAATTTAAAACTGTTCATGCGTTTCCTCTCCAAAAAAATAAAGCATTTTGGAGTGGCACAACCTCCTCCACCAACTGCCCTGTGTGTATTTTTCCTTTTAGTAGCCAAAGCTCATATGTGTTCTGTACTCTTCATTCCCTTCCAATTGCAGCTCAAGTCATTGCAAGAACCCTGCCCTCCTCTCCCCTGGCCCTGCTCTGTGTCCACATCACTAATGGCCTCCTCATCGATTACTCCAGAGGATGCTGCTCCAGCCTGCACTGCGATCTTCTCACCTCATGCCAGGCTGCTTAGCAGACGCTGCCTCTTGAAACAGTGTTACCTGAGCTGTTGATTGAAGACATCTTAACTCCTTTGCAAACCACTCATCCTTTATCTGCCCTTCTAAAATTTCTGACCTGAGCCAACTGTTTCCTTGTCACCTATTTCTACTCCTCTTGTGGCTTAAATGAAACCAGTAAGCTAACAACTCCCATGCCTATTTCAAATAGACACCTCTCACCTGAGCTACAGATGTGTGTCTGTGGCTACATACTGGACAGCTCTTCTTGGATATCATGGGACTCGGCATGCCCAAGCCTGTCCTTCCCATCTGAAGCTTAGTAACACCATACACATAGCTGTTCACACACAAACCTAAGTGCCTTGAATATTCCATTTATTGTATACTCCACAACGCCTAAATCGTCCCAAGGCCTTAAGGTCCTGGTACTGAAGTCTTTTTCAAATTCATCCAGTTTTCTCCATGCTCAGGTCAATCACCAACACAAACTCTTCACCCACGTGGGTCATCCTAAGAGCCACCTACCTGGCCTCCCAGACTGCGCCACTGCTCCCTCCCATTTGTTCTCTATAGTCGATCTTTCTAACACAAATCTTTACTTTCCACTTTTAAGAATTCCTAAGAATTACATCTTAGTGGATTCCAGTTGCTTTCAGAAAAAGTCCTTAGAAAATTCTAAACCTGACCTATGGCTCCTATGTCATTCAGGGTCGAGACATTCAGGTTTAGGAAGGAAGAGCATAGATTCAGTCTGGACAGTGCAGGTTTGAAGTGCTGATAGGATACAGGGTCTGCTTGGGTTTGAATAGTGCAAACCAGGAGACCCCAATGAAGGGCACATCCTGATAAATTTTCCTGGAGGCCAGCCACAAAGATGTTGGAGATGAAGTAATTACCCTACGTAGGCTATGTATGTGTTTAAAAGAGCAAAGCAACACACAGAATTTTTCACTAATCAGACAATAAATTCTGTTAATTCCACCTTATAAATACCTCTCTAGTCAGATCATGCCTCCCCGTCCCTGTCCCCACCCTCTTGATTTAAGCTGTCACCTGGGCTATTTCAAGGCTTCTCCCATTTTCAGTCTCTCCTTTAATCCACACTCTACAGCACCATCAGAACGACAGATCTAAAATGCAAAGCTGATCACATCCCTCACTCTTGAAAATCATTCAAGAAACTCCCTCCCTTGCATAATGAGTAACACAAAAATGCATGAGACTTGTCTAACGACTGCACATTGTTCTTCTTTCTCCATCTCTTTGCTTTGAATGCACTACGCGGTCACAACACGGTGCTTTGTGCAGGCCTTCTTCCCTCCCTGGGTTCCTCACCCATTGATCTTCAGTAAATGCCTCCTCATCCTGAAATGCCTTCTGCCCACTCTGAGGAGCTTGCCCCGGCTCCGTGCACTCCTTCCTCATGGCACAAATGGGTGCCTTTCCCTATCTTGTCTCATAATACTGACTTACAGATGGAAATTGAAAATTCATTATTCATTTTCAATTTTTCCTCTAGATTGTGAATTTCTTGTAGAAAAAAATTCTATTTGTACATATAAACTGAGTGCATAGCAGAATGTCTGGCATGAGTGAATGATTAAAAAGCTTAAAACATGGGCTTAGGTGGGAAAAGTGAGAGGGGCAGAAACAAGTCAGTGTTACAAGGACAATTATTTTTAGAAAAGCAAGCAGCGAGAGGTTAAGAAGTTAGAGATGGTCACTGAGTGAAAATGTGCAAGTAATTTGAGATAAATTGGAGCCAAGAAGACAGTTTGATGTTTCAGTACAGTAACAGTGTGGGAGATAAAATGCTATATTTGAGTGGAAAGGTATTTGAGGAGCATGAAGCAATGAATTTTTTAAAAAGTTTGGAAGTAAAGGTAAGTGGAGCCCAGGGATATTAGCTTGAGTAAGTAACTCCGAAATAAAAAGTAGTATTGACCTATTAGTTTGGGAGGAATTAACAAAAAATGAAACAAAAAACCTAACTTTTGACAGCCTAGATTCTCTGGCTTAACAATATGGAACATGCTCATTCCTGCCTCAGGGTCTTCGAACTTGCTGTTCCCTCTGTGTGGTACACTGTTCCCACAGGTCTTCACATTGCTGACTCACTCACTCCATTCAGTAACTTAGAGACCACTTCTTGAGAGTGATTTTCCCTTAACAACCTATTTAAAATTACCCCTCAAGTCCACTCTGCTTCCAGGTCACTCAGTAGTTCGTTAAACACCTTTATTTTTCTCACATTAGTTGATGCCATCAAAAGTTCTTATAACATCTCTTTACTTACCTACTCTGTCTCACACACTGGTATGGTGATTTCAAGAGAGTAGGAATGTTAGCTTGCTTGTTCATCTTTGTATCTTTATTTTTAATTAATTAATTAATTAATCTATTTATTTGTGTTGCCTAGGCTTGAGTGCAATGGTGTGATCTCAGCTCACCGCCACCTTTACCTCCTGGGTTCAAGCGATTCTCCTGCCTCAGCCTCCCAAGTGGCTGGGATTACAGGCATGTGCCACAACCTCCAGCTAATTTTTGTATTTTTGGTAGAGATGAGGTTTTGCCATGTTGGTCAGGCTGGTCTCAAACTCCTGGCCTCAAGTGATCTGCCTGCCTCGGCCTCCCAAAGTGCTGGGATTACAAGCGTGAGCCACTGTGACTGGCCATCTTTGTATCTTTAGCCCTTAGATTAGTCCTTGAAAAGACCGGAAGTTAAATAATATTTCTTGAAGTCATGAATAAATAAATACATGAATTAAAGACTGAATAAATGAATAAAATAAAAGGAAACTAAAATTGACTTAATCTATCCAGGTCTATCAGTAAAGTTACTGTGGCATGTTTATGTCTTTAATGTGATACTGAGTCTGGGCCAACCACTGAAAGCATAAGGAATTCTCTCTCATTCACCAAACAACCTAAAAGGAGGGGTACCCAAGTAGAACAACAGATGCCAAGTAAGGATGTTAGTGTGAAACCCTCCAGATATAATGGCAAGTCTTAAATAATGCAACGTCAACACGGAGCAAAACACAAAGATATATCATTAGGTCATCAGTACACCAGCAGCCCACGATGTTCTTGGAAGTCTGTATAAAAGTCAAATGTATAAAGGCTGAACAAGAGACATATACTATAAGTTTATGATTTTATATATCATATATGTGTGCATATATGCATACATATATAGAGAGGGAGGCATAGAATATATCTGGATATGGACACAGATATGGATATCTGAGGTTAAAGATTTCCCTTAGCAGCATATTTAATGATTTCTATCTTTCTCTTAATTGCATTATGTTTATACATCCTAGACTTCACACTAGTATGAGGACATCATTTATTTGAACACTATTATAAAATAGTGTGGGTAAAAGTAATATAAGATTCCTATAATTAGAGATAGTATCATAAAGATTAGTCTCAGTTTGGAGTCATCACACTATGTATTGAAACTAATTTATTTAGTAGAATACAGGTACTATAAATCTCTAGATCTTATTATAATACATTTTTAAATTTGAAACACTGGGTGCATTTGTAAAAACAAAACAAAACAAAACAAAAATAAAAACAACTTGGTGCTGGGCACGGTGGCTCACGCCTGTAATCCCAGCACTTTGGGAGGCCGAGGCGGGTAGATCAAGAGGTCAAGAGATCGAGACCATCCTGGCCAAAATGGTGAAACCCTGTCTCTACTAAAAATACAAAAATTAGCTAGGTGTGGTGGTATGCACTTGTAGTCCCAGCTACTTGGGAGGCTGAGGCAGGAGAATTGCTTGAACCTGGGAGGTGGAGGTTGCAGTGAGCTGAGATTGTGCCTCTGCATTCCAGCCTGGCGACAGAGCAAGACACACACACACACACACACACACACAGACACACACACAAAAAGGGAAATATTTTTTCATTTAAGACTAGTTGAAATTATTTTAATATTGAAGAGAAAAGTAAATATTTGAGAATATCTAAGAATGTCATGAACACTAATCAGAAGAGATTTACCTTATCATATCTCAAAAGTTATCAAAAGCTAAGATAATGAATACAGTATAACCTTAAACTAAATCGATGGATCAATGTAACAAAAACATAAACCAGAAATGGATGCAAATATATTTAGAAATTTAGAATGCGACAAAAGCAAATTTCAATTCAGTAGGTATTGTGCATGCAGAAATGAAACGGGGAAAGAAGTAACTCTTACCTTAAATCACACATACACCTTAATTCCACATGAATTAAAATTTCAAATACAAAAATAAAAGTTTAGATTAAGATGTAGAAAACTAATTTAGCTTTAGAATAAATAGGCTACCCAAAGCGATAAATGAAACCAAAATCCATAAAACAGAGACATATTTTTCTACACAATTAGTAAAAAATTAGATGCCATCAAACACCCAAAACAAAGGCAAAAGTCAAAAATAGGAAAACTGGCTGGGCTGGGCATGGTGGCTCATGCCTGTAATCCCAGCACTTTGGGAGGCTGAGGCGGGTGGATCCCCTGAGGTCAGAATTTCGAGACCAGCCTGACCAACATGGTGAAAACCCATCTCTACTAAAAATAAAAAATTAGCCAAGTGTGGTGGCATGCACCCGTAGTCCCAGCTACTTGGGAGGCTGAGGCAGGAGAATCACTTGAACCAGGGAGGCGGAGGTTGCAGTGAGCCAAGAGCATGCCACTGCACTCCAGCCTGGGTGACAGAGTGAGACTCCCTCAAAAAAAAAAAAAAAAAGTAGGAAAACCATCTTCACCATATTCATATCAAGAGAAACATTAATATTTCCTTACATAAAAGTTCACGTGAAATTGATAAGTAAAAGGATTAAAAACCCAATGTAAATAATGAAAACAGATATGAAGAAATTGGACTAGTTAAAAATGGGGGAACACCTTTAACTACTTATTACATAAAATGGAGAGCCTCACAGGAAACCATATTTCGACGATGGAGTTGACATTCTTTTGTGAGGAAGGCACGTTTCCGGGTTGGCTGAGGTGCAGGGATGCATGTTGTTTGCTTGCTGGTTGTGGTAATCTGAAGTGCTACTCCTCACTGGAAAGAAATCTAGCAGTTTCTACAAAACTTTAAACTACACATACCATTTGATTCAGTGTTACTGCTCTTGTGTATTAATATTCCTATAAGCCAAAATACTTAAACAGAATGTCTTAATGCCTGTCAAAAAAGAAGAGTTTAATAAATAAATGGTTTAATAGATGCTATAGACTATTACAATACTTAGCTATCAAGAAAAAATGCCTAGATATATAATTTGCCAGAAAAGATGTCCATGTTGTTAAGGGACAGAAGGGAGGGCTGCCTAAGGGGACATCTGGGCTAAAGGTTCATATGTGGGAAAATATAGATAATGTTTAAAGCCATGAGAATGGATGAGGTTGTCAAAAGAAAGTGTTAGGGCCATGCCCGAAGAAGAAGAGAAAGCCAGCAACTGGGGTGGAGGAAAAGCTGCTAGTGAAGTAGGAGAAAACCCCCAAGAGCTGCAGAAGAAGAGGTGGTAATCACATCATAAATTAAGGAACATGAGGCAGGTCTAGTGTCCATTGGATTTTGCCACACAAAGGTGGTTTAAGTAAAGTGGATTCCGTTGAGTGGTAAAGGAAAGCAGTGGGATGCAGTCATGGAAGAGGAGAAAAGGAGATGAGGGTCGGAGGCCACGGGCATGGGCAATCGTTTCAAGGTATGACCTGCAAACAAGGAAATGAGGTGGTGGCCCGAGGGAAGAGAGAACAAGGGGGGACGTTTGCTGAATTGGAAGATGGATGGATTGGCCACATATTCACTCTGATGGAAGTTGATGCAGGAGAGAAAGGGGAGAGCTGAAGGGAAACGCAAGCTTGGAGGAGGCAGAAGGAGACAGAATCACAAGCACACTGGCCTTGGACACACAGGAGGAAATTCAGGACTGCAGATGAGAAGTGGGCAAAGAGGAATTCGTGTGCAGACACTTTGCAGATTTAATGGTGGGAGGTAGGTTTATAACTCCTCAGCCTAGGAGATTGGAGTTAGAAGAAGGGGTCTCTAGGCATGAGCAGCCGTGCCTACCATAGAAACATGACGAGGGTAAAAGAGAGTGTCACCTGCCTGGGAGAGATGTTTGATCATGATGCTAAATGAAATCAGTCTGCTTTTGCTCTGATGTCCTCCTTCAAGGGTCATCCAGCTCCTCTGGGGCAAGGACAGACATGCTGGAAAGGGGGGTTCCACCTTGGGTAGGTATTCGTCACTCGAGTGGAACAAGGGAGGTGAGGGCAAGGAGTGAAGTGGCTTCAGCAACGGACCATGGACACTGGACCAGGCAGAGAGCAGGATATGGGAGAGTGAGGACATGGAGGGAGCAGCTTCTGGGTGTGTTAGTGCATTGCAGAACCACTGCAGTGAAAGTTCTTGAATGAGCAAACAGCGTGTGCGATAGCTAGAAAAGTCAGGAAAGCATTTTGCTGGAGGTGGTGTTCATGAGCATGAGTGGCTTGAGGAAAAAAAAGGGTTTTAACCTTGGTATCATAAAACATGTTTAATATGTGTGATCATTAATACTGAGTGTCAACTTGGTTGGATTGAAGGATGAAAGTATTGTTCCTGGGTGTGTCTGTGAGGGTGATGTCAAAGGAGATTAATATTTGAGTCAGTGGACTGGGAGAGGCAGACCCACCCTCAATCTGGGTGGACACCATCTGATCAGCTGCCAGTGCAGCTAGGATAAAAGCAGGCAGAGGAACATGGAAGAACCAGGCTGGCTGAGTCTTCCAGCCTACATCTTTCTCTCATGCTGGATGCTTCCTGCCCTTGAACATCAGACTCCAAGTTCTTCCGCTTTTGGACTCTTGGACCTTTGACCACAGACTAAAGGCTGCACTGTCAACTTTCCTACTTTTGATATTTTGGGACTCTGACTGGCTTCCTTGCTCCTCAGCTTGCAGATGGCCTATTGTGGGACCTCACCTTGTGATTCTGTGAGTTAATTCTCCTTAATAAACTCCCTTTTATATATACATCTATCTTATTAGTTCTGTCCCTCAAGAGAGCCCTGACTAATACAACATATAAAGTAACAGATTTTCTGATACAATTCATTCTTAGGTGTTGTAAATGAATTCGCAGCTCTGGAGAATATTCATTTTAAATAACTTTAACCTTCCTCCTGCTGCAAACAATGCTGCCCCAAACCCGTATGCTTAGAGAAGAGCTGAACCAGGAGAGAAATAGGCCAGGTGTAGTTATTGCAATGCTTCACCCCTAGAGGCACGTGAAGGGAACTCCACAGGTACACCTCAAGCCTCCGCTTTGGTTCATTAAAACAAAAGTAGTTTCAAGTCTCACATGGCCTTAAAGTTCTGTGAACCCATTACTCCCTCGAGTTCCATTTCTCATTCCTGCTTGCTCCTCAGCTGGGGCCTGGTCACGTTCACGTGTTACCTCTCAACAGGCATGGAGCTCTGAGACTGGCTCTCACTGCAGATCTGTCTAAAGCTACTTCTCAGCTACCAAGATATATGAAATGGCCGCAATTTTTGCTGTGGTGTTCCTACACTTTCCTGCTACATCCTGCTTCCATGGTAAATTTTTACACTCTAGTTTTTAACCCTTCTCTAAAATAAACTAAAAATTTTTACAAAGTAACAGATAATATCATAAACTGGAGATAACAACTGTTAGATTAAGTTTCGACCTTGAAGTGCATAATTTTTTCACCTTAGATGATGACTATTTTCCCAGGTGACTAAAAGTTCCTTGCGAGCATTAGTTATTGGTCCCCCAACATCCCACCTGAAGGCTTCCTGTGATTCACTAGGAGCACATGGGATGCTAATGTTGTACATTTCAGAAGATCCTGCTCCTGCCCTGGAATTCATCCACTTCCTGCATTGCTGCCTGGCTTGAAGGTGAACATGCTATGGTGATAAATCTGGCTCAGAATGGAAGACAGATATGTGGTAGAAATGCAGGACAGGCGAAGAAGGAATGGAGTGTGACAAAGGCCAATGAACCTCACCAGCAGATCAGCCCAATATGGGAGACAACAATTTGGGAAAATCTTACACATCAGGAACAACCATTAAGCCATGAATGATGATCCTTATCAATAAACCGTTAGGATACCATGAAGGCATTCACTTTTTTTTTTTTTTTTTTTTTTTTTTGAGATGGGGTTTCGCTCTTATCGCCCAGGCTGGAATGCAATGGCGGGATCTCAGCTCACTGCAACCTCTGCCTCCCGGGTTCAAGCAATTCTCCTGCCTCAACCTCCTGAGTAGCTGGGATTACAGGCTCCCACCACCACACCCAGCAAAATTTTGTATTTTTAGTAGAGACAGGGTTTCACTATGTTGGCCAGACTGGTCTCAAACTCCTGACCTCAGGTGATCCGCCTGCTTTGGCCTCCCAATGTTCTGGGATTACAAGTGTGAGCCATCACGCCCGGCCTTCTTCTATATTTTGTTCATCCTTCCAAGATATAGCTCAAGATGCATTCTTTTCATAAAACACTCTCACTAGTTCAGCACAGAATGCAGTATAATTTCTGAACTCCTTAACACATCGCACCATTTCTCCAGTAAAGTTAGCATTTCATAATATTCATGCTTCCTTTCCATTTTATAGACTGTCACACTCAAAGCTTAGAAAGCAGTCAGATCTTTAGTAAGTAGTTGCTAATTACTTTCAGAAATGCATCAGGAATGTTTAAATTCATTAATTTTAGATTTCATCTCTTATACTAGCATGCTAAAAGAAATATCTCACAGGCTCCCATTGACATCATCAAGTTTCTGAAATGCCTATAATTTTCCAAAATTCTACAATCAAATAATTCAACTAAAACAGAACAAAAGGCAGGAAAGGGCAGACTCATATTGTGTTTGGTGACCAACTGCTCCCTGAATCTCTCACGTCCATGTCACTGTCCCTTTGTGCTTCTGCCCGTGCTCCATGGCTGCCCTCCACCAGGTGTGTTCAATGTGTCTAATGAGCATCCAGGTTCCTTGTAGGAAAGATGCAGAGTTTTTCCTCTGCAGAAGCACAGAAAGGAAAATAATGACATTCTGCTAGTGCAGTAAAACATGAGAGGCAATACAAAAACCAGTCAGAGTATTGCCCTATGTCTATTTCTCCAAGAAAATAACCCCAAGATTTAACAGATTAAAACAGAAGACTATTCTCAAAATTCTTAAATATGCTGCATGCCTCTAATTCTTATTAGTTAAAGAGCTAATCTGCAAACTTATGAGATGACCAGTGAATCCTTTTGGGAATTAAAATTGCTCTGCAACATGAAAGCATGACATTCTTGGCAATGCTTAAGAGTAAGGCATTTTTATTTCCATTAATCATAGTTTTAATTCCTGTATGCATTCTCTACCAAAAATAAGAGAAAGGTAAATATTTTCACCTTCTCAATCATCATTATTTTTTCAGTCTCCTTTAGTGCAAAGCTCAAGATTCATTCAACAATGTGTTCCCTTAATATGCTGCTTCAGTTTAACATTGTGATGTCCTTTGGCAGCAAAACCTTAAGCCTAAAAGAAAGCCATTTTCTACAAATGTCATCTGTCACTTTAAGATCATGATATATATGTACAGAAGTTTTCAGAAGTGCTGCAGGGGACAAAAATGTATATCCAGCAAGCCATTTTTGGATAAATATGTCTTCCTCTTCATTATTACCATCCAGAATTGGTTTAGATGAAAGTATTCTCTAGCTCAGAAAATTCTGCCAAAATTTCAGACACTAAAGAAACCCTTGATAAGCCCAAAAGAGAACCTGGTGACAAACTAAATTTCACCATATGAACATCAGTGGAGAGCATTTGGTACAGAGTCCCTGGAGTCCCTAAGCACTGCAAGGTTAATGATACAAGGACAAAAGTTTACAGTCAAGGATAACCCTAAAGATCACACTTACAAAAAGCATTGAATAGAGGCTTAAGCAGTAAAACTCGAGACTAAAATACTAGCTAATGACCTCAGCCGTATATTAATCAACTTAGTTTTTATGTACTTTATTAACATGTGCCAATGAGCAAAAATATGCTTTTGTAATTTCTTTCCATGTGTTTCTGTTTTTTTTTTTTTTTTCTGGTTGCTGTGTCTATGAATCATTTTTTTTAAAAAAGCTAAAGTTTTAAATATTTCTGTGCTATTAGCATTTGGATCACACTGGAATTATTTCATAATCTGAAATTAAAAGGAAATATATCCAGCCTATAAAATATTCTTCTAAGTCACCAGTCTATGTCACTCATCTGAATGTGGTATACCAGGAGACCTGCCTTAATTTTGGCATCTGCACAAAATAATACTTCAACAAGACAAATAACCACATGAGCAAGACATCAAGCTTACTTACAGCACTTGATAAAATGATAGTGAGACATCTTTCCATCTCAGACAGGAATCTTGCTACGGGTTCCAGCATTCTCTTCTGTCACAACTGTCGTTCCCAGGAAATGCATTACTTAAAGCCCTTACTCAGGTAACAGTTTACCTTAGGATGCACTATTGCATGGAGGCTCTGTTCCATGATCCTGCAAAAAGCTTCAAACTCATTCTCATTCGGCAGCTGGAGTTAAGATAAGCCTCTCCCCGGTGGGTCTTGAGGCACCACTGCTGCACGTGCTATTGTAGCACCCTTGATTGACACAGCCCCGAGTACCACAATCCCGGGAATAGTCAGCTCTAATTGGTGTTCACATGCAGTCACATTCTGCTGCACGGAGGTGTGCTGCAGTGCGGCTCTCCCGGTCCTGCCTGTTAATGGCTTTTCAATAGCTTTCAAATGGCAGCAAACTAAGCTGATGAGTGGGCTGGAGAGAAGCCACGGATAGAAGGATCCTAAATCTTCTTCGTGCACATTGTCCGTCAGCCACATATGACCAGATTCTTAGCTGGTAGTAAAGCGGATTATTTTTAGTTGCCACCAGTTGCTGTGTGTGAATAGGAAATTGATAGCAGGAGCTTAAAATAGCCACCTCTTAGAATCAGAGATCTTTGATCTGTCCCTAGTAATGAAAAGATTGCATTATATTTCAGAACACATCTTTCTGCTTTTCTGTGCAGAATGTAAAACTTAAATTATCCACAAAAAGCTTTTGGTTTGCATAGCTTTAAAATTTAGGATTCTCCTACCTCTGCAGACTGCAATGAATTTAACTGTACAACCCAATTGGATGAAGTAAATCTGACTGAATTGGAATCAGAAAGAAATATATGGTCTGCTAGGGTTTACTGTTATAAAAGTGAATATCATACTCATAATGCAATAGCCATGGTAGCAAACCAAAAGGTTATATTTTAAGTTGTTCAGAAATTCAAAGTGATACATTTTTTTGCAAATTGATACATTTTTATGATGATCTTCTCCAAAGACAAGTTGACATAGTCTAGAATTTATGTTTCAGGTTTGAGGTTATTGGAAAGGTAAACATGAACAATATGTTAAGTGCACCCATCCTTCTATGGCAGTAACATAATTTTGTATTCCTTACTGAACAAAACTCAAAGAGCGGTGCTTTTATTAAACTAGAAGATTATGAAATTCAAATCTATACAACAAGGGGTCATGACTATTAAATTTTCACTGACTAATATTCTAATACGTTTTAGTAGCGGGATGTAAAATAATGTTAAAGATTTCACGCAGAATAGCCTGATTTCAAATCCAGCTTCTACCACTTACCAGAGTATCAATGTAAGCACATTATTTAACCTGCTAAAGCCTCAGTTGCCTCATCTATGCATGTGAAATATAGTTCCTAATCTTTATTCTGAAGGTTAGAAATAATGCACATAAAATTTCTGGATTCTGTTGTTGGTGTTCAATGAAAAGTTGTCATTAACATTAACAAGGAAAAAAATTTATTTATGTACCAAATGATGATTATGGACACTTTAACTTGGTTTTTCCAAAAATTAGAATGAGGATTTGCAGCCTTCATCAGGAATGCTGATTCCTCATTTATTCGTTGATTCCACAATTAATTATTGAGAGTCACTGTCAAAAGTTACCGTTTTGGGTACTTTTCAGGAATATGTCTAAAACAGAGCATTTATATACCAGGAATCTATAATGTATTTTTAAAGGGTTTCTTGGATGTTTTGTAATGTTTCAATAAAACTGCAAGAGACAGCTATATCTGTTTCCAACACAGGAAGTAAAGCTCTCTCCTCTTTAAATCAATACAAATCTTTACATGTGCATAAAATAACTGTGAATTTATGTGAATGTTATCTAACATATCTTCGGGTAAGGTTGTATCCATGTAGATGTCCCTACCCCCTTCTCTTAATACAATGCCAGATAAATAGTATGTTGCCTATATACCTTCCTTAAATGTCTGAATGTCTTAATTTTCTGCAAATGGCATGTCTCTGCATATATACAAACTCAGCAAACATCTTAAGACAATTGAGTTTAATGATACCATTCACTCTTTACACTGAAAAAATGCATAACACTCAGAGGGGCATGTTGTGCACTTGACAAAGAAAATATGTTATTAAAAATATAATTGATTTGAGCCCTACATTTTTTTAATAACTTAAGACATTTCTTATAAGAACTTTAACCAAGGTACCCTGTGAGAATTAACATCTCATCTCCAGGGGCTCATTATCAAATGTGTTTATTTTTCATCTACTCATGTATTCCATAAACATTTGGCAACTCTTTGTGCTACAAGAGAAACATGACTCCCTGACCTCAAAGTGCTTATCATCAGATGAAACAGAGACAATCAAGATAGCACAGTGTGGTGTGCTAGAAATTGTAAGACTGCAAATGTAGACCTCTAAAACAACAAGGGCCAATGTCTAATCCACTTTGAGGAGTTGAAGGAGGATACACTGAGAAATGTATTCACAGATTTCTTAAACTACTTAGAATGTGCTTCCTATGTATAAACTGTATCTACATATAATTTCCCCAGATTAAGAAGCCCTTTTATCTTTTTGTCTTTGAAACCACATACTCATGCTCTAAACACTGGTAGAACTATGTTTAAACCTATTTATATATTTCATCACTACAAAACAAAAATTAATTTCTAATGCAGGCATTAATACTGAGGAAAATAATTTTGGCTCCATTAATTTTACTTCCTTCATAAAAATTTTTTTAAAATGGTAACTTGAAGTTGATTAAAATTTCGTCATCTATATCCATCCCTGAGAAACTCAACTCAATGTTAGGTTGTCAGAACAATTATTTCAGGACTCCTTGAATCGTATATATATCGTATATATATATACACACACATATATATTTTTTATATATATAATATACATATATACACATATATAATATACATATATACACATATATAATATACATATATACGTATATAATATACATATATATACATATATATTTTTTTCTTTTATTTTCTTTTTTGAGATGGAGTTTCACTCTGTCACCCAGGCTGCAGTGCAATGGCGCGATCTTGGCTAACTGCAACCCTCTGCCTCCCAGTTTCAAGCAATTCTCCTGTTTCAGCCTCCCAAGTAGCTGGGATTACAGGCACCCACTACCATGCCCAGCTAATTTTTGTAGTTTTAGTAGACATGAGGTTTCACCATGTTGGTCAGGCTGGTCTCGAACTCTTGACCTCAGGTGATCCACCCGCCTTGGCTTCCCAAAATGCTGGGATTACAGGCATGAGCCACCATGCCCGGCTAAATCTTATATTTTAAATATGGTATCAGAGTTGATGACAGTAGCAAGAAATGACCAAGGCTAAATTAAATATATTGTTAGCAATTTATCTATTTTGCAGAATACGGTCATTAAGTACAAAATTAAATCCATGCGTTTGAAAGAGGGTATTGTTTTTCATTTCCAGAAAATTTTCAAACAAATAAAGCACAATTATTTTATTATTTTTCAGAATTATTACAATGAACTATTGTTCTTTCCAAATACGAATGTATAATATTTCAAACTCATTTTTGAATAATCAAGAAATCCCTTTTTCTCTTTTATACACCATACAGCTGCTCATTATTCACACTATTTCTGATATGAACACATGATTTTTTTTCTCTTAAATGTTAGCATTATTATACACCAGATTTTTTCAAATAAGGCTAAATTATTTCCCAGCCAAAAACAAAAAATGAAACTGCAATGATTCTAATGAGAGATAAGCATTCAAAAATTAGAAATTCCTTAGTAAATATCTTTTAAAATGGGATACATGAGACACAGCTCCAAAAAAGCCCCAGGTGAGATACTACTTCATATTTTCATTTAAAACTGTATTTGGACAATGTAAAACCTGCAGTTTCATAACGCCAGTCTGCTGACAGATAATTCCTAATCTAATAGTTCCAGCATTGGCATGCTTTATTAAATGAAGAAATTAAAACTAAAGTTTGCAAACATCACCAATTTGGGAAAGGTACGTATTAACAGTAGGTCATGACAAAAATTCTAAATGAAGATATAAATCACACACAACAGTTTTTTGTAATGCAAATTTAAGCTCTGTGATGGGGCATCATTGCCTCTGCCCTGTGAATAGGTTGGGGCTTGTAAATATTAGCCTTTGATGAAGTAAATTACACACATTTAGAGACCTTGAGCCACAGCTGTCTCACACACAATGGCTGAGAGCTAAATTTATAATTTCCTCTATCACAAATATTGACTGCTTCTGGGTGAATGGAGTCAAGACCTCTCCTGGGAACATAACTCTGGTCTAATAATTTAGGGTCCTTTGAGGCTGAAGGCTACAGAGGAGAAAATATCTGAGTTGTCAAAAAATAAGGCATAAATACACTCAGCTCTAGCTATAGAATCAGCCTCTGGTCAACCCCTGGTGCCTCAGGACCAGGATCAAGCCTACCTTGAATGACTGAACATCCTTGACTCTCTGATAAAGTCCCTGATCTCAGTCTAGTGACTGTGGAGGTTGTTCCTGATTTTGGCCTGCCTATGAAACCACTAGCTCTCGGATTCAGGACTCCACAGGGCTGTGTGTTCACTTCAGCTTCACATAGTCTCACATTTCTCCAACCAGAACAAATGGACATTCAAGTTAGATGTGGGCAATTGTGAAGCAAACAAGAAGAAATTTACAATATAGACTTGCACAGTTGGAAAGAAGTAGGGGTTAATAGGAGCTGCCCTCTCCATGTCAGAGGGCAGTGAGGGCTAACCCAGCTGAGCACTGCTTTAGTGACTAAAAGTGAATTTGTGATATAATGGCTAGAAAATATCCCTGATTATTCAAATACTTTCATAGAGTACTGATACAGAAAAGAAATGCAATTTTTAAAACTGCTTCAAAAAGACTGAAAATTACTCTCTGTAATACAATATAGATTAATATAATAGCAAATACATGCATGTGCATTGATATGGATATATGAAGATACACACACACACAAACACACACACACTCAGGCTATATGGGATGTTCTAATTGCTCCTTAAGGGCATTTGGCCACCCCCTTCCTTTGGTGATTTTTTTCCCTAATCAAAATGAAATGTTTTAAATTCTAGTGAGGACCAGTTAAACTGGGTATCTAAAGCAGGACATTTGTAAAGCATTTGTAAGGTTTTTCACTTGAATATGAACAACCACTTTGAAATCTTTCCAGCATATGTGTAACAACTATCTAGGAGGACTTTTCCATTTCAGATATTTGACCTTGAACAAAAGTTTGCATATCTTAATGATGAATAAGAAACAGACAGTTTTGTTTTATGTCTGTATGACTCTACCTAGGTTTATGTGCACGTGTGTGATGTGGATGGATATGAGCACATGAATAATTAAGTATTCTTTGCCTTGTTCTTCAATCAGTTTGAGGGAATAAATAGTATACTGCAACCAGTTACCAGGAATAGGCAGATAAAAAAAATTTTATTGATGATGAAGCAAGTTTAGAGATTACTGATGGCCTAAATAAGACAGCTGGGACACCAGGCTGAAATGTTTGAACAGATCTCTATAAATTTGTCATTTAGAAGACAATATCCAAAGGTTTTTTGATGACCTAAAAGATATTCTTAATTTTCCTGAAAAGGATGAAAGGAATTGTGAGGCAATTAAATAAGAAGCCTCTCCTTCATACTTTTCCCATTGATATACATGGATTTTTTAAACAAAATATGCCTCTTTAGTTGAATCATGCTCTTATTTACAATTTAATCACACTAAGTTACTTATTCAAATTCCATGCATTCTTCAAATTTACTTCAAGCCCATTTAATCTACAAACTCTCCTTGATTTTTTTATTGCTTAAATTATTCCTGACCTTCTCTAAACCCTGTATTCATTTTTTTTCATGTACCAGTTAATCCAGCATTTATAATGCAATGCTTTGCGTTTTTCTTAACTAGTATCATATGGAAGGCTCTTCCTAGGTAGGTAACTCGTTATTTGAGTCTCAAACCTTCTACTTTTCCTATTTCCTATGAAGTCCAAAACATTAGTGAACATTCAGAGATCAACAAACGGAAAGCCAGAGAATTAGAATTGCTCTAAAGCATTTTCTGGTGCATGACATATAATGTCTTGAGGAATATTTTATTAAAGGCAAGATTATTGAACACTTAAGTAAACATAACTTACCATACATGCCAGGAGAAAAAGAGAGAAATGGAGTATAGCCCCTTCTTCATTCAAGCATGTAGGTACAAGTAGACCGAGTGTATATTGTTTTTCAATATTCCCCATGAAGGCGCCATTAAAACGGATCATAGGGAGATCTGGGTGCAAGTTTGACTTTCTTCTTCTAAATGAATTCCCTTGTTGCTAATTTTCTTTGAGTGACAATGGATACAATATGGTCACTAGAGAGGTTCCCAAAATTTAACAATATTTTAAAGTGTTCTGGAAAAAGAAATGTACACTTAAATATCCAAATTCACAAATGACATTAAATTATTTCTCCAAACTGAAGTCTCAGGCCTTTTGGATAAGTTTCAGTAGCCCTCATTGTTAGGATATTGTTCTCCATAAATATTTTCTCCTATCTGCACAGTTTGGGCTGTCAGAGGAAAGAGCATTGGCAACCTTGGTTAAATGGTGATTACATAAAAGCATACGTCGGAAGCTGGACATCGTGTGTGTAGCTCTGAAGCAGTTTGGAGAATTACCTCCCAGGCCTATGGGCTTATATTTCAGGGTGATAAGCCTGGAGACTTTCTCTTTTCTTCTCCAAGAGAAAATTTGTTTCCTTTTCTCTCTCTTTCACTCTTTCTCTCAAATGGGCATATATGCAGCTTATAAAAGCTTGGAGTCCTTGAACTCTTTGGTTCCTCTCCTGTGTTACAATTCCACTACCCTTGCATGATAATATCAGTCTTTCCGTCCATTGTGTTTTGAATAGTGGGGCTTTGGAAACCAGTGCCAGGATACTCTGTGAGTGTGGTCCCTGCTCTGATCCATGTCTCTGATTCATGATCCATGACTTCATATTTCCCATCAGAATCTCTCTTAGCCTCTTTTGGCCTCTCCTCTTACCTCCTCTTCCTCCCCTCCATCCCCCACCATCCCTCTCTTCTCCATCCCCCACCAACTGCTGCCTTCCCCCCTCCTCCTTTTCTCTTCCTCCTCTCCCTGTCTCTCTCTCCATACTTAACACTCCTATAAATAACTGGAAGGACTTCTCAGAGTAAAGCAACAGACACAGATAAATTCTGGCCACAGTGCATGAGGCTAATGAAACCCTAGAAGACTGGGACATCCTTTCCCTGACCAAGGCTCCTCTAGTGGGTCATCCCTCCTTACTTCTACATCAGTAAACTTCCTTGGATATGAATCCTGTATCTGTCACTCCCTAAAGGTCAGGTCACCTAGTTGAGGTTCAAATTCCTGTGATGAGAAATGGCAGCAATAATGCCGAGTGCCCAGGGTTCTTCCGTACAGGCTAGGTGCTCAACAAGTACAATTCCAACCATCACAGTGTAACTATTTCACACACCCCTGATGTTGTATTGATCTAATGCTATCTTTATATTCATGAAAATATTTATTACGTGATTTGCCTTGAAGATATCACTGCCTTTCGTACAGTCTTGCAGGTATCAATGACTAGTAGAAACCCCTTCACAGTAATTATGCCATGTTTACCCATGAACCAGGTACTAAACAAGTAAACATTATACATTATCCTCCCAATCTGCGGGGGACACTTTCCAAGATCCCCAGTGGATGCCTGAAACCACAGATAATATAAAGCCCTATATACACTGTTTTTTTTTTATACATTTCTATACTATTCCTGTGATAAAGTTTAGTTTATAAATTAAGCACAGCCTAATTTAGAGATTAACAGCAACAATGATAAAACAGGACAATTATAGCAAAATACTATAATAAAAGTTATGTGAATGTGCTGTCTCTCATTGTCTCTCTCTCACAATATCTTACTGTACTGTGCTCAATCTTCTTCTTGTGATGATGTGAGATGATAAAATGCCTACTGATGCCTGATGTGAGGGGAATGACGTAGGCATTGGTATAGAGCAGGCTGCTATTGACCTAACACCGCAGCCAAGAGAGGATCTTCCACTTCAGATGGCGCAGGATCACTGAGCCGCAACAATGTCGATGACTGGATGTCAGGAGTAGACGATGTGGATGATTAACGAGCAGGAAGCATGTAGTGTTTATACAATGGACAAAAGGATGATTCATGTCCAGAAAGAAATGAAGCTGGATGGCATGAGACTTCATCATGTTACTCCATGCATGGAACAGCATGCAATTTAAAATTAATGAATTTCTAGAAATAGAATACAAATATTAAATGGAAATTTCTAGACATTTCCATTTAATATTTCAGACTGCAGTTGGCCGTGGTTAACTGAAACTGCAGAGAGCAAAACTGCAAATAAGTGGGGGGACTACCATAGAATTCTATCAGCCCTGGAAGTCTTTGTTGAGCACTCGACATGCAACAGTCAGGAATCAGACCTAGACCCTACCCTGTGGAGCTTACAAAGATTATACACTGGGAAACAGAATTACAGAGACTACACTAGAAAATGCATGGCATTATGGAGCAGGCACCCGAAGCTTGAGGGTTTGCAGTATGTTTCTGAAGATGTGGTGCCTAGCAGACACCAGAGGATGAGTAGGAAGAGATCAGGCAAAGCAGGTGGGCAGAAGAGAGGTGTGTGGTGTCTTCACGACATGTTCAAGAAATAAACAGAAATGTCTGGCAAGGCTAAAGGATAGTACCTGGCACAGCTAGCTGAGGGATGAGTTAGAGAGGTAAGTAGAGGTCAGGCTGCGGGGTGGGGGTGGGAGGCTCTGTTCCTTCTCATGAGTCATATAGAGACAAGGAAGCTTTTAATGCAGAGGAGTAGGATGATTAGATCTGAAACGCATAAATATCACAGGAAATTATTGGAGCAGGAGAAATAGGATAGTGTGTTTGGGAAGTGGAGGCCACTAAAGGCCCCCAAGGGCGAGGCACTGGGGCCAGAGCAGAGGCAGTGACAAGTGGGAAGTGGACAGCACATCCCATCATTGACCAAAAGGTAAGTCCTCCTCTTCCTGTCTTGAAATCTCCATCCCTATCTCTGCTTCCTTCTTTCCACAGTTTCCTCATAAAGGCAGACTTGATCTGACCCAATGCAATATTTCCTTAATTTATCTAATGTTGCCAATACTGGAAACCTCTCATCCCTAGAAGCCCCAAATCCAGAAGTTCCACCCATAGACTTCGCATCAAGAGAATGAGTCTGGGATGCCTGAAAACAGTAACATGAATGCATGCTCTTAGTATGGTTCATCCCTGCTTCCTCTCTTCTTCAGTGTGGCTTCAACATCAAACATCAGAGCAGCCCTAAAACTCAGGTAGTCAAAAAATAAATACGTTAGTGTTATTCCCTTTAGCATTTCAAGAATAAAAATTCAGATTTATTATTCAAAAAGTAAGAAAGTTATAAATAAGCTTCTAAGTGAGTATTTCTAGGAAATGACCTCCATTTTTTTAAGGCTTCATCTTATATAGCAAACAACTAAAAAGTGCTTATTATGTGGTAAGCATTATTCTAATATCTTCATAGGCATCAATTCATTTAAGAATCGGAACAATGAGTGGGTACTAATACTTTTTTAACAGATGAGGAAATCGAGGCACAAAGACTAAGCAAGATGTCCAAGATCATTCGGCCATAAAGGAGCATGACTCTGTTGACCAAGTCATTCAGGCTACAGAGTCCTCCAACCTTTCATCATGGGGCAATACCCTTCCTGCTGGGTGGTTTAGGCTTAGGTTTCCGGTATGCCATTTGCCCTCAACTCCTAGCACAGGCCTTTCTTCTGTCTGTCACATTTTTTCTACCTTCCTCACCACACATCATCCCTTGCCTGATGAACTTCAACCCTACATGTTGGTGTTGTGTACATAGGGAGAGAGAGGGAGAGGGGAGGACACACATAGGAGAGACATCTGGAGAGGATAAGGTGGAGAAGGGAAGGGGTTGTGTAAAATGAGTAGGAAATAAGTGTTTGAGGGTCACAGCGGGCAAACTGCCTCCCGCTGGGCCCCTTCCCCTTTCTTCTTGGCCAGGTTAGCTGCACTGATGTATCACTGTGATACCTCCTGATGCTACATCCTATTACTTCTAATTTACATCCTGCACGAGCTTCCTCTCAAAATGCTGACGTGATGCTGCTACAATGATGTTTACTTTTATACCCTCAAGTATCTATCAAGGCAGACATTGCAACATACAGACCCAGTCAACCAAAAGTGTCAAGAGAAGGAAAGTGTCAAGAAAAGATACAGATTGGAAGTAAGACTTTATCAAGGGAAGAGGTATATATGTTTATATTTGAAATTTAAGAGTATAGCAGGGAATCGAATTTTAGATTCTCGTGAAGTAGCTAAGCTGTAGCAAATTTAGTAGACATTTAATAATTATTTAACATATCATGAATACTGGCAATTACATCTAAGGTGCTAATATGATAAGAATTATTTCCAGACCACAGAAGATATTGATATACATCTCTAAAGCCAAATATGTAGGTGTTAGTTGAGTGGATTAAGGTAAGTTGTAGTGCGACGGTTGTGGAGAAATATCACCAAAATAAAAGGCTTACATGAATCTGATGGGGGATATTTTGAGAGTGTCAAATTTATGACTCTGTTTATTTACATAAAATCCAAAAACAGGGAAAAATTATGATAATAGAAGTCAGGAAAATGGGCTATTGATAGGAAAAAGGCTCTAGGGAACATATTTTGATCTGGTGGTGGTTGCACAGGTATAAATATAGAGAGATACATTAAGATTGGTTGAATTGTACATGTAATATATATGTTTTTTTACTGTATGCAAATTATAATCTATTGTTTAAGTGTTGTAAATAGTGACAGAGTTCCTAACATAGCAGCAACAGATACAGTGAGAAAAGGATTTCCAAGGGTGTAAAACTAAGGTAACTCAGAAGCATTGGTTCATTCTACATTCATTCATTCAACAACTATTGACTGACAGGCTACTGTGTTTTTGCATATGGATACAAATAAGGGGCAGTCACTGCCCTTAAAGTGATTTCCTAGCATAGCAAATCAGCCACAATAACACAGTGTGGAAAATGCAAAGGTAAACTTAGACAAAGCAAGATGGAGGCATAGAAGAGGTGGTGGCTGGCCCAGGCAATGGGGGCTCCTTCATACCATATAAAATGTCCTCTGTGAGGTGTTCCTGTCTGTCTCTACAGGCTCAACTCTAGCTGCTTCTCATCTGCAATGCAAATGTTCCAGGATACGCACTGCCACCACAGCCTTAATGCACAATGCCTTGCCGGAGGTGTCTCCTGCTGAGAAGTCTTTTCTCCTCTTTTTGCAGGTACTCTTCTGTCCTGAATTACATGCATCTCTTCCATAGAATCTTGGGAGAGAGTCTGTAGTTACTCAAAGGGATCCCTGACCTGAAAAATGAAGACCACTCTTGCAGCAGATGGGGAGTGGATAGCAGATTTTAAACAGAGGAGTTAAATCGTGATGCTCTGTGAAGAACAGATTTGAGGGAGACAAGATGGACAGCAAGGAAACTTATTTAAAAAGCTCCTATAATAGTCCAGGGGAGAGAGCATGAGGGCTTGAAATGGAGTCATGGTAGCGAAGACAGAGCAGACTGGGTAAATTCTCAGGAAGCAATAGCTTGAAGACTGGCAGGATTAGGAAGTGAGAGAGAAGACCAGGTTTCTAGGTGCTTGGGTGTTTGGTGAGGCCATCTGCCTATCTGGTGAGGGAATGGAGAGTGGAGGGAGAAGAAGCAGAGTGGAAAAGGAAGGGGATGGTTTAAGGGAAAGACAATTGATTATCCGGGTATGATATATCTAGGAAACGTTAATAGAATAAATAAGTATATTTAGTGGGTACTCAGTAAGTCTTGTCCTTGGCTCCCTATAAAACCATCCCTTGTTATGTGTGCAGGGCTTCTGCTATGCACAGCGTTTGCTGGTATTAGAGAGAACACAAGATGGACTGAACATGGATCCTAGTCTCCATTTATTTCTTCTTTATTTTCCTTTAGTAATTTTGTTTATGGAGACTGTACTATCAGGCAGGCACTAGGCCCTGAGAGACAACCATGGCACAGATGAAAGCCCGTACCTGTGAACAGCTTACCATTTCAATGACATTATTTAGGCATTTACAACAACAGGTTGTTCAGTGCTATAGTGAGGAGGAGTAAAACTACTCAGGTATACACAGAAAAGCCTCTGCCCAACTGCTAGGGATCAAATAAGATTGGCTGAAATGAGATATCATAGCTGAAATCTGCAGAATGCATAGAAGGAATGAGGGCGTATGAAAGAGTGATGCAGTCCTGTGGTTTTAACTGTGGCCCCTGGACCAGCAGCAGCATCCCCAGATAACTTGTTTGAAATGCAGATTCTGTGCTCCCATCAAACAGTGCTGCATCCAAATCTCTGGGGTGGGTCCAGCACTCTTGGGGATCTCACAGGCCCTCCAGATGGCTCTCTGCTAAACACTAAGTCTGAGAATCACTGCTCTAGGAAAACAAAAACCTGAAGAAAATGGCACACTCTGTGGCAAGAAAGAATGGAAAACAGCTTTCTTTTGTGTAAATGAAGACATTCAGGGATGGCTGGAGTCTGGAGTTAAGATGAGCAAACAGATGAGAGAGGACACTGAGATGGAATCAGAGATCAGGTCACGAAATGGTTTGGAGCAATTTGAACTTCATCGTGGGGATACTGGGGAAGGAGCCATTCGCAGGTTTCAAGCCCCAGAATGAAACGAAATTTTAGGCAGATCACTTTTGTTATAGTGTGGACAATGTACACAATACTTTATCTTTCCTCTAACCTTTTCCTCTTTTCATATTCAATTAAGAGGTAGGGAGATAAATGAATAGTTCCTAACAACTCCTTTCTTTCTACACTTTTGTACTGCTTTAACTTACTGATGGATTCTAACAACTTTCTTAAAACGGTAAGTAGTTTCTAAAATACTGCAACATTTAATGCACTTAGAGAAGTAAGTAAGGAATTCAAATTCCAGATCAAGAATACCATAATTCCCTAGGAGCACATTTCAAGGGCACGGAGAGAAATCTTCAGCTTAATCCACAAGCAGCGTGGTTTACACATGAACAAGAGAAAAAGGATTACTGCCCATGGTTCAGTTCCCAAGTCATCATCATATGACCCATCACTAAACGGCTGAGGAAGAGCTAAAAGAGAACATGGAGTTGATGCCATCCACAGTTTTCTCGATGATTTCAAGCATAGACTACGATGGTGAAGGAATTCGAATCCCCAGGAAAGCTGGGGATTGCACTTA
This sequence comes from Pongo pygmaeus, assembly GCF_028885625.2. Taxonomy (NCBI): domain Eukaryota; kingdom Metazoa; phylum Chordata; class Mammalia; order Primates; family Hominidae; genus Pongo; species Pongo pygmaeus. The sequence goes on along the minus strand of NC_072387.2, from coordinate 118,583,450 downwards.
CTCGGAACATTGCATTTCACTCTGAAAGAGTCTTAACTTATTTTGTACTTAGGCACAAAATACAAAGAAAGTGAACATGTTTTCTCCTTAATGTCTACTATATATACATTTTTACTTGGAAATGCTACTCTTCAAATATTCAATTTAATAACTAGTTATAGAAAGACTAGTGTGTACAAAATGTTTTCATAAATGTTGACTTGGATAAGATAATGAAGAAAAATGCACGTGTCCCACTCTCAAGTAACTTATAGTTTCCTGGAGGAAGGAGGGCAGTTGTGAAAATCATCAGCCACATGTAAACATAAGCGTTTATGCCAAATCAAAGTGTTTATGCAGTGCCATGGGAGCAGTGAAGACAGTGATGCATTCTACTTCAGGATGTAAGGGACTGCATTTGTGCAGAGAAAGGAAGGTGGGTAAGAAAATTCACAATACAGAATGGTATAAACAGGTCAGGAAAGAAAAATATGCATATTTCACTTTTATACTAATGGATTGTTTAGTATGGAGGTAGGCAGTTGTAGATGATCTAGTTTGGAAACAAAACCCAGAACAATCTGAAGGTCTCTGGAAATCATTAATCTGCTTTCTGTTTCTGGGATTTACCACTTCTGGACATTTCGTACAAATGAGGTTATACCATATGTGGCCTTTTGTGTCTAACTTTTTTCACTTAGCATGTTTTCATGGTTTATACATTTGAGAGTATGGATCAATATGTCATTCCTTTTTATATTGAATAATATTCAATTGCAATGAGTATACCACATTTTGCTTGTTTCTTTCAGTAGATGGACATTTAGGTTGTTTCTAGGTCTTTTGCTATTATAAAAATTCTATGAATATTCATTCATGTTCAGGTTTTTGTGTGGACATATGTTTTCAGTTCTCCTGGGTCTATACATAGGAGTAGAATTCTGGATCATGTGATAACACTACATTTAAAATTTTGCAGAACTGCCAAACTTTTCCAAAGAGGGTGTACTATTTTACAATTCTACTACCGATGTATTAGGGTTTCAATTTCTTCATATCCTTGTCAACACTTGTTATTGTATGATTGACATTTTATTTTAGCCAGTTATGGGTATGAAGTTTATCTCATTGTAGGTTTGATTTGCATTTTCTTAATTACTAATGATTTGGATCATCTTTTTCTCTCCTTATTGATCAATTGTTTATGTTGTTTGGAAACATATGATTCACGTCCTTTACCTTTTATTATTGGGTTGTTTGTCTTTTTATTGTTATATTGCAAGAGCCACTTTAAATATTTTAGAAAAAAGTCCCATATCAGATATAAAATTTTTGAATGTTTTCTCCCATTCTATGTGTTGCGTTTTCACTGTTCTGATGATGACCTATAAAACATAATATTTATCAATTTTAATGTAGGTCAAATTACCATTTTTGTCACTGTGATTTTGGCATGATATCTAAGAAACCATTGCCTAATCCAAGGTCTCAAAAATTTACTCCTGTGTTTTAAGAATTTTACAATTGTAGCAACTGCATTTAGTTCTATGGTCTATTTTTTTGTTAATTTGTGTATATGGTATGAAGTATGGGTCCAAGTTCATTCTTTTGCATATGGATATTCAGTTGTTTCAGCAACATTTGTTGAACAGACTCTTTTTTCCCATAGAATAGTCTTGGCACTGTTGTCAAAATTGATTGGTCATAAATGTAAGTGTTTATTTCTGGACTCTTAATTATATCCCATTGATTTATATATCCAGCCTTATGCCAGTATCTTATTGTTTTGATTATTTTGTAGCTTTGTAGTAATTTTGTAATTGGGATATGTCAGTCTTATAATTTTGTTTTCTTTTTAAAGTTAGTTTTTAGTTATCTGGATATCTTGCATTTATGTGTTAATTCTAAGGTCAGATTGTCAATTTCTGCAAAAAGTCCAGCTGTAATTTTAACAGGGATTGCATTTTATCTGTAGGCCACTTTGGGGGAGCATTGCCATCTTTCCAATATAATGTCTTTTAATCCATGGAAAATAATGCCTTTCCCTTTCAGGGCTTCTTTAATTTCTCTAAACAATAGTTCATAGTTATAAATGTACAAATCGTGCACTTGTTCTGTTAATTTATCCCTAAGCACTTTATTCTTTTTGATGCTATTTGTATTTAGAATTGTTTTTGTAGGTTCATCTTTAAGTTGTTCATTGCTGACTTGTAGAAACACAATGGATTTTTGTTTGTGGATCTTGTATCCTGTAAACATTCAGAACTCATTTATTGGTTCTACATTTTATATGGATTTCTTACAATTTTCTATATGCAAGATCATGTTGTCTAAGAATAGATAATTTTGCTTCTTATTTTTTAATCTGAATTACTTTTATTTCATTTTGTTATGCAAGTGCCCTGGCTAGAACATTCAGTACATTATGGAATTGAAGTGTTGAGAGCAGAGATTATTGTCTTGTTCCTCATCTTAGGAATAAAGTTCTATTAGGTTCAGGAAGCATCTTTCTGTTTCTCATTTACTGAGTGTTTTTACCATGAAAGGGAGTTATATTTTGTCAAGTGATTTTTCTGAGTCTACTGAGATGATCATTTGGCTTTTGTGTTACTTTACCTATTAATTTGTCTTTTGTAATACTTTGCCTGTTAATATGATTTATTATATTCAGTGATTTTCATGTCTTGGACCAACCTAATACTCCTGGGATAAGTCCAACTCAGTCACAGTGAATAAAACTTTCTATATGTTTCTGCATAAGGTTTGCTAGCATTTTGTTGAATACTTTGCTTTTTATATTCATAAGGGACTTTTGTCTGAGGTTTCTATAGGATGTCTTTGGTTTGGGGATAAGAGCATTCTGGCTGCATAGAATGATTGGGAAGTGTTCCTTCTTCAACTATTATGACACTAAGTTTTGAAGGTAGCTTCTTACACATTAAATGATAACTTCCATGAGCATAACCAGGAGGGCATGTTACCTAACTAGATATCAAGAAATAAAAAGAGGAGACAAGTAAAGATAAATTTTAGAATATCTTAAGCATATCCAGAATTGAGGACACATTTAGATACAATCACTCATTTACATATTTCCAATGTTTTTACAGGCAGACAGAATGTCAAATCCAGAAAGATTATGTAGATTTCCCAGACACACAAATGAGCCCTACCATATTCAGAAAATGCTGAAATCAATTCTTTTTTATACTTTAATCAAATTTAATTAAACTTTAGCCCTCTTAAGACAATGTGCCCAATTTGTTTTCTTGACCTTAAAGTGTGGCCATAATCAATCCCATCTTTCCAAGCCATAAACTTTATTTTACAAGTTCAGTTAGCTTTACTTTTTGTCTCTTTCATCTCAGCTCCACTCCCTGAACACTATATCATCTTCAAACATGAAGTGCTATTTCTTGCTTCAGAGTCTTTGTGTTGGAATAACCCCTTCTCCTTAACCTGGCTACATCTCCCCAAGTTGAATACTGGTTTAATTTCAAGACCTAGTTCTTGAAATAATTTTCTTGGTTTATTTTCTCATTTAGCAGGGAAGACAGGCTCTACTAACAGGGCAGCAAGAATGTAAACTAGGTATCACTCTTGATGAGTTACCTTTCTCATGGTCTAAAAGGAGTTAATTGGAATGGGTTGTCAAAAGTCAGAGCCTACCCCTCCTAATCCCACCCTGATAGATGGTGCCCCTTCCTCTGAGGCCTGCTTTGTGTAGTGCAGGGACTATCTCAGCACCTGTCACTTTATAGTCCATTTATTTATTTCCGCGAGTGTTTCCTGTGAACTCCATTTGGGCAAGGACCATGTCTTGTTTGACATTTTAACCCAGTCAGAGTACTTGGTACATGTTAAATGTTAAATCAGTAAACAGTTAGTGATTTAGTATTTTTAAACCTGAAGGCATTTCTGTCAAGACTGTGCAGACAGTAGCTGGATCTGTCTTATTAGTGTCTACCACTCAAGCATCCTGTCTCCTGTAGAATCTTATATTTTCTTAAAATGATTAGCTTTGGTAAATCCTTGATTCAAGATATTATTACTTTTTTTCTAGTATTAGCATCTTGTCTCTCTTTTTCCTTTTTTTCTTATTGAGGATTCCTTTCCTTAATAATTCACTAACTCATTAAGCAGGCAACGTGCAAGACACAGGACTGTAAAGGCACATATGTTACAGTGTATGTCCAGAGGAGCTGCAGAAGAGTCAACTAAATGGGCAAATAAAATGTTCATATCTTATCCGTAAAGCCAACAAGCGATTCAAATCTCTACAAATATGCACATACATGTGTGTATATGTGAAGAAAATAAAGAGTCTACTTTATCAGAATATGACCTGCCTTCTATCTAGCTCATCTTAATACACAACTGGAACACAAGCATTTTGCAGAAATAAGTTGTTTCTGTTTCATGCTCCTTGCCTATTTTTAAAAATAAGTATTATGCCTAAATTCAACAGTTTAGAGCCATAGCTTCAATTCCATTTTTTTTTTCCAATTTACAAGTTGGAGGAGCACACTCCCCTGGCTTGTCTTCTCTGAGTCTCAATTTGCTTACCTACCATGGGTCAGAAGACCAGTAAACTGGACTACTGTGGGACTGTGTAGAGAGCAGAAGTTCAAATGGAATATCTGAGCCCATGATATGACAGATGTGACTTATCTTTTTAGTAATCACTAATTACTAACTCTATTTATGGACAAGAACCAACATTATTTATTCTGGTTTTATATTCATCAAATGGTCTTTAAAAAGCTTCCCTCATATGTGAATCTCTAAAGACTGTAGTGTTCAAATTTTATAAGGCTCTTGGTGAGGCAGATGGTAAAACATAAAAGTTGTTCTGACTTGAAATTGAATCGAATCCAATACTGGCTACATGCTATTTTTCTAGTAGTTCCAAATTAATTCCTTTTTCATTTGTTTCAGTGTGACTTCCAATTTAGAACTTTTTAAAATGATTAATTTGATTCATTTTTTAAGGTCCTTTTTTTCTCTTTTTATTGTGATGTAACACAACTGAAAACAATAGAGCAGGTCCACCACCCAGGTCTTTAAAACTAAAAGGCTGTAAGATCTTACTGTGCCATTGTCTCTTTATATTTTATGTTGATTTACTCTTATTTATGGAAAGCTAAACTACATGGACTCAAATCTTTGAAGTGATACCTCACCTCTTTCAAATTTAGGCAGAATACACGACATCATTTTCAAAATGATATATGTGATACCTAATGGATATCTTTAATTTTTAAAGTTCATATAAGAATTCATCATTCAAAACATTATGGCTTTTGCACCCACTGAAGACTTTCCTGTCATCTCTTTTATTACTATGAGTCAACTTAATTTTTTACTGAAGCATCTGGAAATGAACTTCCGGTAGACTTATCTATCTAGAGGAAAAAGAGCACTAACACAGACAAGCTGAAAGTAAAGGCAAAAGCTCCTTTTTTTTCTTTTTAACCATTCTGCAATTCTATCTACTTGTTTCTCTCAGCTCTCCTCCTTTCTTCTGCCTCAAGGTCACCTCTTCCTTGTCAAGATAGCTCTTGGCCATTTGCTTATCAGAGCCTCTGCCAGATCCAGCAATACTGCAGCCAAGGATAAAGCAAATATAAGAAGGAGGATTTACTATAAATGGCAGCGTGAATGTGGCTGAACTTAAAATGCTTGTATAACTTCGACATCGCATGCTTCCATCAGCACCTATGCATGCAATTTGAAATGATTTTAGAGTAGCACTGTGCTCTATGCTTCTTCATAAACAAGGGCAGGGCCCTTGTCTTTCTATTTCTCCAGATGAACCAACACGCAGGAGGATTTCAACAATAAGAGAAGAGTACCTTTGCCCACAAAGCGCTCCAGGTCCCAAAAATTTTGAAGTACAGTCCAAGAAAAAATGTCTAGTGCAGCGTAATCATTAAAAAATGAGCCCAAGAGAGGAAATGGCTGAGGCAGGCAAATGTTAGTAAACTTAATCAATTTCATGGAAAGGCATCGACGGAGCACACACAGTACATTCTGACTATGTGTGTGCCGGTCCAGTCCCTGTGTTAGTCCTTATGTGCACTCTCTCCTTTAATCTTTGCCACCTCCTCATCCTACAAACTCTGTACTACTGTTAGTCCATTTTACAGATGGACAAACAATGTCTAGAGAGGGGATTGTCAAGATTAAAAAAGAGTAAGCCTGGATACCCGTTTCAGGTGTAACAGTCAGTCAGTCCCAGAGCTTCACATGAACCTTATTCTGTTTATTCCTAAATAATTTCCTGCTTCTCTTATATACTTTATGAAATTGTCAGGACGGTCTGACAATTTCCTTTTGGGCCCAATGTTTTCCTCCCCAGCGCTCTTTCAAGTGTCCATGATGCATCCTTTCAGATGACTGTTAGTGGTGTTCCTTCTAGCCAATCTGTTTATTCAGGGCCATTCCACGAGGCTTTTACTCAAATAAGTATCTTTTTGGAATGTCTATCTACAGTCTTAACATTATTCTCCAAATGGTAGGGCCATCATGACCTATATTAAAAACAGAAAGGATTTGTGTTGGATTCAGTTCAGATAAATAAATAAATCTATATATAAAATTTGCTTTTATTTTATTTTTAAAATTTTTAAAATTGAAGACAAAGAAGCAGAAATGAAATTTCCACTCTATCAAACACAGCTGAATCTTGGCTTCTGCTGTGCTCATGTTGCTAAAGTCCTTCTCTGATCTCCCTCTAGTGTCTTTCATTCAGTACTACATTTACTCATCAGCTTAATGACTTCGAAATTGTTCCTTCATTCATTCACTTGGCTGATATCATTGAGCACCTGTTTGGGGCCAGGCACCTCACTGGTGTATGTGCCGTGAACAGAACAGACACGGGCCCTGCCCTCGTGGGACTCATAGTCTAGAGAAAGGCTAAGCATTAAGGAACCATGATGGCCCAGGGAAATGAGAGCACTCCCACTGTCTTCCCTTTTTCTGAAGCCCCCTTTGTCTTTGAACCAATTTCTAGCCCTTTCTACCCAGTACAAAGCCTGCAGCCCCAGCAGTGTGTGATACAGAATAAGAAGAACGGCTGGGCAGATTAAGGAGAAAGCACAGGAGAAGGCCTTGAAAAGAATGAGGAGGAATCTTCCAGGGACTCCATAGCTTCCTGGGCTGGCCTGCGGAGAGGCTTGAGTTGTCAGCCAGTGAGAGGTGCTGAACCTGCCTATGGAAAATAAGGCAGTGAGGAAGAGAGATTGTGAAGAGTGTTGCTGGGCTCACACATTGGGTCCCTTTCAATGTCCTTCAAGAAATAAAGATTAAAGAATTTTTTTACATTGATTTTGGTTACAAGGATTTACTTTCAAAAATATCATCGTGGGGTGGCTCACACCTATAATCCCTGCACTTTGGGAGGCTGAGGAGGGTGGATCCCCTGAGGTCGGGAGTTTGGGACCAACCTGGCCAACATGGTGAAACCCCGTCTCTACTAAAAACACAAAAAATTAGCTGGGCGTGGTGGTGCATGCGTGTAATTCTAGCTATTCAGGAGGCCAAGGCAGGAGAATAGCTTTAAGGGGAGGCAGAGGTTGCAGTGAGCTGAGATCGTGCCACCGCACTCTAGCCTGGGCGACAGAGCAGGACTGTCTCAAAAAAGAAAAAAAAAGTCATTTGTGGGTAAGTGAGTTCAGATATGTATTTGTTTCTGCACAGATATATATGTATTTATGTGTGTGTATATATATGTGTGTGTGTATTTATTATGTTTAACGTACATATAGCAATTGTGAAAAATACCATGAAAGTCAGGAATAGGTTAAGATGAGAGAGAAGAACAGGAAAGGTGTAATTTACCTGTGGGGGTGCGAGGGAGGATTCTGGCTAGGTCTCATGAAAAAGCTTTAAGACGAGGTGTGCACGATGAGTCAGCATTAGTTGGGGAAGGCTCCTAGGCAGAGGCTGCAGCATTGGTCACTCCTATATAATGGCAAATTATTAGTGGAGGAACCAAGAAAACACCCGCATAGCTACAGGGGAGCAGGGCAAAGGCAGAAGCCATGCCACCAGGACCTACAAAGGCTGGATAATAGGCCCCTGATGCATGCAGTAAAGGTCACATTTAGATGCCGCCCTAGGCCTATCTGCACGACTAAAATGATCATGTGAAGCTTCCAAAACAGTGATGGAAACTAAAATCAGAGTTTCCAGAAATCTGCAAAACTGAAAGTGATAATTATCGATCGTTAGAATTACAAAATGCTGTGGGAAAGAGATCCCGACTAGCTGAGAAAATCAAGGAAAGCTTGATGATGTTTACACTGCCTATTTTTAAAATGGGCAGTTTTTAGACATGCTGAGATTGAGCTGAGGGAGAGCATTGTAGGATCAGAGAACAGGAACAAGAGAGAAGAGAGGGGTGAAGCCCTAAGAGAACAACCAGTAGTTAAGGTTTAGCAGAAGCACGGCAGTTGGAAGGACTGTAGAGGGTGACAAGGTACGTAGCTCCCTTGTGTTACTGGCGGGCTTTGGAGAAAGTGTGAGCACATTGAGTTCAGTCCCAAAAAGCTCCACAAGAGGCAGTGGAGGTGTGGAGGTTCCATTCTTTCTATACCAATGCTACCCCACTAAGAGTCTGGGAGCAAGTACATGTATTAGTTTGTTGTTTACTGTATTAGTTTATTTTCCTGCTGCTATGAAGACATACCCAAGACTGGGTAATTTATAAAGGAAAGAGGTTTAATTGACACACAGTTGTGCATGGCTAGGGAGGCCTCAGGAAATGTACAATGATGGCAGAAGTGGAAGGAAACATGTCCTTTTTCATATGGCACAGGAGAAGTGCTAAGAGAAGCAGGAAAAGCCCCTTATAGAATCATCAGATCTCACAACTCACTATCATGAGAACTGCATAGGGGAACCACCCCCATGATCTAATCATCTCCCACGTGGTCCCTCCCCCAACACATAGGGATTACAATCCAGGTTAAAATTCAAGATGAGATTCGAGTGGAGACACATAGCCAGACCACATGATTCCACTCCTGGCTCCTCCCAAATCTCATATTTCTCACGTTTCAGAACACAATTATGCTTTCCCAACAGTTCCCCAAAGTTTAAACTGTTTCCAGCATTAGCCCAAAGTCCAAGTCCACAGTCTCATCCAAGACAAGGCAAGTCCCTTCCTCCTGTGAGTCTGTAAAACCAAAAGCAAGTTAATTACTTCCTAGATACCATGGGGATACAGGCATTGGGTAAGTACACCAGTTCCAATGGAAGAAGTTGGCCAAAACAAAGGGGCTACAGACCCCATGAAAGTCGAAAGTCCAACGGGGTAATCATTAAATTTTAAAGTTACAAAACAGTCTCCTTTGACTCCATGTCTCACACGCAGGTCACACTGATGCAAGAGGTAGGCTTCCATGGCCTTGGGCTGCTCCACCCCTGAAGCTTTGCAGGGTACAGCTCCCTCCACCCCTTCCACTCCCTGCTTTCATGAGCTGGCATTGAGTGTCTGTTGGTTTTTCAGGTGTACAGGGCAAGCTGTCGGTGGATCTACCATTCTGGGGTCTGCAGGATGGTGGCCCTCTTCTCATAGTTCCACTAGACAGTGCCCCAATATGGACTCTGTGTGAGGACTCCAACCCCGTATTTCCCTTCCACACTGCCCAAGCAGAGGTTCTCCATGAGGGCTCCACCTCTGCAGCAGACTTCTACCTGGATATCCAGGCATTCCCATACATCCTCTGAAATCAAGGTGGAGGTTCCAAAACCTCAATTCTTGACTTCCATGTACCCAGTGGACCAATGTCATGCAGAAGCTGTCAAGGCTTGGGACTTCCATCCTCTAAAACAAAGGCCCGAGCTGTACCTTGGTCTTTACCCATGGCTGGAGCTGAAGCAGCTGGGACATCTAGTGCCATGTCCTGAGACTGCACAGAATAAGGAGGCCCTGAGGCTGACCCACAAAACCATTTTTCCCTCCTAGGCCTCTGGGCCTGTAATGAGAGGGGCTGAGAAGGTATCTGACATGCCTTGGAGACAAATTCCCCATTGTCTTGGTGATTAACATTTGACTCCTCATTACCTATGCAAATTTATGCAGAAGACTTGAATTTCTCTCCAGAAAATTGATTTTTCTTTTCTATCACAACATTAGGCTGCAAATTTTCCAAACTTTTATGCTCTGCTTCCCTTTTAAACATAAGTGCCAATTTCAGATAATCTCTCTCAAGTTCAAGTTCCACAGATCTCTAGGGCAGGGGAAAAAAGCCATCAGTCTCCTTGCTAAAGCATAGCAAGAGTGACCTTTGCTCCAGTTCCCAAGAAGTTCCTCATCTGCATCTAAGAATACCTCAGCCTGGACTTCATTGTCCATATCACTATCAGAATTTTGGTCAGAACAATTCAGCTAGTCTCTAGGAAGTTCCAAACTTTTCCACATTTTCCAGTATTTTTCTGAGCCCTCCCAACTGTTTCAACCTTTGTCTGTTACCCAGTTCCAAAGTCACTTCCACATTTTCAGGTAACTTTATAGCAGCGCCCCACTACCCTGGTACCAATTTACTGTATTAGTTCATTTTCATGATACTATGAAGAAATACCCCAAACTGGGAAATTTATAAAGGAAAGAGGTTTAATTAACTCACAGTTCTGCAAGGCTGGGGAGGCCTCAGGAAACTTACCATCATGGCAGAAGGGGAAGCAGACAAGTCTTTCTTCACATGATGGCATGTGAGAAAAGTGCAAAGTGCAGGAGAAATAGCCCCTTATAAAACTATCAATTTCATGAGAACTCACCCACTATCACGAGAACAGCATGGGGGAACTGCCCCCATGATCCAATCACTTCCCACGTGGACCCTGGCCCAACATGTGGGGATTACAATTTGGATTCCAATCCAAGATGAGATTTTGGTGGGGACACAGAGCCAGACCATATCAGTACCCTACAACATTGCAGGATACTTGGACATTGGAAGGGATTTTTTTTTTCACATGAAGCAAATCAGATGATGAGTATTCCTGTAAGATAAACAAAGATAGATTACTAAGACGGGCTCCTTAAAAGCAGAGGTAATTATATTTTTGGCACTCATGGCTGTATTTAGCTTTCAAATATAGTTTTTTCACAGGAGTCCATACTATGTCTAAGAGTCAGTCCTTTAAGAAATGATCATATAAAACTGAACAAGCATGTAACTGTGATACAGGACTATGATAAAGGATACAAGGGCTTTGCTTATTATCAGAACCCATTGCCACTACCAGATATGGTTTGTTTCCCACAGAACACTCCACTGATAATTCCTGAAAAAGTAGAAATGTTTACACAGGGATAGAATATTTCAAAAGTGGATCATCCTGCTGAGGCATTCCAAATCCATTCATCCATCTAGACAACCACCAATCCATCCATCCATCTATGCATCCAGCCATTTATTCAATAATATGGTACCCATTACCATGAACTGTGTAGAGGTATACAAGTGGAAAAACAGACATTGTACCTGCCCTCTAAGGCTGACAATATAGTGAGGAAAACAGAAACACAGTTGCAATTAAGTTGGTAAGTGCTTACTTAAAACCCTTGAATGAAATAAAAATCTGCTAAAGGAATATTCATCAAAATCAGAAAAATCAAGCCTTACACTAACATTTATGATAGAAAAGTTGAGAATCCAGGACCCGAATTTATATATTAAAGATGACTTCAATAATTCAAAACTTTAAGTCAACTTCAATGTTAATATTTGAGCTAGTATTGTCAAGAATTTCTCCACTAGCATCTCAACTTTGGTTTGATCATTCTGCTAGTTCTTTTGTGCTATCTCCATTGCAATAAATGGCCCCATTCACTCACTATGATTTTTATCTATACTTCTCTAAATGTTACTTCATTTCCTTCGTCTTACTACTGCATTCTTTTTTCAAATACTACAAGTCTGTATTTTAGTCCTTGCCTGGCCTTCCCAAAAGGAAGTTTCAGATTTAGTTACTTGGTGGAGGGATGTCTTTTTCACCAAAATATCCTAGTATGTCTCATTAGGTTATACATAGTATAGGCACTGATATGATCTGGCTCTGTATCCCCACCCAAACCTCATCTTAAATTGCAATCCAAATTGTAATCCCCACTGTTGGGGGAGGGACCTCATGGGGGATGATTAATCATGGGGTTAGTTCCCCCATGTTCTTGTGAGAGTGAGTGAGTTCTTACAAGATCTGATGGCTTTAGAAGGGGCTTTTCCTCCTTAGCTTTGCATTTCTCTCACCTGCCTCCTTGTGAAGAAGGACATATTTGCTTCCCCTTCTGCCATGATTGTAAGTTTCCTGAGGCCTCCCCAGCCAAGCAGAACTGTGAGTCAATTAAATCAATCTTGATATATTACCGAGTCTCAGCTATTTATTTGTAGCAGTGTAATAGCAGACTAATACAGGCACTCAATATATTTATTGAATGTATTTGTTATTGATCAAGCATCACTAGTGTTTAAGAAAAAAAGATTTAGAAAAGAGTAATCTATTAAGGCTTGCCTGAGAGACAGGAAAGCAGCATAAGCATATGCGTCAGCTGTAACAGGATGATTTATTGAACTGTCTTTTTTCATTTAACCTGGTACAATCATAGCCACCAAACTGCTAAATGTAGCAAAATATAGATAGTGCTATAAGTGACAAAATAAGCCATTCAAATGAACTCAGAGTAAGAGAAAATTAAAAAGTTCATCCAAAGAAATTAATCACATGAATTGAAAGCAAAAAAGTAGCTTAAATTTAAAATGAAAAGACAATGACCTATCCAAACATCAAATGTTATCATTAGATAATATAAATATTATTTCAAAAATTCGACATCTAAAATCATAAAAAACCAAAGTTGTATATGAAATTGATGAATAACATATTTCAGATTAAGTCCATGAATTTTTCCCACCTTTGATTCAATTTAGAAATAAACTATAACTAATTTTAGAGCCAATTAACAATTCAGAACACATGCACTATCTCTATTAGGAAAAGTAGTCAATTTAATGTCTTCAAGATTGATCAAAACATTGTAAGATGACGTAAACATGTCCAGGATTTTCCTAATTAGCAAAACTGGCTGTTCCCTCTGTCTCTTCATCCCCAACACAATCATGACACACATCAAATCTAATTCTCAGTCGGTTTTTAGGTGAGATACGTGTTTCATGATATCTCAAAATATTCCCTTGGAATATATTTTTTAAAACAAAGAGCAAATCCTTTATAATTCATGTTAGATTTTGAGTCTAAATAGTCATTTATTACATACTTTTCAATAGGCTCATTATTTCACTTCCAAACCGCATACTGCTTAACCAGGGCTTAAATGGAAACTGGACATTTTTCCAGGTTCTTTCTCTAGGAATGTTCCCTCAATTCAAGATATGCTTTTCCATACCTGTTCCACTACTTCATAGCAAGTGTTATATTTTCTCTAGTTTTGCCTCTAAATTCATTAGAAACTTTTAGTCAATAAGAGAAAGCTGCAGGAGTAGAGATGGAAAATAGATTCCACTGGTGGTAGTTTAAAAATGAAGATTCTTCTACAAATATTGAACTATTTTCTGGAGTGAAAATATTCCTTAGTATTGTCCAGTATATCGCAGGACCAAACCACCCACTTCCAACATAGCCTTTATTTAATATTTCAAAGTCAAGACAGATTGATTTCTCAAAAGCAAGGCTCTAGGCCACAGTTGCAACATACCACGTGATTTTTCCCCATATTTGGTTACATTTTAATGTTTTCATTTATTAGTGACATATTCTATGACTATGTTGATTTTCAAAAAATTCCCTTGGAAGAAGACATTAAATTACTGTCAAAACATCTTCAAAACTCCTATCAATATCTTAAAAATCTACACATGTTCTTTTAAGATCGCAATTATATAGAAAATGACTAGCAAAGAGTGCATCAGAGAGGCAAGAGTTAAGGAAAGGAAAAATAGCCTACAAAGAACCAAAGGTGCAAGAGGTCTACATCTTATAAAAACTGATGAAATGCTGTATGCCTGTGTGGGTGGTGCCTCAGTCCATTCAGGGGCCTAAAAGAGAATGCCTGAGGCCACGTGGCTTAAATCACAGACATGTACTTCTCAGAGTTGTGAGGCTGGAAAGTCCGGGATCAAGGCACTGGCAGACCTGGTGTCCAGTGATGGAATTCTTCCTGGGCTGTGTTTTTTTTTTTTTCATCATATCCTCACATAACAATGAGAGAGAGAGAAAACTCTAGTGTGTCTTCTTATAAGGGCACTAATCTCATCATGAGGGCCCCACCATTATGACTTCCTCACCTCCCAGTGGCCCAGCCTCCTAATATGACCACACCGGGGATTTCGGTTCAACATATGAATTTGGTTGCATCACAAACATTCAGTCCACAGCAGGTTGAAAGAATTGAGAGCACCAATTTCAAAGTCACACTCTCCCAAATTGAGAGGCCTGAGGAAATGTCGTAGGCTCCTGAATGTCTTGGTAAACCGCCTCAAGACAACATAAAGGTCACATAACCAAACGCTCAGCAGTGTTCACCCACTGCCTACCTTGCCTTATTCTAAACACAAGGACTAGAAATATGAAGGACTAGGCTCAGGGAAGGGTTGGAGGTTGGGACAAAAGTCTGGGATGCAGGTGAATGTGCACAGCCTTTGGGTCCCTAGGATTATCTTATAACTTCTCTGGACACAGCCTCCTCATATACCCTGCATGGAAGAATTTAGAATCATCTTGACACTTGAAAAAAAATTACTATATTGTCATATTTAAAAAGAAATAAACTGTCTAGTCCCCAATCTGACTTTTAGATGACCATGTAATTTATAGTTCTTTAAGTAGAGAAGAACTAATTTGGTTTTCCCCTTTGTTTCCTCTGCATATAATTTATATATATGTGATTTAAAATTATGTTCCTTCTCATTTTTTTAAATATCTATTGGGATGGAACCTACTGAAAGTTCAAATAATTACTCTGCTGGTGGTGTACAGCTAAAATAAATAACAGGAAATTCTCTAACAGGTTTCAGGAAGCTCTCTAATTTTCCACTTTCTCACAACACAGTCCAAATTCATCAAATACTAGATGTTACTTTTGAAAGCTTCAAATTCAGTTGCGGTGCTCCATGGGACACACATCTGCAGAGGGAAACGAGGCACTGAATGAAGCACACATGCACAGTGATCTCCGTCTACCTCGCAAAACAAGTGGTCCCTTTGTAAGGCTTTTATATGGGTCAAAACACCCTACCTGCTGAGTTCAAAGCCACACAAGAAGCCCTCAAGTAAAAAGGACCTGGGATTACTTTTTTCTCTCTCTCTTCATATTTCTTTCCGTAAAATTAAAAAAAAAATCTTCATGAGGAAAAGTGGCATAAAAATAAGCCCATTTTCAATAAGACCTGCTGGAAAATATAAAGTTGAAAAAGCTTATTTACTTTTAAAAAACCATAGTAAAATAAATACCGGTTGGCATTTAAGGCAAGACCGTTATCACTAACAGGTCTGTTATGGGCTACATTTACTACATTTTGCAAAAGCAACCGTAAAATGAAAGAAAAAACAGTGTTCTTGTTCATACCATGGTTGCTAAGTTTCAAAGTATTTTCATTTCAAAGTCCTAGAATTTCTAACAGAAAGTGAAATAGTTCAGCTATTTCACTATAGACACTATAGATACTAGCTCTAGGGTATGGTTTTCCCCACCATTTACCTTTTGCTTTTTAGTTTTGCTTCTCTCCTAGGGAACTATTTTTAAATGTAGTAAATTCTATAGTAGTAAAAATTTCTAAAGATGATTGATGGAACTTGAAGTCTTCTGAATGTATAAGGGTCAACAGTAGCAGCGTTAATAATACAATGTTAACAAAGGAAAGTTATTGGCTTCTTAAAAGGTACTGGACATTATGCTAAGCACCTTTGATGCATTGTGTTATTTCAATGCTCACAGCTCTACGTAGTAGGTAAAATGTTATAATTACCCACATTTCATACAAAAAGGCTGCAGCTTAGAGAGAAGTTCAGCAAATTAAGCAATGCCAATGATCAGTAAATATCAGAGCCAAGGTACAAATGCAGTTTTGTCTGACATAATCAGAAACTCTTGAACAACCTTTGTTCATCAATTTCCCCCTACCCTTACACTCTCTCAGGGCATTGCTGGCAAAAGTTTTGCATCAGAATCAGAGTCCAAGAAAATGTAATCTTAAAAAGTCAAGGATTAGGTAAATAGGAGTAATTAGAGAAGTACTGCTGACTTTTTTTCAGCTGAATAATTTTGTTTGTACAAATAAATCCTGGGGGTGTGTCTAAAAATACAGTGGATGACTGTGCAAATGGATGGCCAAATTACTGGACGTGGAATTGAAGACAATTTTCCCAAACTTTGTATAATATCTGCTATGCTCACAAATGGCCTTTGTGAATGGATTTTCTCTTGTTTACTTTTCTTTCCATGCCTGTACAAGGGTACAAAGAAAGGATCTCATTTCATGTCCGAACTCTCTCAGCCCAAAACTGGGAAAGCATGTGAGTTTTGTGAGACAGACAGAAAATTATAGTAATTGGTGGAGGAGTAATTTAGAGCCAAAAGGAATCATAAAAGTTTTTAGCTCCCTAGGAATTCACAGAAACCTCACAGCGGGCATTTGATATTTTTTTAATTCATTTGAAATAGCTCTACTTCTTCACTGATTCCAAACATACGGATGGAGGGCTATGATCTAGATGCTCTTCTATATGGTACATATCCTTCTTAGCTATAAGCTGACTGTGACCTATGACTGATACTTGAATTACAAAGTAACAGCCTAGAGGGAACACAACCCTTGTTTTCCCAAGGTATTTACAAAAAAGAATACCTACACAAGGAGAAATAAACCACAGGTAATTTTGTTCAGCACTCCAGTTGTTCATACACATGGATTTCTTGCACTTGATCTCAAGCAAAGCAGTTTTATGTTCCGATGAATAAAAATGGTGCGAGAGGAGATCATAACTATCCTTACAAATCATATAAGAATTCAACACGTACTTATTCATTCCTGCCTATTTCACCATTGAAACGATTTTTTCTATGAAGTAGCAAGTCCAGTAACAGAAAGTGGACACTTTCAACTCATATTTGTCAGTAGCAGCTAAAAAACAAACAAAACAAAAAGTCTCAACCTATCACTTGAATAACAACCTTTAAAAATATTTTTCTACCATGGAAAGACAATTTGCTTTCGGTTTGTTATATGAATTTGAATTTAATTCTTAAAAATATGGAAATAAAAAATCTTCCAGATCACTTAACACAAATAAGAATTTTACTATTTCTGTATCAGAGGTGAGAAGTTTAGTGCTGTCTCTCTGTCTGTCTGTCTCTCTCTCTATCACTCCAATGTTTATTTGTGGAAAGCCACATGCAAATTACTACCACTAGAGTGTCAGCAACTTGAAGGCAGGAATCAGATTCGCTGTGTGATTCATTCTGTGCTCTGTTGCACAATCTCTGGCTCATGGCAGGTGCTCAATAAATATTTGCGGAATAAACAAATGAAAGTAACGCTGATATTGATCTCTGCCCCCTTTCCCATATGTCTCACTAAAGCAGCTATCTCCAAGGTGCTGGTGATCCACCTTTTCAGTACTAATGGTATTTTCAGCAGTGGAGCAGCCGTGGATAGGGAACGGTGGACTACTCAAAAGGAGAATTATTCTAAGGCAACTTCTCACTTGCAATAAGGGCTGGTAAAGTAGGAAAAGTTATCTTTTTCTGTCATGGATCCCTGTTTCTAAACACACATAGAGAGTTACAAGATTATAAATAATATGAATTGGTTTTCCATCTTGAAACCATCCCACAGATATAGAAGACCTTACAATGGTTATGAAACACAACCTAATGTTCTTTACCTTGGCCATAACCACATGAAACCACCAGTAATCATACATAGGCAATTTTGTATGTTTCAAGCTGATCAGAAGCAAACCATGGCTGACCGAGATTAGAAAGTAGAGGGGAACGGCAGGGCAGGAGAGGGCAGAAGAACTACCAATTGCATTTTATAAAATGAGTTGAGAAATACTGTCTATAGTTGATAGAACAATAAATATAGGCTTAAGGGTTTTTGAAGTTACCTAGGTGACTGACAGGAGCAAAACTAAAAGTTACATGTATATATTAAACACAATGGGGTGATAGGAGATGGAGAGTGGTGTAGGATGAGCTGAATCCCTATCCATAATAGCAGGATATCAATAAGACAACATCTAAAAAAAATTGCAGACTTGACATATTATTTAGGAATCTGGAGATAAATTCTCCCAAATCTAACATAAATGGTTAAATGTTTTGCTCTGGGGTGCAAAACTAGGTAAGAATAGCTACGGGGCAAAGAGATTGTAGGTTTTCCTTACGAACCTTCAGTATCATTTGGTTTATTTTAACCATGTGTATTTATCACTTTGCTATAAATATATATCTTAAGAGAGTAACAAAAATGTCTAACTCATGAGTTTGTTGTAAGCATGTAGTGAAATAATGCATATGAAGAACTAACATCTGAGTAAAGGAAGCATTCATAAATGATGGCTGTTATTTTTTAACTTAAAACATTTGTATTGATACATAATAGATGTATATAGTTTCAGGGTACATGTGATAATTTAATACATTCATCTAATTTTTACAAACAAAATCACTGTACTTAGGATCCATCACTTAAAGAATTTGTCTTTTCTCTATGCTAGAAACATTTAATTATTCTCTTCTGTTTTGAAATGTACAGATTGTTGTAACTTTAGTCACCCTGTTGATCTATCTAACACTAGGTTTTATTTCTTCTATCAAATGGTAGTGATTGTTTTGTAGAAATAAAATGTCAAGGCTGAAAAATTCAGACAACCTAGATACACTGTTTCTACCAAAAGTACATTGTGTTTTGTGAAAATATGATATATGCAAAACACATCACATATTGTAAAAAAAAAAAAAAAGGTGTCAGTTTTAATTGTATGACAGATACCATACAGGCATTTAAAATGTATGTGTATGTGCTCTTGAATAAGAAAAAATACTATTTTCTATTATGAGGTTCAATCTTAAATTGTACACAAGACTTTGCTAAAACATTTATACCTGAAAAAATCACTTTTTTTGTCTGTCTTTCAAAATTTTTCAATATTTCCTCTTTACTCATGAAGACTTTCAGAATTTGGACTTTTTTAAGCTTTAATTAGAGCTAAAATTTTAAAGAGAATGATTGAATTAGGCTGAGCTGAATCTAGCTATCAGAAAGCAAAAACAAAAACCAAAGCAAAGCAAAAGGTTTTGATACTGACATATGCACATTTTAAAGTTAAAATAAGGGAACTTAAATTCACTTGTGGAAAATGCAGAGTTAATCCTGCATGGATTTCTCCTGTTCTTCTAAAAGGAAGAATGAACCAGAGCTGACCCACTTACCACAATGTGGATGAGAGGCTCCAACCAGAAGGAAAATACAACCTTTGGAAATCTCTCCTCTGCTTTCACTGAAAGTCTCCGAGCGCAGTTCTGGTCCACGCTCAGAGTCTGACACATCCCTCCCCGGTCCCCACCTCTCAACACACACAGCTGATGAGGCCGATTCCTGTAGATTTACTTCAAAAAAGAAAAAGTCATTCCAGAAAACACATCAGCTCAGGTTGACTCAAAGGCAGCCCCAAATTCAGCCCACAGCAGTTGGCTGCTGTCCTTTTATGACTGGAGAGCTGGAGTGCAGCTCTTTAATTAACAGGGAAGCCTTAGCCTGCTCAAGGTAAAAAAAAAAAAAAAAAAAAAAAGACTTAATTTCTGAATTTGCATTGAACTCTGACATGTGCACTCCCTTTTATCTGTAAAACCACTCAAAGTAGCCACCACAATGAACATTAAAATCCATACAATAAAAAAAGTTAAAGGTTTACACAGAAGGACTGCAGTTGAAGCTGGGCAGACGGAAGAGGAGGTGTGAAGATCAGCAGCGTTATTTATTGGAGGGATCAGAGGCTGCTTAGGGCCAAGTCCTTGCTTTCTGTCAAAACACTCCCAGCAGGTGGAGAGGGGGCTGACTGTCTAGTGATTAGAGAGCCAAGAGGGACTTGAGCATCTGCAGGGGAGCGGCTGCCTGGGGTATTAGAGACCTGATTAGCCTTCCACTAAAAGAACGGAATTACCTTCCCTGTGCTAGTTGATCACTTAGGGATGTAACCTTATATAATATGCAAAACTGTTTTTGAACTTTTTTTTCCTTTTAACTCGAGAGCAAGCTGTAAGTCAGGCTCTTTATAAAACATATGAGAGTCAGACTCTTCCAGCCATGTGGGGTGGGGAGATTTGACCTGATTTCATTAATCCATTCAGTTTTGTGGAATGAATTAAATAAGGCTGCTACTACTAAGAAAACTGGAGCAAAACTAATAAAGCCAATATAAACTGTGAATTTCCAATCTGGATATTCCAGGCTTCTGTGTCTGGTCCCTGAAAGAAATCCATATGTATCTATAAAACAATTAGAGCTAATTTAAGAAGAGAGACGCCATGTACTCACCACAGAAGTCAAGATTTTGACATTTTCACTTTAGAGTTCAGACAGTCAAAATACCCATGCAACATGTAGACTGAATATATTTAAGAATTTAAAGTCAGGAAAGGAATAAATTCGCTTTTGATATGTATGAGCCAGAATTCACTGTGTCTTAATCCTTCAGCAAAAGTTATCCATGACTGATGATAAAGAGGCAAAAAATTATTCCTCTCCCTCAGCTTCTGTGAATCATATCATCAGAGAAACTTCTATTTAGAAGACTGCTGCTGACGACTGGTTCACACTCATTTCCCAATGCAGAGATCCAACAAATGTATGCCTGAATATTTCTAAGAATGTCACATATCAAGCAGGCAATGGTACAAGACCTGTCATTCGCTCAACAACACTGGGCTGGTGGGGGCTACAAGAACAGACTCAGCTCCAGAGATTGCAACAAAGGATGCAAAGAAGTTTCCCTGCATAGTGCTTTCAGGATGCCTGAAATTATCCAGCACCAAAGTGCCGCATCAGGGGAATTGAGGAATTCCAATGTAGGTCAGTTGAGGCCAATCCTCCAGTATATGGTTTCCAAAATATTTGTTAAAAGATGGCCACCTAATAATCACCTGGCTAGGGAGGAGAGCAGCTGGCAAGAGCTAGAATAACCAGCTGGGATTCAAGAAAGACGTATTAGGCAAAGAATGAGGGAAGCAGGCATTGTGAAGGTGGGAAAGAGTGCCAGTGCTCTCCACCATGACCTGCAACCTGCAGGGACACCTGAGGCTAAACATGTTAGGGTTACCATGGCTGCAATGAGGGAGAATGCAGGCCGTGAGGCATTGTGGGGCATCTCAGCAAGAGGGACTTACAGGATGTGGACTTGTGTTAGGTAATTTTAGAGGGTGTTCAAGGAAGTGGGATAGTCTGTGGGTTGGATGCTGTCAGGACATGGATTAGTTCTATGATTGGCCTCATGGTAAATCTTATCTCTAAGGAGTCAGCAGAAGAGCCAGGCTAAGGCTGTAACTGGTCAAGAAGCAGCATCACTCAGATTAGCCAGCAAGGGTGTCGTGGGTAGCCCGTGTTTGGGTGGCTTGAGTAATAATCACTTTTGTCTGTGTTCATATGTTACAGAGGGGTCTTGTTCCATCATGAGCACAGAGACACCTGGTCTGAGGGTTGAGGTTTGGAAAAATTGTTTATGTTCAGTGGAACACCATGGGCCAGCTGTGTCTGCCAGCTGCACCCTCCTGGGTGTCGGGCTGTTCTGTGCTTCTCAGAGGAGGACGGCAGGTGAGGTATTATTGCCAAGACAGAGGGTGTGACATGCTAACAGGGCTTGGGAGCAACATAGGAGCCTGGCAGACTCTAAGTGCGACTTCATCATGGGTATCTGAGCTGGAGTGTTGACCTCAGCTTTGGAGAAAGGTGTGTTTAGTGGATTCATAGGTGAGGCTCTGAAAAAGGCAGAGCCTGAGGCTAAATGTATCCATATCCTCAGTAGCTGGTCACATCTGTTCATGTCTAGTTTTACAGGTAAGAGCTTCCTAATGTCATGGGTTAAGATACACCACTATGTAAACCATAGTCTTTATTTCCCACCTTCAAAATACACAGGAAAATGATTAGTCTGTGGGGCTTCATACTCTGAAGCACAGACTGCACCGTCCTGCCGTGGGTGGTGTCTCAGGTGCGTCCAGGTGAAGGAAACACTGCGGTCTTGAGGGCAGCTCCTGCCCTTGCCAGCAGCTCCCTCCGGGAACTGATTCCCGGAATCCTTTGCCAGAAACCTCTGTTCTGTTGGATTAACCCAACTCCAGCCTGCCTTCTGCACCTTTTATACAGCTTAACTCACACGAGCATTGAAGCTTACGTTTCCATCTTAAATTCCTCTTAGAAGACCCATTTGAGTATTTTCGTTTATTTTAATGCCGCTATGTGTTCATGGTAAATTACTGCTAACAAATTTTCCATTTCTGAAGCATGATATTCACCTCTGCTTCACTACTCTTCATTTACTCATCGTTTTCAAGAGAGAAAACAGGCCCCTTATAGATGACATTGAAATGACAGTGCAAGCGTTAATTTCCTGGTGACCCAAGGCCAGTGAGGTGCTTCCACCTGCACTAACAGGGCCGAACACCAGAGAAGCGTTCACCAAACTGTGTGGTGGCAGAGGGAATTTCATTTGGAAGGAACCGTGATTGCAATTTTCTCTGGAGAAGAGTACAATGTCATACAAATTTTAACAAATAATTACATCAAAAATTTATTTCAGGAGTTGCATATAATGTTTTATTTTTAATTAGAAAGCAATAATTGTCATCATATACCATTGAGAATGGCCCTGTGCTCGTATCAAAGCTTCTAAGAGAGAATGAATGCCAGGTCCCTAACCATAGACACACACACACACACACCAGGTCCCTAACCATACACACACACACACACACACACGTGTGTACACCCACACACACAGCCACCCTCACACACACCACATGCACCCCACAAACCCCACACAGCCTCCCACAGCCCCACCCCACTCCACACTCCTTCTTACACAGCTCCACAGACCACACACACAGCCCCTCCACACCCCCACATACCACACCTTACCCACTCCACTCCACAGTCTCCACCTCACTCCACACCCCATACCCCCATATTTCCCCCACCCACCATCCCCTATACAACCCCCACACCCCCCACATACCCACCCCTAAAGCCCCACACACAGCCCCCCACACCCTCATACCCCCAACATACCCCCCACACACACACCCCACACACATCCTCATAACCCCACACACCACAGTCGCTTACACCCCCTACAACCCCACACACACATCCCACAGTCCCCAACATGCCCCACACCCCCAACAACTCCCCCACACACACTCCACACACAGCCCCCCACACACCCACACGTATCTCATACAACCCATACTCCCACACACACAGCTCCCCCCACCCCAACACTCCCCCATAACCCCCCCACACCCTTCCACACCCCACACACCCCTCCATACCCCAAACACACTCCACACACAGCCCTCCAAACTCACTCCCATACATACCCCAAACCCTCCCCACAGCCCCCCGCACCTCCACCCACACCCCCCCACATATCCCACACACAATATAATTAATTTTTTTTAATCTTTTGTCTTTAAAAGGAGATAAATATCCTCTATTTTGTATCTTTTTACCCAAATGCTTCTATTCATAGAGTGCAAATATTGGCAAGTTAGTTGCTTAGTCTCCACGCTAGAAAAGTTCTCCTGAGCATACCAGGAAAAAGAGACAAGTCAGGGTAAGCTCTTTCTTTTCTTCTCTACACTCAGCCATGTTATACTCAAAGTCAGGACCTTTTCCAAATTTGCTAGAAAAAGAATCAAGAGCCAAATAAAAGCCTATTTAACTTCTTTTTATTTGAAACTTCAAAGTAGGTCATTTACACAGTGAAAAGGACAAGGAAGAAAAGAGAGAAAACAGTTAACATAAAAATGAAGGCTCAACAACAGTAAAACCCTATTTCAAATACTTTTTTTTCTAAAGCACATTGTCCACTATTGTTAGGAAAAATAAGTCACGAAATTGATTTTTGTTATGTTTCCTTCCAATCATTATGAAAAGCCATTGACTGTAAGCTAAAAATGGAAAAGAAAGAAGAAAAGAACCAAAGCCTGGCACTCAAAATGAAAGGATGGAGATATTAACCATTTATGAGCCTGACTTTTTTTTATTTTAAAGAGCAAGTGAATTAATATTTTGTGTTGAACTCAATTTTCAACTAGATTTTCAAAGAAACACTGAATGCTCCTCTTTTATGTTTTGGAAAAACGTGTGTTTTTAACAACTACATTTCTGGGAGACTGAAGCTCTTACACATCTTACAAATTATTTTCTTGGCTACAGCAAACAAGCTCACCCCTGGGGCACCTCCTGATACCCCGGAGACAGGGCTTCTCAGACTGCAGGACAGACTCCTGGGAGTCACCTGGTGATCTTTTTCAAATGCAGGTAAGAGTCAGGAGATCAGGTGAGGGACCTGGGACTTCTTCTAAGGATGCAAGGCTGGGGACCACACGGGCCTACAGAGCTGCATGAAATTTCAGCAGCCCATCCATGATCTGCTCCCAGAAACTCAGTTAAGTCTGTATGTCACAAGGACTGAACTTCTTTGGCTTTTGTATATTCAACAAAGGATCATAACGCACTGTATTAATTTCCTAGGACTGCCATGACTAAGTAACACAAACATGGTGGCTTACAACAGCAGAAATATATTATCTCCTAGTACTGGAGGCTGCATCTCTGAAATCAAGGAGATGAGGTTGTGCTCCTTCTGAAGGCTGTAAGGAAAAATTCTTCCTCTCCTCTTTCAGTTTCTGGTGGTGGCCGGCAATCTTTGGTGGTCTACGACTTGTGGATGCATCACTCCGATCTCCACCTCTGTCTTCACAAGGCCTTCTCTCTTTTGTGTCTTCTGTACCCTTGTGTCTTCACATGGTGTTTTCTCTGTGTGTGGGTCTGTGTCCAAACTCCCCTCCTCTCATAAGAACATCAGTCATTGGCTTAGGGCCCACCCTACTCCAGTATGACTTAATCTTAACTAGGTTACATCTGCAAAGCCCTGTTTCCAAATAAGGTCACATTTGCAGGTCTCATTGATTACAGGTTCAACATATCTTTCTGGGGGACACAGTTCAACTCAAAATGTGCACAGCAAAGTCTGGGATCCACTGAGACAGTAGTTCTTCATACTGACTGCTCTTTGAATCACCAGAGGAACTCAAAATTATATCATTACTTGGCTACAACCAATGAAACCTGATTCTAGGGTTAAACTCAGGCATTACTACTCTTTAAAACTTCCCAAATAATTATAGCGCATACCAAGGTTTGAGAACCACTGCATAAGACTCAGATTTTACAGACCTTGGTGAATATGTGTAGTACTTCCAAATGGAATGTCTGCTTTCTTAGTATTCAAATATACTGGTAATTTAATCTATGCTGGAAATATGCTGTTTAGAAAACAGGATTTTGATAATGGTTTTCAAGAAAACAAAAGTTTCTTCTCATTGAGGTGATTATAAAAATTTGATTTTTTAAAAAAGGAGTATATTATGGATTATGAAATATTTATTCCTATATATATCACTGCACACATTTAGAAATAAAGGCAAAGGGTTAAAGAGGAAAGTACATATGACAGAATTAAACTGAGGAAATTTGAGCCAGGAAAGTTAATCAGAATAAATTAATGACATCTTAACACCTTTCTTAAGACTTGCCCATGGTGATATATGTGTAATTTTGCTCCGAAGGAACTAGAAAATCGAACTGTTTTTGAACTATTCTCTCCAATTGCCACCAATTTTCCAGACACATGAGTCCGGGAAACATTTGCTAATGGTCTCTAAATTTTCAAATAGATTGATGCCACTACTTGCTTGAGAGAGAGAGAGAGAGACAGACAGACAGCGAGAGGGAGAGAGAGAAGACAATAAAGTTAAATATATATATGGTCATACCTGGAGCCCTAAACAAGACTTTGGAAAAGGTAAAATAAGTAATATTGGGGCATCAGATGTCATTTTCTTTTTTGGATTGAAGACAGTTCTGCACTGGTATTTGCTTTGTTGAGACAGTGATTACTGGCTAAACAGTAATAACAATTTCATGAAACAATAAATTTCACTGTGTTTATTACAAGATAGCGTAAAGTAGGGAGCTAAATAAATACAGGTATTTTATAATCCAGGGGAAAGGAAAACACATTAATGAAATCATCAAGGGCTACACTTGGAAATGTAGCACAATAAAATATGAGAAGTTAAATTATAATATGAAAATATACCAAAACACAGCAATCAGGTTAATAATGATAATTAGATCATAAAATCTGTTCGGTAGGAAAAGGTAAGGAAAAAGAAGTCAACATGTGGTTTATGTAAAACTAAGACATAATTTATCATCCAAACCAGGGCCCTTGAAAAAAAATAAGTTGCTATTAAAAATTATTCCAGCACAGTAAGTGTAAGCAGAGACTGTTCCCAGCCACTATGAATTTAGTCCACCTCACCACTGCTCTCAGCTCACCTTTGCCTGTGCCATTGCTTTAGTCCTTGAAATACCATTCTAATGTATTTTCCATGATCAAACAGGAAGGAGTACTCATTTATTCAACACCAATTCCAATGTGTTGTACACACAGTCCACAAATACTCAATTATTATTAAGAGTAAAAACAGCCTAAACTATACAGCAGTAAAAATCAGCCCCCAAATCTTGGTGGCTGAAAACAAAGTATATTTATCTCTCAGGTTACCTGCCCATCGTGGTTAGGCAGGGGTCTCTGTTCAGCCTAGCCTTGAACTTTGGCAATCATGGAACCCGAGGAAAATGAAAGGATGTCCAAGGCCTTTCACCAACAGTGTGTGTCACGCCTTGGCAATGACACATAACACATTTTTTCATATCCAATTCACCGTAACTAATCACACAGTACCACTCAACCATGAAAAGACTCCCAAATGCAATCCTACCTCAGTTCTGAAAGGGGTAAGTGGAAATATTTGCAAGTATAATGAATGTTTACCATAAAAATAACTTCATAACTCAATATCTTCTGGAACCTGGCTCTTAATAAATACCTTCCTTGGTATTTTTCCTTTTCTATTTTGAGGAGGGGAAGTCTATTAAAAACCGTTTCTAAATCTGCTCTTGGTTTCAAAGATGCTGCAGAGGAAACCATGTTTAACGTATGCCCCACTTTCCGTACTGCCCTCTCTACCTAGCACCGAGCAAGTAATGGTGCAGGTCCTTGGCACAGTCCCTGTGACCAATACAGCCTAGGAAATAGCCACAATTGTCAAAGTACAAATAAGAGAAACTTCTCTTTCCCACATAGGCAGCATTGACTGTGACATACAGATATAGTTTCTTTCAAGACACAGAAATACCAGTAGATTGCATTTAATACTCTGACAAGTAGAGGGCACACACAAAATTCAATATATTGGATGATCTCTACAACATTAACTGAATATGTGTTTATAATAATAAAAAACTCTGAAAAAATATTTTAAAGGGTGTCATTCCTAAGAAATAGTGTTAGAGTCCATTTTTAAAAACATATTTCCTTATTTAGATATGTTCTTTGTTTTCCAGATACTCTGCAGTAAACTTGAATTACATTTGCAAACAGAAAAAAATATTATTTTGGAGAAAAGGATCTAAGTGCTTCATGTAATGGCTATATTCAGATATATTTGTCTTTTCTGAGAAGGTAACTTATGACCCAGATGATAGCTTCTGCTCACCGATGTATTATAACTTTAGGTTGCTCTTAGAACACCACTTGATTGTATGGCTATAATAAGCTGGTGTTTTAGAAGTAGAGTTTGATGCCTTGGGCGGTCATTCCCCTTCTTGGGAGAATCTTCATGTGAAAAATGTTGGTTATATATGTATAATGTTGTGTGGTGGAAAAATATTACATATGAATTTTTCTTCTCAGTGGTGCCAGAAATTAGCAAATGCTAACCTCATCCTATACTCTTTCATAAAATATACCTTGTCAATCTCAATTAAAATCATATTCCTAATTTATAGAATATCAAAATTTGTTGCTAAAACTTGCTGTTGAATTCAAAACGTGAATGACATTTCTGACATAACATTGTTTGGTAGTTTAAGGTTGTGAAATATCATATGGCCCCTGATGATGAAACTAGCTCAGTTGTCTCATAGAACTGATGTTTATGGTTCCTTTGAAATAAACATAGAAATTGACACTCCTAGCCTTAAAACTTGAGAAACTTACAGTTGTCTTATCTGAATTCCTTTCTCAGAAAGCCAGCAGTCCACCCAGATAATATCAAGAAGTTGAAACCCACCAAATCACTGCATCTGGACAATGAGATGACAGACTCCTCACCCTCAGGGTCATAATCACTTAACTGACCACTTGCTTCCTGTTGACCAACTCCTCTTCCTTACCGCTCCCTAATTCCTGTTTTCCCACACAAGGTTACATTTCTTCCCTGCTATATAAACCCCTAATTTCAGTCGGTCAGGGAGATGGATTTGAGACTGATCTCCCATCTCCTCAGCTGCAGCACCCAATAAAGCCTTTGTCCTTAGCAACACTTGCTGTCTCAGTGATTGGCTTTCTGT
Source organism: Pongo pygmaeus (assembly GCF_028885625.2). Taxonomy (NCBI): domain Eukaryota; kingdom Metazoa; phylum Chordata; class Mammalia; order Primates; family Hominidae; genus Pongo; species Pongo pygmaeus. Next base: position 118,554,735 of record NC_072387.2, on the reverse strand, counting down.
GCAGCAAGCTGCAGAATCTAGAGTGAACCACTGGTGTTTTTGGTAACAAAGAAAACTCCTGCCTTCAAATTTCCTGGGGATCTCATTGGAAAGATAGGAAAATAGGCACTTTTCAGAATATTGTGGAACAATAATGCAATCACAGGGTATAAACGGTCCTTATAGAAATGGAAAGTAACTCCAGACTGAGGGGTTAAGGACAGACAAGCTGGAGAAGAAGCTGTTGTCTGCTCTGAGATTCAGCATAAGAATCCCGCCACTTGTTAAATCATAATAACCAGTTATCTCTTACCTGAATTTGGCAGTTGCTTTACTCCACCATTTTCTAAAGTACCTGACCCATTTTTCACCTACATGACATTTGATGCTTAAAAGGATTACCCTGAATGGACAAATACAGCCCCTTAAGAGTGACCACTTTGCATCTGCCCTGCAGTGACCTGCCTTCATCTCCAGGGAAGGAGTTGAGATTCAGTTAGCAGCAATAAAAATCTCTAGATGCTGTTTTTCTTTGGATATACTACTTAGCATATCTGAACCTCAGCCTACCAAATGGACCTTCAGTAGTACCCAGCCCATTATAAATATTTTTTAATTTAATATATTATAAAGATGAGGGAAGGTTCTGAAGAAAAATATTTTTTAAATAGTCAAATAAGGATATTTCATACATAAAGGTGATTTCTCCATATTCAGTGTAAAATTATCATTTATAAACATTATTTGTTAATATTAATTCAGCTAAAATCTGTGTATTTTTCTTGTATTCATTTATTTTAAGTTAGTATGTTTTTCTAATGGTCTCTTCTTTTTTTATCTGGGATACGTGTGTATGTGTGTGTGTGTTATGTGTAAATTACATGAATGTATATAACGTATGCATCTCATAAATATAATATCATTTAAAATTATTAATGCTAATTGAATGCTTACTCTGTGTCAAGATCTATTCTAAAAGCATTTATATGGTAACTTATTGAAACTTCTAGTAATTCATCCATCTTAGTTTACAGATCAAATCTTGGAGAGGTTAAAATATTTTGCTAAAGATTGAACATTGTAATAAATAGCAAACGAGTTATTTCTCCATCCTTCAATTTCTCATAACTTTGGAAAACCATTATTTATATTTTATCTACATATAAATTGAGGACTAAGCTCTGATTTTTTATCTTGCCCAAATTCCTACCTAAGGGGTCTAGGGAGTCATGCCCTATAAACCACAAATTCTCATCAGATGGGTTTTATTTGACCCTATATATTGTGACTTACTTTTCAATCTGACTCTGGCATGACATTATGAAACAAGGAAAAAAAATACTTAACCCCAAAATATATTCCCTTGCCGTATCTTGAAATTGCCCTGCAAAGTCTCTTGTAGAAAAAAATCCACATTCTATAGAGAATCCCCTTCCCCTTTGTTTTCCCTCCTTTCTTTCCAGATCCAGGAGATAATCAACTAAGAGCCAGGCACCCTTTTAAGTCTGATAAGAAACAATTTACAACCTGCTCTCTCTGAGGTCTGCTGAGAGCTCCCTCTGCACAATAAAACTTGGTCTCCACAATTCTTTATCTTCACCCTGAGCATTCCTTTCTATGGATCCCAGATCTGTAGACAAACTCAATCAATGTCAACCAGAAAATGTTTAAATTTACCTATAGCCTAGAAGCCGCCTCTTTGAGTTGTCTCGCCTTTCTGAACCAAACTAACGTATTTCTTAAATGTATTTGATTGATGTCTCATGCCTTGCTAAAATACATAAGATCAAGCTGTATCCCAGCCACCTTGGGTGCATGTTCTCAGGACCTCCGGAGGGCTGTGTCATGGGCCATGGTCACTCATATTTGGCTCAGAATAAATCTCTTAAAATATTTTACAGAGTTTGACACTTTCGTCAACAAAATCTAAGAGTTAATAAATATAATGAATGATAGTACATAGAATATCTTCCCAATGACTCGCTATTACTCTCAGTTAACTGTAAAAGAAAATAAAATCTTGCTCATAACTAAATTACACTTTTGTTATAGGCCTAAAAAGAGGAAAGCCATTAAATTTCTAACTTTGTCTTAATCATATTGATAAATTATACTTCTATTGGGCCAACTCTAAGATCAGATTTCAATTTATAATTATTCTGTAAAAATACAATTTTAAAGGTATTAAATCTAATTATGTGTAATGGTAATAATGGTTGTACATCAAAATATTTGGTCCAAAGTTGCTCTAACAGACATTTACCTGATTTTATAAACCAGGCACAGAAAAACAGATATCTCACGTTCTCACTCATATGTGGGAGCTAAAAAAGTGTAACTCATGGAGGTAGAGAGTAGAATGTTGGATCCTGGAGGCTGACAGGGGTGCAAAGGAAGGGGATAAACAGAGGCTGTTTACTCTGCACAAACATACAGTGAGATGGAAGGAATGAGTTCCGGTGTTCTACAGCACAGTAGAGTAACTATAGTTAATAAAAAAAATTGTATATTTCAAAATAATTATAAGAAAGATTTGGAAGTTTCCCAACACAAAGAAAGATAAATGTTTGAGGTAATGGATATTCCATTTACTCTGATTACACATTGCATGCATGTGTCAAAACATCACATGTACTCCATAGATGTGTGCAATTTTTATGTACCAATAAAAAATACTTGATTTCAATAGCATTTGACCAGAAATCATAGACAATGCAAATAACTTTATCCAATTACATATATTAAAATTGGTTCAAAGACTACTTTAGGCTGGGTGCGGTGCCTCATGCCTGTAATCCAGCATTTTGGGAGGCTGAGGCAGGCGGATCATGAGGTCAGGAGATTGAGACCATCCTGGCTAACACGGTGAAAACTCGTCTCTACTAAAAATACAAAAAATTAGCTGGGCATGGTGCTGGGCACCTGCAGTCCCAGATACTTGGGAAGCTGAGGCTGGAGAATGGCGTGAACCTAGGAGGCACAGCTTGCAGTGAGCAGAGATCATGCCACTGCACTCCAGCCTGGGCAACAGAGCGAGACTTCATCTCAAAAACAAAAAACAAAAAACTACTTTAATGGGTAAATCTCAAAGATACACTCCTTGCTTTTGATTCTTTATTTTTAATCTTTTGATAATGTCTTTTCAAAACAGTTTTAAAAGACTGCATGGGTAGGCACTAGAAAGTTAGGAGTTATTATTTTCTTCCTGATGATATTGAAGGTGGATTTAATTCCTTCATTTTGCTTATCTTGCTTTCCAAATATTCTACCTTGTGCCACAATCAGCTTTGTAACTTAGAAAAATCACTGAGTAATACAAAATTCAAAAATGAGCAAATTATTATCATTCATCATTCCAGCACTTTGTCAATGGATGCATTGAAATGCCCTCCCAGAATTACCCATATAAATGCAATAATACATGCTACGATTTCATTTTAAATAATTCTAAAATTATTAAAAAATAATATATCACTGGATTATAATATTCCAAGTCCTCTATGCATACTTGTGGTATTCCTACTATCGAAATATGAGGTTTAGTAATGTACTAAAATACTCCATGTTAGCAACCCAAAAGCATATGAGAATCACGTATGAGGGAAGCTTTTCTGTCTAAGTAAAGTCTCTTCTAGCACCCTTTGCATCCAAATGCAGGAATTCTTTGTGGATAACGCCATCAACTCTGTCAACTTGATGCATGAGTCTTTATTCCATCCCCAGCATGATTTACGGATATGTTCCAAAAAGTAGTTTTTATATCACATCCTGAGTGCCTTCGTTAATCAAAAATATAAACAAAATAAATGTGTACAAAAGAATTCTACATAGCTCGTTTTTTAAAGTAGAAATGAAAACAAGCTAATCATTCTTGCCCCTATGATTTTATATAAACTGTAACAGCCAAAATGCACATGATGTAATTTTATAAATCTACAAATATTATTTCTCTTTGATAGAATCTATTTTTAAATATTCTAATATTTACTCATAAACTTTATCTGTTGCATTCTCTGAATCTAAAATATCAATGCTAAAGTTGAATCTTATAATAATATTACAATTTTGTGACTTTAAATTGATTTTCCATTCATAACCCCAGTTTGGGGTGATGACCTTATAATTCTCAGAGGTCAGCAAAGAAGATAATACATTTATCATTCTCTACCTTCTAGGAGTATTCGGAAACTTTTAAACAATAACCCAGCCCATGTGCCTTAACACTTCCTAACTGTAATAGTTTGCCTTCGTTTTGTGAGAGAGGGTCTTCATCTTCATCCTAAACCCCACCCCATCTCCAAAACACACACCCACAGCCTCGATCTGTCCAATCTCTGCTCATATATCCAGTCTTCTCAAGATTCAACTCAATCTTCACCTAACATGGAAGCCATTTCCAAAACAGACACAAGACCATTTGGTAATTGCCCTGTTTTCTCTTCTTGCAGCACCGCTTCCGGGAACTTACACTATGAATTCAAATACTCTGCTTAGATATCTTTCTGGTTCCCCTGGCTGGGTTTGGGTGAGCTGGGTGCTCAGTTGAGTTGTGCCACCTGCCACTCTTGGTCAGAATATTCTTTCCTTAAAGATCTCAGGTTTAGAAGTGTGTGTATTTTTACTTTGCTGAGAGAGTGTCATATGGAATGGACTGAACTCATACATGTGGAACCGGGTAGACTTGTACCAAATCGAGATGCAAAGTCAAGAGGAAAAAATAAATGACTCGGTGGTGTTTCATCATCCAGCTCAACATACTTTCACAGAACTCTCATTACCTCTGCAAACCTGAAACAGTCACAAACTGTCAAGAGAAGTTCCCAAAAATCAAACAAACATGATGAAAAGTACTGGGGAATCTCAACTAATTTACATAAAAATATTTTCAAATTAGGAAAATCTTTTCTTCATATTTCTGCAAAATGGCTTTCATGATACATAGAAAATACATTACTGAATGTACCTAAATAATACACAGTCTCTCAAATGAAGCAATGAATACACATTAGCTCAATAAACACATTGGGAATGCTGTAAAAATCCAAATTGTTTCACTGGTTTCTAACAATGCTGACAAACTTCCCCTACTTTTTCTTTTTCTTTCTTTCTTTTTTTTTTTTTGAGACAGCGTTTTGCTTCTGTTGCCCAGGCTGGAGTGCAATGGCACGATCTCAGCTCACTGCAACCTCCTGGGTTTAAATGATTCTCCTGCCTCAGTCTCCCGTGTAGCTGGAATTACAGGTGCCCACCACCATGCCTGGCTAATTTTTGTATTTTTAGTGGAGATGGGGTTTCACCATGTTGCCCAGGCTGGTCTCAAACTTTTGACCTCAGGTGATCCACCTGTCTCCACCTCCCAAAGTGCTGGGATTACAGGCATGAACCACTGCACCTGGCCACTTCCCTACTTTGTAACATTGTCTAGGGCTATCCAATGAGAGAGAGTAGGAATAGAGTAAACCCTAATGGAACCACAATGAAGAGAAATACAGGCAAGATACAAACAAAAAAAAAGGCAAGAAGAAGGGTGAGGGATATTAGAAAAAAAGATACCTCAATTATTGGCAAACATCCTTGAAAAAGAATTAGACAGTAATAGAGTTTGGATGTTCAATGTAGCTTGCATATGTCTATATCATCTGGGTATGATTTAAGATTCTGACAGTCAAAAACGATTTCCACCTGGAATCTCTAATCATATTCACATTACCAGGATATGGTTCTACATTTAGAAATTCTGTATTAGGCAACATACTTTGTTCTTTTTGCTATATGACTTTAGTGAATGATAAATCATCCTAATAAGTTCTTATATCACTTTTCACTTTTCTAAAATGGGTACTCAAAAAATAATATCCTAAAATGTTTATATGTACTGTATTCATCATATGCATGCAGGTGGCAGCATGTATTCATTCAATGTATTTGAAGTTAATGTAATTAAATCACCATTCACATCTTCTTCCATACAGAAGAAAAAAACTTAATTTTACATTTCATTATAGAAAGAAACATGCTTGCTGAAGGCTTATAAAACAATGCACTTTCATTTTTCTCAGTATTCTTAGAAGGTCTATTCAGTCTAAGTGTTACATGTATTTATATATGTTATTTTCTGAATTGCTAAATTATACAAAACAAGCAGCTACTCTGGAAGTTTTCAACTGACTTCTATTTACTGACTGCTCTCCAGTCCCACTGTAAAGTACTCTGAGCAGTGTGAGTGACATCCCCAGCACAGACAGCCACTGGGATCATCTCCAGGCAAATGGGGCATTCAACTTCCACCTGTAGAGACGTGAGCTTACCAAGAGTGCACTCTCCTGTAGTCCCAAACATGGATATGCCAGTTTTACTTGTTATAGTTTAAATTTAACTAAATAAACAGATAAATTGAGTGCACAAAGACAGAGTTGTTACTAGGAACAAACGTGTATATGACAGTTTTACTTCTTATAGTTTAAATTTAACCAAATAAACAGATAAATTGAGTGCAAAAAGAGAGAGTTGTTACTAGGAACACTAAAATTAATGCTTTGTAAACACTAAGTGGCTGAAAAGAACTGTCCAGCTAGTAGGAGGATAAACAACTTTAGATGTTTGAGGTTGGTAAATCGAGAAAGACCTAGCATGATTCTGCACTCAAATTGTTGCACATGTATCTTTTGGTTCTAGGTTAACCTGAAGAATTTTAAGCATAGAAATCTCAAGGTTTGCATTATGGGTATGATTTAGTAAAGAGAGACACTGGACCTCTAATCTGTAGATGTTTATCCAGGGATGCTGTATAGCAAAATGTTCCTGTTTAAGTATTTCAGTATGTGCAAACCATGACATTAATTAGAACTCTTTTATTGACTTTATTTTTTAAATTTATTTTTATCATCTATATTTTTAAGTATCAAACATTGATTTATTATGTATTTGAATTATATTATTTGCCACTCAGGAAAATGCAGTCAATTAGTCAATGTCATAGGAATCTCTGGATCTATAAATTATCATGAATTTCAAAACACCTGATCACAAATCACCTAACTCCAAATGGTTTCTTACTTAACAAATAGCAGTCATTGTAAATAGCAGTTTGAAATATTATTTAGGAAGTGGCCAGCTATATGCATTAATTAAAATGCCCAAACAATAGGCATGGCTCTTTATTTTTCTACAGAATTATCTTAATTTGGAGATATCAAAAACAAAACAAAACAAAAAACAAAAAAACAAAAAAAGAAAGCTTGCCTTGGCCGGCCGTAGTGGCTCACACCTGTATCGCAGCACTTTGGGAGGCCGAGGCAGGTGAATCACGAGGTCAGGAATTTGAGACCAGCCTGGCCAACATGGTGAAACCCCGTTTCTACTGACAATACAAAAATTAGCCGGATATGGTGGAGGGCGCCTGTAATCCCAGCTACTCAGGAGGCTGAGGCAGGAGAATTGCTTGAACCTGGAAGGCGGAGGCTGCAGTGAGCAGAGATCACGCCACTGCACTCTAACCTGGGTGACAGAGCGAGACTCCGTCTCAAAAAAAAAAAAAAAAAAATTTGCCATTAGCATTTATAGAAATTCAATGATCAGCATTAATCCTTCAGACCTAAATGCATTCAAATGGATTTCTCTTCCAGGCTCTAACTCAGTCATCTTTGGGATGATCCTTCTAGATACTAAATTTCTAACAGCTTTTCATTTTAGTTACTGAGGTTATTGCAAAGGCAATGGTGACTGGTGGGAAAACTGCAAAAGACTCAGGCAAAAGATACAAGTTACTTCCACATTGGTAAGGACACACGACCTTAACTGCAAATAACTACACAGGGCGTGGGCCACCGCTCTGTCCAAGTTTCCACAAGAGGCCAAGCAGCCTTTGAAGATGCCGTTGGTCTTTCTACCCTAACATCCCCTACAAACGAAAAAATCATATTATTAACCCCTTTCGAATTTTCCATGGTCCTAAATATAATAAGACTTTAAAGATAAAATTTCACAGCCATTATATTTACAATGTTCTGACACTCGAATACAACTGTATATATAAAATAAATATGTATTTATTATATAATAATAAAGATATGTAATAATACATAAATACATAATACATATATTTATAATATATAATAAATACATATGCGAGCTAAAAACGTATTCCCAATAATTATTACGATCCAACATGCAGTCCATAGTTATGAACACACCACAAGACCAATTAGAAAGAAAAGGACCTGGGGATGTGAAAATGTCACTATACCCCTTAGCTATGTGTATCTCGACCAATAGTACCCATATTCTGAAGTTGAACATGAGAAATGTATGGGCACCGGGATGCCAGGGGTTTTTTTTCCAGCCAGACATCCCAATGGGGAAGATGAGGCAAGGAGGGACGAGAGGGACCCCTGGCAAGGACACTGGTGGCTTTCTTCAAAAGGAAAGTCTTTATAAATACACAGCACCCACCAAACAAAAAGGGATGTGGAATCCTGGGCCAGATGCCTTGTTTATAACATGCCTTTTCTAAGTGGTCATTTCTAGTCTTAAAGTCCTCAAATGGACATCTGGCACTGCCATTACCTCGATATTTAATTTTGCATAATTGCTCCCAGTTGGGTTTAAAATAGGAACTGCGAAATGGATTGCAATTAGATATTTTGTTATATAAACACATTTCTCATTATCTGGTTTTCACTCTTCAAATGGCAGTTTACATAACATTTTTAGTATTTTAATTATTGAATTAAACATGGGAAAAGCCTACACAGATTTCCCAGCTTTACTAAGTCATTACAGACAAATGCACAAATTATGCAACTGACGGCAGCTACTTATGTGTCGAATAAATATTAAGTCAAATACTTACCTTAAAGCCAAGCTTAATATTGGTAACTGCTTCTCAAGCCAGGTAAAAAACAAAGAAATAGAAGAAATTTAATCCTGAAAACTTCATTTTCCAGATCTTCTTAAAAGCTAATTTTTTGATCAAAACATAAAAAGGAACACACAATATATACTTCTTTAGTAAAGGGATAAAAGATCACTGGGCTATTTTATCTCTTATATTAAGCTACTCAAATAAAACTCCTCAAGTAGAATGAAAATAGAATTAGATGATCAGAAGGAGATACTGGGGTGGGGTAAAAGGGGCAACTTTGGGGATTTTTATAAATATATGGATACATAGTTTTCTTGTTAATTAGTCATTTAAAAAACTGTTACTAAATACATTGTTAATAAAAGACTTCTGGATCACCTTTCCTAATGTCAAAATGATTACAATGTAAATGGGACTACAAGTATGTCTCGTAGTCAGTGCAAAGTGTCTGACAACCTTAATACCAAGTGATAGAGAGAAAGCACTATTTCAGGAATAGATATTAAAGTGATCATATAGCACACAGTGCGTCGAAAACATTGCAGGAAGAATGGGACATGAGGGAGGCCTTGAAGGGTAGGGCAGAATCGATGCTGGCAGGAAGAGTTGGACGTGGTGTTCCAGATGGAGGAGAGAGGCAGAAATCAAAGGCATGAAGGCAGGAAAAGAAAAAACTAGACCACGCTGTGCTGGTGCCCGGTGCTGGAGCACAGAGAGAGCTTCTACTATGTGTATTATATGCACACAACAACACGGTAAAGAGATCTCTCATTATCCTCGTCCTATATATGAGACATTAAGGCTCTCTAATAGCCAGATTTGGCCATCTGCCTCGAGAATCCAGCCTTTAGCCATTCCCTCCTCTAAGTCACAACTCTCCTGAAGGCACACTCCAAGGACAGGTTAATTACATCAGTGTGGCATTTCTCACTCATTTTTGTCCAGCTGTTAAAAGTTAGTGAGATGGCACATTGCATTAAACAAAAAATGAAAAAACTCCTCATGAAAAGGACAATTCAAGAAAACTGTATGGTGGGGAATTTTAGAAAAACTGAATCAAATGGAAAGGTACCGCAAGCTGGGCACAGTGGCTGTCGCCTGTAATCCCAACACCTTAGGAGGCTGAGGCAGGAGGAGCTCTTGAGGTCAGGAGTGCAAGACCAGCCTAGGCAACATAGCAAGGCCCTGTCTCTACACAAAATTTAAAAATTAGCCCAGATGTGGTGGCGCATGCCTGTAGTCCCAGCTACTCAGGAGGCTGAGGTGGAAGGATCACTTGAGTCCAGGAGTTGGGGCTGCAGTGAACCGTGATTGCACCACTGCACTCCAGCCTGGGCAACACAGCGAGATCCTGTCTCAAAAAAAAAAAAAAATCCAAAAAAGAAAGAAAGAAAAGAAAAACACTACAAAGTTCACTGGGAATTCAACTTAAAGCTGAAATGCCCTAAAATTATTAAAAATATGTTACAGTCAATTTTGCCAAAAGGACAATAACTTTTATATTCATAATTCAATGGATTATTTGAATAAAATCTCTTATAACTAAGAGCAGTTACTTTCAAAATGAAAAAGAATTAGCTACAAGATGTTATTTTTCAGATAGCATAGATTCTTACATTTTGTGTGTCAAATAAATAACAATGCTTTATATAATTACTATTGTTTTCCATCCCACATTTTACTCTTCCATTTTACTCCTTCAGTTCATAGCAGAAGACCATATTACCAGCTGGTTGTTCCTCAGTGTGACAGTGGGCAACGCACTAACTCTCAGGCTTCAGTACTTCCCAAAAGAACCTTACAATGTGGAAGTCCCATGGTCACCCTTCCAGGGATGTGCAGAGCGGCATTTAAAAGACTGCAGTGGCTAAGTGAGGATTCCTCCTTCTGGGAGCCAGGATTCATTCTAGGTCCAATATGCAGAATTTCCATATCTGACCTGTCTCTAGTGCTACATCTACCACCTGTTTCATTATCTTGCACTCTCATATGTGTAAGTCATTTCTGTAGTTTTGGCACTTCAGCTTACCAGCTTCTCTGAGCATGACCTACGTGTTCAAATCCGGTCTCCAGATTTGCCTTTTTCTTTAGTCTTAGGGTGCTAGCCCTGAGCGCTTGACAATCAGCTTTTTGGCCTGGCCTTTCTCTATCCCTTCCAGCCTCAGCTGGACTTGATATTAGACATTATCTTGTAGGGCCTCAGTTGCTGAGACTTGAAAGGGTCTGCCTAGAAGGATTTAAACTCTGTGGCATATCCACTCACCTGCTGGAAATGAGGTTGGAATCTTTCTGCAACACCTGCACTTCCTAAGGTATTATTAGCCTTTCCGGGTACAGGGCTGGGAAAGACAGAACTAGCCAGAGCGTAGGCACCACACCATGGCCAGAAACACTGAACAGAGAGAGGAAATGTATACACGGGCGGGCAGGGGACCATTGCATACATTTGTAACCAAAGTGAAAGCAGGATACCAATAACTGGTAAAACTCACATCAAAAGGACACAGGGCGGTATTGGCAGGGGAGAGAAAATTTCAGAGGAGTTTATTAGGGGAAATCCGCTAATGTGCTATGGGTCTGCGCCTCTCTCCTCCAAGGGAGAAAGGTTCAAAGGGCTTTTGGGGGACCGAGAGCTTGTTGTATTTCACATGGTTAATGGGTGCTGGGGCTCAGGCTTGGCTTTTCCTTCAGCCATCTAGAGTGCAAAAAAGGACTAGCTGTCCCTTTGGTAGCAGAGCAAGGGCCTGAGGTCTGCAACACTGAGACCTATCAGCCTCCCTAGAGCTGTGCAGGCAAAGGATGTATGATATCATCCTAGGACCCATACGGGTCAAGAAGGAAACATAGCTGGCGAGTTGGTTGTCTTGAATCTCATCCTCTGTGCAGTCTGGAGAGATGTACAAGCTCTAAGCAGATGAAAAGCTAGGACTGGGATCACCAGATTCTTGGGGCTGCAGAAGTGAACCCAGGAATAGAGACTGTTCAATATGTCTAAGGATTCAAAGGTCATCGCAGGATAGAAGGCATCTCATAAACCCATGAACACTTGAGGTGTGACAGGGTTAGCTCTACACACTGGAATGTGTGAGTACACCTTCTACTAGAACTAGTTACACTGGAGTGTGCGAGTACACCTACTAGAACTAGTCACACTGGAGCGTGCGAGTACACCTACTAGAACGAGTCACACTGGAGCGTGCGAGTACACCTTCTACTAGAACGAGTCACACTGGAGCGTGCGAGTACACCTTCTACTAGAACGAGTCACACTGGAGCGTGCGAGTACACCTTCTACTAGAACGAGTCACACTGGAGCGTGCGAGTACACCTTCTACTAGAACTAGTTACACTGGAGCGTGCGAGTACACCTTCTACTAGAACTAGTCACACTGGAGCGTGCGAGAACACCTTCTACTAGAACTAGTTACACACTGGAGCGTGTGAGTACACTTTATACTAGAACTAGTCACACTGGAGTGTGCGAGTACACCTTCTGCTAGAACTATTCAAGTGAGAACTTTTCCATCTAGTTTTCCTTTTTTTCCTAACCTAACTTTGACCCTGTTGGGATTAACAACTGTGTTTAACAAACTGAGGGAGAGGAAATGCTTGGTAGGAAAAGAAAGAATCTCTTATTCTCTCACTCACACACATACAAATACACACAAGCACACCCACCCACCCACACACACACACAAATTGTTATTGATAGGGCCCCTGCTGTAGAAAGGGAGAAAATTTTAACTTTAAATCATATCAGAAGCATTGAGGATTGTCAGACACTGGACATTTTAAGTTATTGAGTTGAAGCTTTATTGAGAATTAAAGAGATAAGAGTTCTTCCTGTTACATAAAAGTTAGCGCCGTCTTCACTGAGCATGTTTAATGGGTTTTATGAGAGATAAAGTTTATTTTAAAATTTATTTCATGATTTTCTATCAAGAAACCCATATACCAATAGACTCTTGATACCACAGGTATGCTTGTCTCTTGCAACTATGAAAAGCTCATTGAAAGGAAAGTTAATAGATCTTCATCCCATTTCCTTGCTTCATAAAACCATGGAACTTTCAGACAGTTTCCTGACTTTCCCCTAGGACTACAGAAAGCTGGATGCCAACAGCAGACACAAGCCATGAAGGACGTCATTAGCAAGCCCAGCCAGCTGTTGACGTATTCAGGACAAATCCAAGCAAGAGAAGCTTGACCAATTAGGCTGGGCGCAGTGGCTCATGCCTGTAATTGCAGCACTTTAGGAAGCTGAGGCAGGAGGATGGCTTGAACCCAGGAGTTTGAGACCAGCCTGGGTAACATAGGGAGACTCCATCTTTACAAAAATAATAATAAAAAAATTAGCTTGGTGTGCTGACATGTGCCTGTGGTCCCAGCTACTTGGGAGGCTGAGGTGGGAGGATCGCTTGAGCCCAGGAGATCCAGGCTACAGTGAGTCATGATAGTGTCACGGGACCCCAGCCTGGGCAATGGAGTGAGACCCTGCCTTAAACATAAATAAATAAATAAGAAATCCAACCGTCAGGGCTCACGAAAAATACTGAACCTGACTTTCTAAGACTGTAAATGACTGTATTTATTAGTCTGACTTTTAAATAGGAAAACAGTGCATCTGGATGAGGAGCAGAATATGAAAGTCTGAGAGGCTGCTACACTATCTCCGAGCCCGTGAAGTCTGGTGAGATCAAACTGCTCAGTGTCATTTCTGACCTCCCCCTACTCCCAGACCACAACGGAGACAACTGACCTCCTTACCCTACTTTATTTCATATTCAGAATCTATCCCCAGTCTATCCCTGGTCTCTCTGACTCCCATTTCCTACCATGATAATTTTGCTATGCAGTTAATAATTCAGTTAATAAGCCAGAAGTATCAAAAAGTATAAATGTTGTAGATGCAAATTATATATCAATTAATTTTTAAATATACAGATATTTGAGCTTAAGTAGCATTTTTAAAAGTCCTACATTTTTAAAATTTTATTTTTTAAAAAATGACATTATATTCCAACTTCTAAAGTAACCTATATTTATCGCAAAAATGTTAATAAAACTGAAAAGGTGAAAAAAGAAAAATCACCTATAATGTGCATCTAAGCTAACCACTGCACTGGGTGAAAGCACACAACCATCCCTCCCTCTTGTCGCTGGTTTCTGCATCTGCATCTTCTCTCTTGGACCTCTGCTTCAACAAGTACAGGCGTTTTACACTTGGGCGTATCATTTGCTTTGACTCATGGAATGTGGGTGGGACGAAAATCATGCCAGTTACAGCCAGAGAAGGGACGAGGCATTGAGAGATTCTGCATGTTCGCTTAGACTTGTGCCTCATCCCGGGAAGAGTGGCTCCAGATAGTACCTCCTCTTTCTGCCTGAGTCCCAGAACGAAAGATCCATGAGGCTGAACCAGTTTATCTGCAGCGGACACCCACAGTCCTCACGCAAGGTCATCAAGCAATTAGCACTTGTTATGGTTGGACAGAAGATTCTTGTGTTGCCTGTTGCTATAGCAAAAACTGGTTAACAAAACCCTATTAACATGCTCCCCTCCCCATTTAATTTAACAGTATTTTCAAATATACCTGTTGATCTAGTGTTTAAAGCATACCATTAAGTAGAGGTCACCAAGTTCAAATCATGAGGAATATAATCGGAAGAGTAACATTTTCAGTAACGTATGTCACAAAAAAAAGATAAAGGAACTTGACGTTTTTAAAATGGAGAGGGAAAGACCTAAAGCAAGGCAACAGTTATGGCTGCAAAAATATAGAATGCGCTGTCTTCCTAGATTGTGCTCTACCAAAATAAGATGCATTCACCTGGGGACTAGATGACCACTTTTTATTACAAGCATTCACTCATTGTTGGGAAGGCTGGAGCAGATAATCTTGATGGTCCTCCACATCCCAGGTTTCCATGCTTTACTTATTATAATAACTTGAACATTAGAAATCATATTTTTTTCCAAATAAAATAAGTACCACTTGTATTTTAAGTTATTTAAATGATAAAGATTATACCCAAAGGCTAGTGGGAGAGGGCTATAGACAATAGGCCTTAGTAAAACTTCAGTGTTTGTAAAGCTCAATGCCAGCATTAAGAAAAAAGGTAGTAAAATAAATGGAGGGGGCCAGATGTGATGGCTCACACCTGTAATCCCAGCAGTTTGGGAGGCCAAGGCAGGAGAGTCACTTGAGGGCAGGAGTTTGAGATCAGCCTGGGCAACATAGCCAGACCCCAACTCTACAATATATTTTTTAAATAATCAGCTGGGCATGGTGGCATGCACCTGTAGTCCCAGCTACTCAGGAGGCTAAGGCAAGAAGATTGCTTGAGCCTGGGAGGTCAAGGCTGCAGTGAGGGTGATTGCACCTCTGAACTCCAGCCTGGGCAATAGAGTAAGACCCTGTTTAAAAAAAAAAAAAAAGAGAAAACAACACAAAAACAACAACGAAACTTGATGTGGGGATTGTGTCAGTGACTGCTTTCATGGAAACTTTTCTCCAGTCGATTCCAGGAAGACTTACTTGCAAAACACACATGGGAACTCACAGTCAGCCAACTTTGTTTTTTCAAATATAGAAAAGCCCTTGACCCATTACTTGGTTTTGTTTCGAACTATCCAGACACACACACACATATATGCAAGGTCATGCACACACAGGGGCAAGGCTAGCACCCTGCAACGCCATTTGCAGCCAGAGAACCCGCGAGACCTGCAGACCTCCTGCTCACATGGCTTCTTTCACTCAAAGAGAGTGGCTCCGGGTAGCAGCGGCTGCACTCTCATTTCTTCTTCCACATTTGCCACATTTGACATTTAAAAAAATGCATTTTAATATTGGTATACAACTAACAAAAACCTTACGTTAGAATTCTCTGCAATACTCATGATTAGCCTCTTATGATTTTAGAAATTTCTAAAATCAGTTATCAACATCATGACATAAACACCTGTAGTCCTTGCCAAATTCAGCACCACTTGTATTATTTTTTCTATTCTCAAAGGTCCACAAATCTTGACAATTTTGTCTTTTTTTTTTTTTTTTCATCCCAGGACTAATCCTCAGTCCTGAGCCATCCTCTGATCCCTTGCTTTTATCTTCACTGTATCCTCTTATCCTTAACCAGTGAACCAATTCCTAGGTTTCCACAGTTCACAGAGATTCAGTCATCAAAAAGGTATTTTCGTAGAGTCCAAAGTAAAAAATAATAATGGCAACTGCAGAACAAACTGCTTGACTTCTGTTATCTTTTTTTTATTTTTCCTCTGTAACATGAAAACCTAAAATAATCTGATCTATATTTACTCAAACTTACCTATACCAAAAACCCAAAATTACAATAACCTGTGAGTCTTACTTTAGACTTTCTTAGGATGTTTTTGATAATTACTTGTCCTTGAAGCTAACTTTCAGTAAGTGCCTAATAGACCCAAGAGATGTTTTAATTCAAAATAATGGCCATCTCAAAGGCAAGCATTAATCTCTCTACAGAACCACTAAACAGCATAGCATGGCCAGCAAAGAGGCCAGGCTTTTGGCTACCACCATGGCATTCATAATCATGAACTGATTTACTCAATCTCAATGTAGTCTTTTAAATTTGTATAAAGTTCTGAATAAAAAGACTTCCTGAATTATTATCTGAGAAATATGCATGGATTTAGTAGAAAGTACAAGGTGTTTCAGACACTTGTACCCAGAGTAAGCAAACAGGTAAGAAATGCTACTTTTAAATGTTTACTTCTCAGGCCCAGATGGCTTCATTGGTGTGTTATCACAGACATTTAAGAAACAGACTGGACATGATGGCTTACATCTATAATGTCAGCACTTTGAGAGGCAAAGGTGGGAGGAATGCTTGAGGCCAGGAGTTTGAGATCAGGCTGGGCAAAACAGTAGGAAACCCATCTCTATGAAAAATTTTAAAATTAGCCAGATATGGTGGTGCACACCTGTAGTCTCAGGTACAAGGGAGGCTGAGGCAGGAGGATCACTTGAGCCCAGGGGTTTGAGTCTGCAGTGAGCTATGATTGTACCACTGCACTCCAGCCTGGGTGATAGAACAAGATTTTAAAAAAAGGATAAAGAAAGAAAGAAAAAAAGGAAAAGGAAGAACAGAAGGAAGGAAGGAAAGCAAAAAGCAAGCAAGCAAGCAAGCAAGACCAGCCCTTCACAAACACTTCCAAAGTGTAGAATAAAATAAAACACACCCTAAGTAATTATTTGAGGCAAGTATTTCCAAAATCAGGCAGAGATCGTAATAATACTATACATAGATAATTTCCATGACTAGAAAAGCAAAAATCTTCAATAAAATACAAGGATATGAAATCCAGGAACATTTGAGAAGTGTTATACACCATGGCCGACTAGGATTTATCCTAGGAATGTGAAATTTGTTTAATATATGAAAATCAATCAACAATTAATTTATGAAAATCAAACATACCACATGTATAGTATTAAGAACAGAATACACACAATTATTTCAACAGACAATAATATTGTATGTTAAAAACACCCAATAAACTGGAAAGAGAACTTTCTCAACCCAATAAAGGACATCTACACAAAACCCAGAGCTAATATACTACTTAATAGTGAAAGCCTAAAAATATTATCAGTAAATCAGAACAAGATAAGGACATCTGCTTTTACCACATCTATTCAACATTTGAAGGGAGTTTCTAGCCAGGACAATTAGATAATATAAAGAATAAAGGGTATCTAGAGGAAAGGGAGAAGTAAAATTATCTCTATTCAAAGAAGACATAATCTCATACATAGAAAAACCTAGAAATTTTTATACCATAAATCTATCAGAACTAATAATTGAGTTTAGCAAGTTTGTAAATTACCAGATCAATATTAAAAAATCAATTGTATTTTTATATGCTAACAATAAATAAAAAGTAAAATTAAAAAAGCAATTCCGTTGGCAATAGCATCAAAACTAATGAAACATTTACGAATAAATTTAACAAAAGAGGTAGAAGATTTGTATCCTAAAACCAATAAAACATTGTTAAAAGAAGTTGAATATCAAAATAAATAAAAGGCATTACACATTCATGGACTGGAAGCCTCAAAAGCGTGAAGAAGGCAGTACTTTTCAGATTGATTTACAGATGTAATACAAATCCTATCAAAATTCCAGCTGACTTTTGTGATAAATTTGGCAAGCTGATCATAAAATTTATATGAAAATGCAAGGAACCAAAACTAGCCAAAATAATCTTGAAAGTAACAACAATGTTGGAGAACTGCTCACATTTTAATTTCAAAACTTACTGCACAGCTACAATAATCAAAACAGTGAGATGCTGGCATAAAATCAGACGTACAGATCAAAAGAATAGAATTTAAATTCCAAAAATAAACAGTCACATTTATGGTAAATTAAGTTTGAAAAAACAAGTATAAATAGGAAAATATTAGGTTTTCAAGAATTAGTGCTGGAGCAACTAGGTATCCATATGCACAAGGAGAAAGTTGGAGAGAAAAATTGTCAAAATAGATCCCAGACCCAATTCTAAAGGCTAAAACCATAAAACTCTTTGAAGAAAATGTAGGGGTAAATCTCTGTGGCCTTGGATTAGGTAATGGTTTTTTAGATAAGACATCAAAAGCACAAGTAGCAAATAATCATAATCATAATAAAGTAGATAAACTGAATTATATCCAAATTTAAAACTTTTGTCATGAAGTTGATAAAACCAATAAAGTGAGAAGACAACTCACACCATGGAAGAAAATATTTTCAAAACATTTCTTATAAGGGTCTGCTATCCAGGATATATACAGAACTTTCACAACTCAACAGACAACCCAAGTAAATAATGGTCAAGGAATTTGGGTAGATCATTCTCCAAAGAAGATATACAAACAGCCAATAAGCACATAAAAAGATGCTGAATATATAGTTATTAGGAAAATGCAAAGTACAACCACAATGAGATACTTTACACTCACTAGGAGGGCTATAATCAAAACTCAGACAATTACAAGTGTTGATGAAGATAAGAAGAAAGTGGAACCCTTATGCATTGCTGGTGGAATTTAAAATATCACTGTCACTTGGAAAAGTTTGATAGCTTCTCAAAATGTTAAAACTGGAGTTATCATATGACCCAGCAATTGCACTCATAGATGCAAAATAAATGAAAACCTACATTTATAAAAAACTTATACATGAATGCTCACAACATTATTCATTATAACCAAAAAGTAGAAACAACACAAATGTCCATCAACTGATAAACGGAAAATAAAATATGGTATATCTCTACAATGGAATACTGAATACAGTGTTAAAAAGAAATGAAGTACTGATCCATTCCACAACATGGATGAACCTTGAAAATATTATACTAAGTGAACAAAGCCAGACACAAAATGACACACATGTATAATTCTATTTACATTAAATGTTCAGTATAGGCAAGGAAATCTAAAGAGACCGAACAATGTATTCATGGTTGCCAGGAGCTGGTGGAGCAGGTGAGTTGAAATAGGAAGTAATTGCTAATGAGTACAGAGAGGTTTTTTAGGTGGGTGGTTATGGGGTGATGATTGTGGTGATTGCTGCACAACTCTGAATGTACTAAAAATTATTGAATTGTATGCTTTAATAAGGGGAATTTTATAGTTTGTGAACTATATCTCAACAAAGATGTTAAAACAGAAGCTGACTTTGCCATGCTCATTCACATTTTTATGTGCTGCATGACATCGTTTCAGAAACATCATTACATCACCAAGTTCTCTTCATTTCATTACACAAAGCAAAGAGATGCCATGAGTATCCTCTTTGTGGTTCTCTTAGTAATTTTCAGGTAATCATAATGTATCTTTGAATTCTTTCTCCACTCCCATATTTCCTCATGTTTTCTTTTTTTTATTTTTTATTTTTATTTTATTATTATTACACTTTAAGTTTTAGGGTACATGTGCACGATGTGCAGGTTAGTTACATATGTATACATGTGCCATGCTGGTGTGCTGCACCCATTAACTTGCCATTTAGCATTAGGTATATCTCCTAATGCTATCCCTCCCCCCTCCCCCCACCCCACAACAGTCCCCAGAGTGTGAACTGTCTGTTGGACATTTTTATTTGCACTATCTCAATTTGGGTATAATGAAATCTTATCACCTGGGCTAACAAAGTCATTCTCCTTTATCAACTTTGATTATCAGTCAAGAAATCCTCTTTTCTCCAAGGGTCTGTGCTCCAAGCTCTAAAGTTAGTATCTATATTGCTCTCTCCCTTCATAACCAGTCATCAAGTTTTGTTCATTCTTTTGACACTTCCCTTAACTGCTCTTCCCTTCCTATTTCTACTTCTATCATCCTGATTCTTTACTTTGTTATCTCCAGGCTAAACTACTTCAATATCCTCCAAACCTTTTATCCTGCCTACAGTTTTTCCTCTCTCCAACTTATATGGCAAACAAATTTCTACAGTTTGTTGTTTTCTGTGTAATGTTTCAGCTCAAAGATATTCAATAGATCTTCATCTCCTACAAGATTATATTCAATCTTTTGACATTTAAAAATCTCCATCTACTGGCCACATTCCCACATTTGTCCATGTTACTTTCAAGTACTCCACATTCATTATGCTTCTGTCCTAGTCAAATTGTTCTAATTATCAACCCAAAACACAGCTGATAACCTGTAGAAAATATTTTGCTTCCACCTGGAAGTTTATTTTTCCTTGTTATCACCTACTTACTTATCAAAAGTTAAACACCCACTCAATTAAGTTCCTTCCTTCCTTTCTTTCCTTCCTCCCTTCCTTCCTTCCTTCATTCCTTCCTTCCTTCCTTCCTTCCTTCTTTCTTTTTGACACAGTCTCACTCTATTACCCAGGCTGGAGTGCAACGGCATGATCTCGGCTCACTGCAACCTCTGCCTCCTGGGCTTAAGCAATTCTCCTGCCTCAGTCTCCTGAGTAGCTGGGATTATAGGCACCCACCACCATGCCTGGCTAAAAAAAAAAAAGTTGGCTATTTGAAAAGATAAATACAATTGATAAACCGTTAGCCAAACTAAGAAAAAAAAGAGAAAAAACTCAAATAAAGAAAATCAGAGATTAAAATAGAGACATTACAACTGCTACTGCAGAAATTCAAAGGAACACTAGTGGCTACTATCAGAAACTATATACCAATAGATTAGAACATTTAGAATAAACAATAAATTTCTAGATACTTACAACCTACCAATATTCAACCATGAAGAAATTTGTTACGTGAACAGACCAATGACAAGCAATAAGATTGAAGCCATAATAAAAACTCTCCAAGTAAAGAAAAGCCCAGGACCTGATGGCTTCATTGCTGAATTCTAGCAAAGATTTTAAAAAAATAATATTAATCCTACTCAAACTTTCTCAAAAGATAGAGGAGGAGGGAATACTTCCAAACTCATTCTATGAAACCAGTATTACTCTGATAACAAAACTAGTCAAAGACACATTAAAAAAAAAAAAAGCTACAGGCCAATATCTCTGACAAATATTGATGCAAAAATCCTCAACAAAGCATTAACAAACCAAATTCAACAATACATTTGATAAAGTTCCACATCCCTTCATGATAAAAACCATCAAAAAAACTGGGCATAGAAGGAACATAACCTCAACATAATAAAAGCTGTACACGACAGACCCACAGCTAATATTATACCGAATGGGGGAAAACTAAAAGCCTTTTCTCTTCAATCTGAAACATAACTGGATGGCAACTGTCACCACTGTTATTCAATTTAATACTGGAAGGTCTAGCTAGAGCAATCAGACACGAGAAAAGAAATAAAGGGTATCAAAATTGAAAAGGAAAAATTCAAGTTATCCTTGTTTGCAGATAATATGATCTGACATTTGGAAACAACTAAAGAACTCCACCAAAAAAAAAACTACTAGAACTGATAAACAAATTCAGTAAAGTTGCAGGATTCAAAATCAACATACAAAAATCAGTTATATTTCTATATGTGAAGAGTGAGAAATCTGAAAAAGAAATAAAAAAGTAATTCCATTTGCAATAACCACATATAGAATTAAATATCCAGGAATAAACTTAACCAATGAATGAAATATCTCTGCAATGAAAACTATAAAACACTGATGAAAAAACTGAAGAGGTCACAAAAAATTAAAAGATATTCCATGTTCATGGATTGCAATAATTAATATTGTTAAAATGTCCCTACTACTGAAAGTAACCAATAGATTCAATGTAATATTTGTCAAAATACCAATGACATTCTTCAAAGAAAAAGAAGAATCTAAATAGAAGATCCTTGGAAGAATTAGAAGATTCTAAAACTTATATGGAGTAACACAATATACAGAATAGCCAAGAGAATCCTGAGGAAAAAGAATAAAGCTGAAGTAATCATATTATATGACTTCAAATTATACTACAATGGCATCATAACCAAAACAGCATGGTAGTGGCATAAAAACAGACACATAAACCAATGGAAGAGCACAGAGAATGCAGAAACAAATGTAGGCACCTAGAGTGAACTCATTTTCAACAAATGTACAAAGAACATACACTGGGGAAAAGACAGTCTCTTCAAAAGTGGTGCTGGGAAAACTGGATATCCATATGAATGAAGAATGAAACTTGACCACCATCTTTGCCTTATACAAAAATCAAAACAAAACAGATTAAAGACTTAAATATAAGACCTCAAACTATGAAACTACCAAAATAAAACATTGGGGAAACTCTTTGGGACATTGGTCTGGGCAAAAATTTCTTGAGTAATAGTCCACAAGCATAAGCAACCAAAGCAAAAACGGGCAAATAGGATCACATCAAGTTAAAAAGCCTTCTGCACAGCAAAGAAAACAATCACCAAAGTGAAGAGACAACCCATAGAATGAGAAAAAATATTTTCAAACTACCCATCTGACAAGAGATAAATAACCAGAATACATAAAGAGCTCAAAGAACTCTATAGAAAAACAAATTTAATCATCTGATTTTAAAATGGGCAATAGGGGCCAGGTGCAGTGGCTCACACCTGTAATCCCAGAACTTTAGGAGGCCAAGATGGGCAGATCACAAGGTCAGAAGTTGGAAACCAGCCTGACCAGCATGGCGAAACCCCGTCTCTACTAAACATACAAAAATTAGCCAGGTATGGTGGCGGGTGCCTTTAATCCCAGCTACTTGGGATACTGAAGCAGGAGAATCGCTTGAACCCAGGAGATGGAGGTTGTGGTGAGCCGAGATGGTGCCACTGCACTCCAGCCTGGGCAACACAGTGAGACTCTCTCAAAAAAAAAAAAAAAAGGCAATAGATTTGAATAAACATTTCTGAAAAGAAGATAGACAAATGAAACAGGCATATGAAAAATTGCTCAACATTATTGATCATTAGAGATGTAAATGAAAACTACATTGAGATATCATCTCACCCCAGTTAAAATGGCTTTCATCCAAAAGACAGGTAATAACAAATGCTGGCAAGAATGTGGAGAAAAGAGAACTCTAGTACACTGTTGGTGGGAATGTAAATTAGTACAACCACTACGGAGAGCAGTTTGGAGCTTCTTCAGAAAACTAAAAATAGAACTACCATATGAATCAGCAATCCCACTGCTGGGTATATACCCCAAAAGAAAGGAAATCAGTATATTGAAAAGATATCTGCACTCCCATGTTTGTTATAGCACTGCTCATAATAGCCAGAATTTGGAAGCAACCTAAGTGTCCATCAACAGATGAATGGGTAAAGAAAATGTGGTACTTATAAACAATGGAGTACTCTTCAAGCCATAAAAAAGAATGAAATCCTGTCATTTGCAACAACATGGATGGAAATGCAGATCATTATGTTAAGTGAAATAAGCCAGATACAGAGAGACAAACATCAAATGTTCTAACTGATTTGTGGAATCTAAAAATCAAAACAATTGAACTCATGGACATAGAGATTAGAAGGATGGTTACCAGAGGCTGGGAAAGGTAGCGGGAGAGTGTGTTGGGGAGGAGGTTGTGATAGTTAGTGGGTACAAAAAATTAGTTAGAAAGAATGAATAAGACATAGTATTTAATCGCCTAATAGAGGGACTATAGTCAATAATAATTTCATCGTACATTTTAAAATAACTAAAATCGTGTAATTGGATTGTTTGAAACACAAAGGATAAGTGCTTGAGGGGATGGAGACCTAACTTTCCATAACATGATTATATGCATTGCATGCCTGTATCAAAACCCCATAAATAGACACACCTACTATGTACCCACAAAATTAAAAATGAACAATTTTAAAAATACTTATATTGTTGTAAAATATTTCACATTAAAAAATTAAGATTTTTTAAAACTCCAATAACAAAACACAGAAAGCATTTTCCTTATCTGGTCCATGCCAATGAAATGAGTTTCCTAGTCAGGCAATTGGATGTCACAGCAATGTCAGATTGGTCTAAATACTTCGGGATACATCCTGTCAATGCCTGTACTCTTTAGAGATTAATAACAAAATTTCACAGACGAACACTGGTTCATATACATATTTATACATATGTATACATATGGATATCACAAACACAGTCATGTGTCTGTTAACAATGAGGATACATTCTGAAAAAGTGTCATTAAACACTTACACAAAGCTAAATGTGACAGCCTCCTACACACCCAAGCCATATGGTATAGCCTATTGCTCCTAGGCTACAAACCTGTGCAACATGTACTATACTAAATACTTTAGGCAACTGTAACACAATGAAAAGTGTTTGTATTTCTAAACATATAAAAGGTACAGTAAAAATATGGTATTATAATCTCATGGGATCACCACTGTTGACCAGAACATCATTATGTGGCATGTGACTGTATCTATGCCAAAATCATATCACAATTGTGATATAAAGCCATTTTAAATGGAAATACCCTAAGCAGTTTGCATAGTAAGTTTCCCAGAAGTGGGACTCTGTTATATAAATATGTCATCCTTAAAACCTGTATCCAGTGGTGTACCAGTGTGCATGTTACAGTGATTCTAAAATAAATCATCCCTTTTTCTACTCGTCCTACATTTTCTTATATTCTCTGACAGCTGGGATTCTGCAAAGGACTAAATATTCATACCCCCTAAAAAATTCATATGTTGAAATACTAACCCCAATGCATTGGTATTTGGAGGTGGAGCCTTGGGGAAGTGATTAAGTCATGAGGGTAGAACCCTCATGAATGGGATTAGGGCCCTTCTAAAAAGAGACTCCAGAATGCTTTATTTCTGTCACGTGAGATGACATTAAGGAGGTGGTTGGTTGCAGTCCTGAAGAGGACCCTCACCAGAAATGGACTATGCTGGCATCTGATCTCAGATTTCAATCTCCAGAACCATGAGAAATGAATTTTTATTTTGTATTGACTATAAAGTCCATAAACAAAATCTACAATATGTTGTTGAGCAGCCCAAGCTAAGACAGATACCTTCTGTGAAAAAGCTTACTTGGGAAAGTAAAATTCGAAGGTTTAATTGATTACAGAGTGCAGGCTCACAAATGCCTACATGTATTGATGGAATGATGTCCTTATAAACATTCTCCTTGTCTCCTGAGATTCCATTTTGAATAGGCTTACTAATGTCATACAATAGGCCATTACTTCTAAAAAGACTTTGTAGCAAGAGGATTTATTAGATTTACTCACTTGAGAAGCTCATCTCATTTATGGTTTTGAATATGCATTTTTCCCCTTAAGAATGGTTTACAAATAAGAAATAATGGGCTTACAAATAAGAATACATAATAGCATTTGCTACAAGTAGATATCTGTGTGATTGAATAGAAAGTCTGATTTAATCTATAGCATCAGTTTAATGTGCTAGTGCCTTAAAATAAACATTAATGTAAAACCACAGTTTTAGGTTAAGACACAAAATGGAACACACTTTATAATACCTAACCTCAGTTTCAGTTAAAAACATTTAACTGGATCCCTTCCTTACACCTTATACAAAAATCAATTCAAGATGGATTAAAGACTTAAATGTTAGACCTGAAACCATAAAAACCCTAGAAGAAAACCTAGGCATTACCATTCAGGACATAGGCATGGGCAAGGACTTCATGTCTAAAACACCAAAAGCAATGGCAACAAAAGCCAAAATTGTCAAATGGGATCTAATTAAACTCAAGAGCTTCTGCACAGCAAAAGAAACTACCATCAGAGTGAACAGGCAACCTACAAAATGGGAGAAAACTTTCGCAACCTACTCATCTGACAAAGGGCTAATATCCAGAATCTACAATGAACTCCAACAAATTTACAAGAAAAAAACAAACAACCCCATCAAAAAGTGGGCGAAGGACATGAACAGACACTTCTCAAAAGAGGACATTTATGCAGCCAAAAAACACATGAAAAAATGCTCACCATCACTGGCCATCAGAGAAATGCAAATCAAAACCACAATGAGATACCATCTCACACCAGTTAGAATGGCAATCATTAAAAAGTCAGGAAACAACAGGTGCTGGAGAGGATGTGGAGAAATAGGAACACTTTTACACTGTTGGTGGGATTGTAAACTAGTTCAACCCTTGTGGAAGTCAGTGTGGCGATTCCTCAGGGATCTAGAACTAGAAATTCCATTCGACCCAGCCATCCCATTACTGGGTATATACCCAAAGGACTATAAATCATGCTGCTATAAAGACACATGCACACGTATGTTTATTGCCACATTATTCACAATAGCAAAGACTTGGAACCAACCCAAATGTCCAACAATGATAGACTGGATTAAGAAAATGTGGCACATACACACCATGGAATACTATGCAGCCATAAAAAATGATGAGTTCATGTCCTTTGTAGGGACATGGATGAAATTGGAAATCATCATTCTCAGTAAACTATCGCAAGAACAAAAAACCAAACACCGCATATTCTCATTCATAGGTGGGAATTGAACAATGAGAACACATGGACACAGGAAGGGGAACATCACACTTCGGGGACTGTTGTGGGGTGGGGGGAGTGGGGGAGGGATAGCATTGAGAGATATACCTAATGCTAGATGACGAGTTGGTGGGTGCAGCGCACTAGCATGGCACATGTATACATATGTAACTTACCTGCACATTGCGCACATGTACCATAAAACCTAAAGTATAATAATAATAATAATAATAATAAAGAAGAAATGATGAATATAGGAAAAAAAAAAGAAAAAATAAACACAACAAATATAAAAAAAAAAAAAAGAAAAAAGCAAGGTTTTCACATGTAACTATTAGAAAGTTATAAAAATATTCAAGCAGCATTGCTTCAGTTTAGAGAGTTCCATTTAATTACCCAAGAAGAAATGCATTGTCAGCAAGGGTTTTGCCAGGGTCTGGCAAATGTTGCCCTTGGAAGTCTATGCCAAGAGAATAAAAGAGAGTAAATATTGGTTTCTGTTACGTAAACAAGTCATGCTCTTCTGTTCTACAAGTTGAACTAATGGGAAAGAGACAGTCCTTAGTATGTAAGGGTCTCCTGAGATTAGTTATCTCCTAATTTCAAACTGATTATACCTGATCAATGTATTTTGTTAATATAAACTGTATTTAATATCTGAGAGAGGCATTTCAGTAATTGACACATCACAGACAGACCCGTCCCTGTTCTTCAGTGTTTTCAGCAACCTTATGGGACAGACAAAGCCTTGTATATGTATCATGAGTAAGAAAAGATAGGAAGCAAATAACATCTATTTTATCAAGTAGCTCAAAATAAAAATCTATCATAAAAGATTATGGTGACCAAGTTCAAGACTTACTTAATATCTAATAACTCTGTAACAATGAAGTGCTAAAAATAAGTTCTGAAAACAATAAAATATCATGTGAATACATTATTTTTGTAAAGCCTAACCATAGGCTCCTTAAGTACTAAAATGTTAAAACTTGGTTATTTTTGTCTGATTTGAACTACTTATAATATTTATACTATTCAATGCAAAATGTAATTTATAAATGTTATCTAAAAATAAGTGATATGCATAACTTTTGTTTGTATTTCCTAAAAAGTCATTTCCCTAAGCACATTAATATAAAATAAGCAAATAACACCAGTTTAACTTCAAAGACACATAACTTAAAATATTAATGTAAAGTGTAAAATTCTTCTTTAGATATCCAAATTTAAATGAGTGGAAAGAAAACCAGTGTCATCTGAAATAAGTACAAAGTAGACAGTACATTGAAAAGCATAAAATTAGCATAATACACTTAATTTTCAAGTACTGTTTTACTGGAATATCCAAAGCAAATATTTAATATCATATTCATAATGTCTATTTTAAAATGCAGTTTCCTACCAGAAATTTTATCTTGACAAATTTGGCTTGAGCGTATCCCTGTGTACAACTGAATCAATTTCACACTTACTCACCACCCTGTCACTGGGAGGTGGTCCATTCATTGGTTTGATATTGCCATGGCAACTCTGCAACATGGTAACACGCCAGCTAAGATCTGCTGCTCAAGTCCCAGTGTATGGTGAACTGCATCATATGAATAGACAGCAGTGTGCCTTCATAGATAGGAGTTCTTTTATCTTAGCTTACTCTTAGCCTGAAATATTAATTGCAAGCAATGATAATTCAACATTAGAAAAGAAAATCTCTGGCTAATTCTTGTTGTTGAAGAGAACACTGCAGGTGCATATCTAACGTTTTCTAAAAGCCCTAAAGAAAAGAACATGAGCCCACTTGCAGGCCATTAGGAAGGGTGTTAGAGGGACTTTAGTTTACCATAACAATTTTTAAGTAACTAATCTCCAGGTTGAATATCTGGTCACAGTGCTATGATTTTAAATACAGGGAAGTTGTCTAAAATTAAAGCTTTTGATTTCTAGGTATGGAAAATTTAGTGTTCCTGCACCCTGTTTTTCTTATAGAATCTTTACTGGCACAGTGATTGTGCACTTGCATGAGTTTTTAGGGCTGCTATAGAAAAGCACCTCAAGGCCGGGCACGGTGGCTCACGCCTGTAATCCCAGCACTTTGGAAGGCTGAGGTGGGCAGATCACAAGGTCAAGAGATAGAGACCATCCGGGCTGACATGGTGAAACCCCGTCTCTACTAAAAATACAAAAAATAAGCCGGGCATGGTGGGGGGTGCCTGTAGTCCCAGCTACTCGGGAGGCTGTGGCAGGAGAATGGCGTGAACCTGGGAGGCGGAGCTTGCAGTGAGCCCAGATCACGCCACTGCACTCCAGCCTGGCTACAGAGCGAGACTCTGTCTCAAAAAAAAAAAAGAAAGAAAACAAAAAGAAAAAAAAGAAAAGCACCTCAAACCGGGTGGCTTAAAACGCAGAAATGTAATCTTCCACAGTTCTGGGGGGTGGAAATGCAAGTCAAGGTGTTGGCAGGGCATGCTCTCTCTGCAGATTCTAGGGGAAAACCTGCTCCATGCATTTGTTTCTGGGGCTCCTGGCAATCCTTGGCATATAGATATGTCACTCTGATATCTGCCTCTGTGGTCACGCAGAGTGCTCCCTATGTGTCTTCACACACTCTTCCCTCTCTGTGTACGTCTCTGTGTCTCTTCTGGTAGGGACAACAGTCATATGGGATTAGGGCTCACCCTAATGAACTCAATTTGATTACATCTGTAAAGGTCTAATTTCAAATGAAGTCACATTCACAGGTATAGGGGTTAGGACTTCAACATTTTCCAGAGACACGATTCAACCCATTACAGTGCTATTGAGGAAATGTATCTACAAAACTTAAAAAAAAAAAAAATCAACAACTCATCAGTTCACTGCTTCATTGATCTGTGTGAAGAGGCAACGACAAATATCGAGCTGTGCTCACCAATACATGAGCCAATGACAAAAATGGTGGGTTTTTGAAATGATTTTGAAATGAAAATAATACAAAAGGTCAATGTCTCTCCACACAGATACCCAAGGATGGGATATTACACCTGCCTAGGGTTTGAACTGTTCTCTTGCAGATCCTTGAATCCCAAGGTCATAACCCTGGACTTTCTGTGGCAGGTGCTCATGTGTAAGTTACAGGGGGTGGCAGGACCAAGGGCAGACAGCTCTGCCAGCTGGTGCTGGAAAAACTTCCAAGGTGTACCTGGGTTTATAATCCATTCGTGGGAGCTGAGGTGAGTGGAGGAGGCTTCTGCTGCGAGACAGCAAAGGCCTCATCCTCTCCTCACTTCCCTCGGGGAGATTTTATCTTCAAATACCTGATAGAGCCCTACACTGTATGCTCATCGCCACAGTTGCAAATCTTTTGTGAAAAGACCCAGTGGAGGTGCCCACACTCAGGACACTCAACTGTCAGTCATCAATGTCATACCCTTTGATTCAATGCAGACCTAAGGAAGCATGGCAAAGATGATGCCTGTTGATGTGCCAAGCCCTCCTGGAAACATGAGAGGCAAAAGGACAAGGAGACATTTCCCAAGGCAAAATTCAGTGGAAGTGGGGTAGCCAGCAGGAATCACCAAAGCTGATTCGACTTCTATGTAAAGCAGGCCGCATTTTGGCACAGTGAATAAGTTGTATAAAAAGGGGAGAATCTGCATGTGTCTGAAGCTCTGGCAACTTTATCTTTGCTAGGAGAAAAATTCATGCACTGTTTGTGGAAAACTGATATTTAATTTTGTTTTTCATTTTACTGTAAGGCTCCTAAAATTTTTAATCTTTCTTTAAGAAAACTGAAAATAAAATTTTCATAAAGGATTACCTTAATTATTCTCAGGGCTGCTTGATAATGGTTGCTTAATTCCAATTATTATGTAGCCTCACTATGTGATAACGTATATGTGTATGTGTGTGTATCTATCACCTATCTATCTATATGTGTATAATGATACATGCTTTGTATAACTATAGGACAATATAATTTAATAAAAAAGGAAATGCATATGTAATGCTCATTTTTATTTGTATAACCCCTTTTTGCCTTTAAAAGATCTAGTGCTAAAATGAGTATTTCAGTTGTTTCTTTTGAACTAAATATTGACCTCTTTTCACTCATTATATTTATATAATTAAAATGTTTATTTTCTTTTAAGGTTTTATAATACACATACCATTTCCTATGTTGAGGAAAGAAATAAATGCCAATTGTCTTCAACTTCAAGTAAACCACAGCAATTCTGCTCAAACTGTGGTTCAAGGACCCAGTTCAGAGGAAAACAACTAGCATTGTTTTTAGGCTTAAAAGCGTCAAAGTCTATCTCATACAATAAGACAAGTATTCTTTTGTGAAACTTTTGTTTCAGTTATATGTTATACTGTTTTTTCAGTTACAAGTGTGTGTATTTTTATGTGGTTTGTGCACACCAACAAAATGTTTGATGCCCTGTTAAATGTATTACTTAATGCGCATTATGATCTAAAAACCTAAAATTTAACCAAATAGATGAAAGACCTGTGCATCGAAACTGTAAAATTTTGATAAAAGAAATTGAAAAAGACACAAATAAATAAAAAGAATCCTATGTTTATGGACTGGAAAAATTAATATTGTTAAGTTGATCATACTACTGAAAGTAATCTACATATTCAATGCAATCCCTATCAAAATTCCAATATTTTTCACAGAAATAGAAAATACAATCCTAAAATTTTTGTGAAACCACAGAAGACCCCAAATTGCCAAAGCAATCCTGGTCAAATAAAACAAAGCTGGAGGCATCACACTACTTGACTTCACAACATAATAGAAGGCTACGGTAATTAAAATACCACGGTACCAGCATAAAAACAGATGCATAGGCTAATGGAACAAAACAAAGAACCCAGAAATAAATCCACACAATAACAGTCAATTGTTTATTGACAAAGGTGCCAACACACAATAGAGAAAGAAGAGTCCCATCAGTAGGTGGTGTTGGGACAACTGAATATCCATATGCAGAAGAATGAAGCTGTATCTTTACCGAACAACACATACAAAAAGAAAAAAACTCAAAATGGATGAAATAATTCAACTAAAGATCTGAAACTATAAAGCAACTAGAAGAAAAGATAGAGGAAAGCACCATGACATTGATATGGGCAATGACTTTTAAATATGAACCCAAACGCAGAGGCCAAAAATGCAAAACTAGACAAATGGGATTGTGTCAAATTAAAAAACTTCTTTGTAGAAAAGGAAACAATCAATAGAGTGAAGAGACAACCTATGGAATGGGAGAATATATTAGCAACCCATACATCTGATGAGAGATTATTATCCAAAATACATAAGGAACTCAAACAATTCAATAGCAAGAAAACAAATAACCTGGTTTAAAATGGGTAAAGGAGCTGAACAGACATTTCTCAAAAGAATTCATACAAATGGCCAATGGGTATACAAAAAAAAGGCTCAAACTCACTAATCATCAGGTTCAAATTAAAACCATAATGAGATATTACCTCACACCCATTAAAACGGCTATTATCAAAAGAGTGACAGAAAAGTGTTGGCAAGGATGTGGAGAAAAGGGAAGTCTTGCACACTGTTGGTAGGAATACAAATTAGTACACCCATTATTGAGAACAGTGTGAAAGTTCCCGAAAATATTAAAAATAGAACCACCATATGACCTGGCAGTCTTACTACCAGATATATATCCAAAGGAAATAAAGTCAGTATGTCAAAGAGAGATCTGCACTAACATATTCATTGCATCATTATTCATAATAGCCAAGATATATTATCACCTAAGTATCCATTAGCATTATTCACAATCGCCAGAATATAGATCAACCTAAGTGTCCATCAACAGATGAATGGATACAAGAAAATATGATATATCTACACAATGGGATACTATTCAACAACAAAGAAGGAAATTCTGCCATTTACAACAACATGAATGAACTTGGACCACATTATGGTAAGTGAAATATACCAGGAACAAAATGACAAATACTGCATGATCTCACTTACATGTGGAATCAAAAAAAGTTGAATTTACCAAAGTAGAGAGTAGAATAATGACCAATGGAAGGTGTGGTAAGGGGAGGAGGAGGAGGGATTTGGGAGGATGTCAGTCAAAAGATGTGAAACTTCAGTTAGATAGAAAGAATATATTCAACAGATCTATTATACAACATGGTAATTACAGTTAATGACAAATTATTGTATTCTTGAAAATTGCTAAGACAGAAGACTTAGTGTTCTCAACACACACAAAAAAAGATAACTATGTGAGGCAGTGCTTATGTTAATTAGCTCGATTTAGCCATTTCACAATGCATATTTTTCTTGTGCTTTTCTCATCAACGAAAAACAGAAATCCAAGGTCAGCACTGGCCTCTCAATCTTTTCTATAAATACCTGTTAGAGAGTGTTCATACATTCATTTCCCTTGAATTAATACCTTTATGATGTTGGCTCCAAATTCTATTTCAAAACATCATATTGTACACAATGAACACATTCCATTTTTATTTGTCAATTTAGAAAATAAATTTTAAAAAATGTTTTAAAAATCGGAAAGCCAGTGGCCTTCAGGGATCTATCGCATCTCACATGTACACTGGCAGATATCATCTTACCTGTGTGCCTGTGTGCCTGTGACTCTTTACTTTCAGTCCTTTGCCCAACTCACAATGAGCACCTAATAAAACCTTGTTAACTGATTAGATAAAATGATAAATAATTGCTTTAAAGAAGACACACAGCCCCAAATATTTAATAATTCTCTTTTGAGACTAGCTGATTAATGACTACTTATTAAATACCTGCTAGATTTCCAATGCTAGCAGGTAAAATAGAATAAATAAATAAATCAGGTTTCTGTATAATCTGAGAAGTTTGCATTGGTTAGATTATATCCAGATCTCTTCCAAGTATATGGAAGACCACTACCAAAAGATGGGTAGAAACAGATGATTTTCTTTTTTTTTTTTTTTTTTTTAGACAGAGTCTCTCTCTGTTGCCCAGGCTGGAGTGCAGTGGCTCGATCTCAGCTCACTGCAAGCTCCGCCTCCTGAGTTCACGCCATTCTCCTGCCTCAGCCTCCCGAGTAGCTGGGACTACAGGTGCCCACCACCACACCCAGCTAATTTTTTTGTGTTTTTAGTAGAGACAGGGTTTCACCAAGTTAGCCAGAATGTTCTTGATCTCCTGACCTCGTGATCTATCCGCCTCAGCCTCCTAAAGTTCTGGGATTACAGAGCCACCATGCCCTGCTGAGACAGATGGTTTTCAAATAAAATATGATAAATGTGGATTTGAGAAATTCACGGAACCAGGCAAACATCAAAACTTCTGTGCATAAGTGGACAAGAATAAGAACATGGCCAGTGCTTGAATGAGATGGCAAAGCTAAGGGTTTAAGCATTTGCAGCCAACATCATAAAGGTATTAATTCAAGGGAAATGAATGTATGAACACTCTGAAACAGGTATTTATAGAAAAGACTGGGAGGCCAGTGCTGACCTTGGATTTCTGTTTTTTGTTGATGATAAAAGCATAAGAAAAGGACCCAGGGAAGGAAGCCTTTTTTTTTTTTTTTTTTTAAGGCAGAGTAACACAGAATTCAGACTAGAAAAATTTCAGGAAGAAAAGCAATTCCACAGTGTACAATTTCTGTAATTTGTTGTCGAGTTAAGGCAGATTTAACTTGGTCCATGAAACAGAGTATAAAATAAAGACAGAGTATTTGCCCTAAATATCAGAGAACCCGAGGTGCTATGTATGGCACATCAAGAAACACACACGGTTTAGCAACGTGGAGACAGCACATGGCTTTGGATCATTAGAGTGCATTGGTGAGGATGCGTCCTGACTTCAGAAGCAGCACAGGGGGAGACGGGCTACAGAACAGGCACATACTTCCAACACACTTTTTTCTTCTCGCTTGGGGCACTCACATCGGCAGCAGCAGATGACATGAAGAGATAAGGGAAGAGAAGAAGTTTGATGACTGACCCCAGGTGGGAGCTGAGAAGGCTGTGCTAAGAAGACACATGAAACATCCACTTGAGATTTCTTAAAATATCGAGGGAAGACACAGTCTTGAAGTAGCACCAGAATATTTGCAATCCAAAGTGAAGGCAAAACTGGAAATATACTATTTGTTGTCAACATAATAACCTCATATTTCAACCGTGGGAATAACTCAGCCTGGGATAACTAAGAGTAACAACACATAAAAGATTCTACCAAACTTTCCACTCAAAGCTATTCCCAGTGTAATGTGAGAGAATGAAACGGTAAACATGAAGTTACAGCAAAATATGATTAAATACCATGACAGATATAGACAAAATAAACATTATCTCTGGGGCTTCTCATCCAGACTGGTAGGGTCAAGGAAGTTTCCCAGGGATGAGAGAATTGGGTCTTGAAGGGTAAATATAAAAGAGCCTATCAAAGGGAAGGCTGATAGATGCTGCTTTGGTTTGAATGTTTGTCCCCTGTAAAACTCACGTTGAAGCTTAATTGTCATTGTGAGAGTATTAACGCCAGGCGCGGTGGCTCACACCTGTAATCCCAGCACTTTGGGAGGCCGAAGCTGGTGGATCATGAGGTCAGGAGTTCAAGACCAGCCTCGAACTTAACCAAAAATTTGTTAGGCGTGGTGGCACACACCTGTAATCCCAGCTACTCAGGAGGCTGAGGCAGGAGAAGCAGTTGAACCCAGGAGGCAGAGGTTGCAATGAGTTGAGATTGGGCCACTGCACTCCAGCCTGGGTGACAGAGCAAGACTCTGTCTCAAAAAAAAAAAAAAAAAAAGAGTATTAAAGAGTACTAAGAGTTGGGACCTTTCAGAGAGGATTAGACCGAGGGCTCCACCCTCATAAGTGGGATTTGTGCTGCTCTAAAAGGGGCAAGTTCAGTCGCCTGTAGCTCGCTCTCATCCTCTCTTATTCTACCATGGGATGGTACAGCAAGAAGGCCCTCCACAGATGCATCACCTTGACCTTGGGCTTCCTAGCCCCCAGAACTGTGATCCAGTAAATTTCTGGGGCAGAGTACCCAGTCTCAGGTATTCTGTTACAGTTACACAGAACAGACTGAGACAGATACAACAGGAGGAAGGAGTGAAGTCATGGGGTATATCACAGCACATAACTGTAACACACGTATAAATTTGATGATACTCATCTGAGAATGTATTTGAGAATACTTAATTCTGCTTAAAGGCAAGATACACAAACAGGTTGGATGCACTCATAAAAAGGGTTGAACATAAGCTGTAGGTAAGCTGGTAGTTTGCAAGTATGGATGATGTGTAAACAGGAAGCTCCTGCACCTCAGGCAGAGCTGAGAAGAG
Organism: Pongo pygmaeus; assembly: GCF_028885625.2. Classification (NCBI taxonomy): domain Eukaryota; kingdom Metazoa; phylum Chordata; class Mammalia; order Primates; family Hominidae; genus Pongo; species Pongo pygmaeus. The sequence continues at coordinate 118,518,602 of NC_072387.2, read as the reverse complement.
AGTGAGTGAGCTGTAAGACATGCCAAGGAGAGACGGAATAAATAAAATAAAACACATTTCAACAAAAGAGAAATGTTTATAGACAGAAAGGACATAAGCACCAAATCATGATCTTGCCACCTCCAGTTTGACAGCTCTGTCACCCAAATTTAGCCACCCACTGGTAACACTCAGCATATTCACTATTTTGGGCCCACATATGTGCGATCCAAGAAAAGTACTTGAAAACCATGGCTGTCCAGGAGGCTAAGGTGCAAGGGACACCTGTAGCCAGATGACCTTGCTCTCCCATAGAGGAAGCATGTATCGTTGGCCCAAGACACCTTCTATCCATGGGCCCCTCACTCAAACCTCAGTCAGGGTCCTCATAACCATATCATCATCATCAGTGTCCCTAGACTCAGGGAGATATGGTCCCTCCGCCAGCCTGAAGCCTGCTCTGTAAAAGTTAACTTGCCCATTTCTTTCCCATTGCTTCTTCCTATGTGTTCAAGTTAGTGGATAGAGTGACTCATTCGTTTTAATTTGGTGTGTGATATTTTCTGTCTTTCAACCTCTGGAACAGCCTGACTGGTAGTGTATTTGGAAGCTACCATTGCCTCAGGATTATTTCTCAGATGACAGTTACCATGAGAAAACCACAGGAGCTTTAGTATGCCTAGAACATTAGATGTTAGTTGTGAAGTGATAAGAGACAAGTTGAGAGAAATAGCTATGGATTAAATCATGAAAGGCCTTTCCTACAAATCTTGGGGGTAAAAATGTATCCCCTGGGCAATGCAGAATCCTTGTAAGATTTTTGTGGAGCAAAAAAATATGATCATGTTTGGAATAATTCTGGAATTACTGCGATAATGAATTGGAGAGGAAGCATTCTAGAGATACATAGATAGGACAGTTAAGATAGGACTGCACAATTCAAGTAACAGATAAAAGAAAGCTAAACCAGAGACTTCACTGTAGGACTGGTGAGATGGAAACAGGTTCAAGAAATGGCAAGCGGACAAGTCAAGGTAATGTGAGAAATAAAAATGAGGCTTAGAGAGATAGCCAGGCAGGACGAGTCACTTGCGTGCAGACTGAAGAAGCAGCCTCAGTTTCGGGAGCCAGTTCAACTTTAGAATTAGGGAGCAAGCTACAGGAAGAGGGACTCTTCAGTTGTGTGGCTACATCAGAAACTTGGGAGAAAGACCTGGGCTGAAGGTGTAAATAAGGAAGTTACCAGGTATACTTGAAAGATGTAGCCAAGGACACAAGAAGGAATTACTGAGGGAGATTGTGTAGTATGAAAACAAATGGAGATAGAACAGATGGAGTTTTTTAAAACCCCCGTATTTAAGAAAAGTATAGATTATAATGTGCATGTGAAGGAAAGCAAGGAGGACATGCTATATCAGAGGCAACACTGTTGTTTCGGTATCATAAAAACAAAGGAAGAGGTTTCTATAAAAAGGCACGAGGCGTAACACCAAGTGCCGCAAAACATTGATTTCCTGACCTTAATATTTATCAAATGTGTAAAATATTAGGTGCATTTTTAATCGTGCATTATGCCTGTGGATATTTCTTTTTAAGACACACTGTCAAGGAGCAAGTTACCATTGCTAGCAAAGAAGAAAAAATAAAATAATATAATGCTTTTCTCCCAAATGCAATAATTCAGTTCTAAAATATTAGCAGGGATTCAATACATGTTTTGTTTTGTTTTTTCCAAAAGAGAGGGATAGCTTTGGTAGGTATAAGAAAATAAAAGACAAATGATAATCATTACTTTTCTTTTTCACTTTATTTCTATTACAGATCCACAGACATTATAACTTAAATCAGTCTCAAAGTACTACAAATCATTCCATATTATTTGCCTTAGTTAAAAATCACCAAGGAATACAAACCAGAATACAAACATCACCAGCTTGCTTCTCTATTTTTAATTTTGTTTGTACTCCAGCAGGTGAAAAAGAAAACTATTTTCATACTTTCTTTAAGGAACAAAAGACTCTAGATTCAAGTCCAAGGTGTTAAATCTAAGTAAAGCATCAACGCTACTTGGAGGCTGAGTTTCTGACATGACTTGAGCATGCTTGTCCTTTGTTTTACCCACAAGTGATATTCAAGTTAAAAGCTCAGGGGTACAGCATGGCTAGGACTACCAGACAATTGCAAAGGTTGTCATTCTTTCCAAGACTCTGTGCTCAGCTGCCAAATGGCTGACGCCGTGGCAGTAGCACCCCCAGCAGCTGTGTCAAAGAGCAGATGGGTGAGGAATCATGTCGCCAGTGGCCGAAGTGTCTCTGAGGCCCAGTGTCTCTCTGCATTGCTCAGATGCTTCACTTCTTGCCCATCTGCAATCCAGGCTACGGGTCCACAAAGGCAGTTGTGTGGTCTGCCAGCCAGCTGGCCCTATCAACATTATGGAGATGAAATAGAGCTGGATTCAGTGCCAGCCACATGGCAGATCATGGAGGACAGATATCCAAAGTATCTTGCCCATGCAGGGGCCAGAAAGTCTGCACCAAAGTTCAGTTCAGACAATTTGAATTCATTATGACTCCTGCTTTGCATTATTACCAAAATTAGCTTCCATTTTAAGTGAAACATATTAGGTTCTTTTAAACTTTTAATCACTTTTTAATGTCTTCTAGTGCAGGAGGAGCTGGGTTTTTTTTCTTCTTTTTCTCATTATTTATATTATTACCATAATCTGAAAGTTATTCATCTCAAATAGCTACCAGGACCACTCTCCCCACTCCCACTAACCCACCAAATATAACTGTCTTTCCATCTCCAAAGGACTGACTTTCACCCATGCATTTAACATAAAATCTAATAAGCTTCATTCTATCTTTCATTTACTTACACATTATATATTTACTAACTCCTTACTCTATTTATGTTGCATTGGTTTTCCATTGTTACTGTAACAAATTATCACAAACAGTGCCTTCAGACAACACAAATTTATTATTTTACAGTTACAGTGGTCAGAAGTCCAAAATAGGTGTTACTGGAAAAAAAAATACAGAAACAGGCTGTCAGCCCCACTGTGCTCCTTTGAGAGGATCCAGAGGAAACTCTTTTCTCCAGCCTTTTCCAGCTTCTGGATGTGCCTGCATTTGTTGGCTTGTAGCCCCTTTTTCCCCTTCAAAACCAGCTGTGTAGTATCTTATAATCTCTCTTGTAGGATCATATGGGATCACCCAGATGACCGAAAACAATCTCACCATCTCAAGATTCCTAACTTAATCTCATTTGCAAAGTCACCTTTGCAATGTGAGGTAATATACTCAAAGTTTCTGGGGATCAAGACATGGACATCTTCAAGAAGCATTATTCTGCCTACAACATATGGGAATCTAACAATCACTAAGATTCTCTCCAAATCCCTGCCCTCGTGTACGTTCAGTGCAATCTGAACACAGTGCTGTGGGATTCTCTCTTCTCTTTATCGATCTGTATATCTATAGATATATCTATCCATTAGATATAGATATATCTATCCATCCTCCCCAAAATGGAGAAAAAAAACTCATTAATTGTGCAGAAGGAGAAATGTCTGTGTTGGCTTCATTGAGTTTTCTCATTTTACTGATTCTTACTAGTAAGGCTAGTTACAATAATTAATGAATTCTTAGCAAACCCTATTTGCTAATCTTGAACCTAAAATACTGAAGTGAGCAGCTGAAGTGAGTGTATTTATTGATATGTCTATCATCATCACCATTCATCATCATAATCATCATCATTACCACCATCAAGACTGCCTTCATCAACACCACCACACCATCACACTAACATAATCACCCTATCATCATCATCCACACCATTATCTTCACTATTACCACATCACCACCACCATCATTATTATCCTCCTCACCCCATCCTATCACCATCATCATCATCCTCACCACCATTATCATCCTCATCACCATCATCATCATCCTCACCACCATCACAATCACCATCATCTTCACCACTGCATCATCCTCCTGCTCCTCACCACTACTACAATCACCATCATCATTCTCACCACCACCACCATCATCATTATCATCATCCTCACCTTCGTATCACCCTCCTCACCACTACTACAATCACCATCATCATCCTCATCACCACAACCATCACTGTCCTCACCACCATCAAAATTATCATCATCCTCACCATCACATCCTCCTCCTCCTCACCACTACTACAATCACCATCATCATTCTCATCACCACCACCACCATCATCCTCACCACCATCAAAATTATCATCATCCTCACCGTCACATCCTCCTCCTCCTCACCACTACTACAATCACCATCATCATTCTCAACACCACCACCACCATCATCCTCACCACCATCAAAATTATCATCATCCTCACCATCGCATCCTCCTCCTCCTCACCACTACTACAATCACCACCATCATTCTCAACACCACCATCACCATCATCCTCACCACCATCAAAATTATCATCATCCTCACCATCGCATCCTCCTCCACCTCACTACTACTACAATCACCACCATCATTCTCATCACCACCACCATCATCATCCTCACCACCATCAAAATTATCATCATCCTCACCATCACATCCTCCTCCACCTCACTACTACTACAATCACCATCATCATTCTCATCACCACCATCACCATCATCCTCCTCACCATCGCATCATCCTCCTCCTCACCACTACTACAATCACCACCATCATTCTCAACACCACCATCACCATCATCCTCACCACCATCAAAATTATCATCATCCTCACCATCGCATCCTCCTCCACCTCACTACTACTACAATCACCACCATCATTCTCATCACCACCACCATCATCATCCTCACCACCATCAAAATTATCATCATCCTCACCATCACATCCTCCTCCACCTCACTACTACTACAATCACCATCATCATTCTCATCACCACCACCATCATCATCCTCACCACCATCAAAATTATCATCATCCTCACCATTGCATCATCCTCCTCCTCACTACTACAATCACCACATCATCCTCATCACCACCACCATCATCATCCTCACCACCTCATCCTCCTCCTCACCACTACTACAATCACCACCATCATCATTCTCATCACCACCATCTTCACCCTCATCACCACCATCATCATCATCCTCACCACCATCATAATCATCATCATCCTCACCACCACATCATCCTCCTCGTCATCATCACTAGCACCACCATCATAATCCTCAACACTACCACCACCACCACCATCATCCTCACCCTTATTACCAACACAACTACCACCAGCATCATCATCGTCTTCACCTTCAAGACCACCACCACCATCATTCTCACCATCACCACCATCATCATCATCCTCCTCACCGCCACTATCATCCTCACCATTATTGCCACCACCGCTACCACCATCATCATCGTCAGCATCATCATTCTCATCACCACCACCACAACAACCATCATCACCATTTTTATCATCCTAACCACCACCAGCATCATCATCCTAACCCTCATTCCCACCACCACCACCACCACCACCACCACCACCATCATCATCATCATATGCAGCAGCAGCAATACACCATGGTACACTTGTAAACTAATTTTTACCTTTTGAATACATCATTTATCCTGAAAACAAACTAGCTAAGTAGATCAAAAGATTTTAAAGGATTATCTCATATATTTCATATAAGAAGAAAACGTGGACTCAGATATGTTAGGGCATTTAGGAGACTTTCCCAACACCTTGTATTAGAAGGTAATACATTGGCTCTTAAACCTAGAACTTTTTGATGAATCATTGCTTTTTCCACCAAACCACACTGTCTTTTGGAAAGTATACATAATGTTGTATCTTAACGAGAGGGAAGGGATGACAAATTCAAAAGAATGATGCATATTAGAATAAGAGAATAGGGACTGCCTTCATTAAACAGTATGCACACTGAAGATTCACTTTATTTACATACTATTAGTCAAAGTCCTACTCATCTGGTCTTAAGTGATCTTACCCACTTGGCATTTCTATGGCAATTGTTATACAACCAATGCCTAGCAGCATCTCATCCACCATTTTTATTTGTAAGCTCTTAGATAAATGGCCTACAGCCTATTTCTTTATAATTGCCATAGTACATTATGTTGCACTTAGAAATAGCCTAATAATGATCCAATACATTTTAACTAAATATCCAAGAAGATGTGCTTAATAGTATACAGAGTGATGTGCGCTGGCTGTCAAAATCCAATGGTACATATCTCTCCCAACTCTGTTCAGTGACATCATGTTGGTAGCTTGAAATCAGCCTTGATGGGCATGTTCACACTGCAGACACCAGGAAATGTCACAATCAGGGGCCCCACACCCAACCTCACGAAAGCCAATGTTAAACATTATTTGTGCACACTGCTTGTGGCTACCAGTCAATTGACTCAGTGGGCTGTTGGGCTCAGTGCTCAACAGTCCTGAATTTTATTCTCTTTTTTTTTTTTTTTTTTGAGATGGAGTCTTGCTCTGTTGCCCAGGCTGGAGTGCAGTGGCACGATCTCGGCTCACAGTAAGCTCCGCCTCCCGGGTTCATGCCATTCTCCTGCCTCAGCCTCCCAAGTAGTAGCTGGGACTACAGGCGCCCGCCACGATGCCCGGCTAATTTTTTGTATTTTTAGTAGACACGGGGTTTCACCGTGTTATCCAGGATGATCTCGTGATCCACCCACCTCGGCCTCCCAAAGTGCTGGGATTACAGGCGTTAAGCCACTGCACCCGGCCCTGAATTTTATTCTTAGTGCTGATACAAGCTGATTTTGAGACAGCTTTGATTCTGTTCTACGCCTTTCTCCTGGAGGAAGGATAATGGTTACCATTCACCACTTATCAACCTCATATGATTTTCTCTGCAGTGATTTGAAGATCTGTTCTGAAATATGTTGTGCAAATACAAAATGTTATTATTTTGACTACACTGACAAACAAGAATGAAGCGAGAAGAGGAAACACAGGGTTTCCATGCCCCACTGGGGGGTTCTGTGTTGCATCTGTGCTGTGATGGGAAGAGTGAGGACCATGGCATTCTGTATAATGATGCACTCTGGACCTCAGGTATCTGTCAAATGCTATTGTAGTGGGTATTGTCTCTGCAAAAAAAATTCAGAAAGTCAATGAGGACAACAAACATTCAGAGAGCAATTGTGGAAATTAAACATAAAGTGCCAGCCAAGCTTTGTCATAAACTATATATATATATATATATTAAATATATAATATATATAATACATAATATAAATATATATTATATATACTTATATATACTATATATAGTATATATATACTACATATATACTATATATTAGTATTACATATACTACATATATACTATATATTAGTATTACATATACTACATATATACTATATATTAGTATTACATATACTACATATATACTATATATTAGTATTACATATACTACATATATACTATATATTAGTATTACATATACTACATATATACTATATATTAGTATTACATATACTACATATATACTATATATTAGTATTACATATACTACATATATACTATATATTAGTATTACATATACTACATATATACTATATATTAGTATTACATATACTACATATATACTATATATTAGTATTACATATACTACATATATACTATATATTAGTATTACATATACTACATATATACTATATATTAGTATTACATATACTACATATATACTATATATTAGTATTACATATACTACATATATACTATATATTAGTATTACATATACTACATATATACTATATATTAGTATTACATATACTAATATATACTATATATTAGTATTACATATACTAATATATACTATATATTAGTATTATATATACTAATATATACTATATATTAGTATTATATATACTATATACTATATATTGTATATATACTATATATATACTATATATTAGTATTATATATACTATATATATACTATATATTAGTATTATATATACTATATGTATACTATATATTAGTATTATATATATACTATATATTAGTATTATATATACTATATATATACTATATATTAGTATTATATATACTATATATATACTATATATTAGTATTATATATATACTATATATTAGTATTATATATACTATATATATACTATATATTAGTATTATATATACTATATATATACTATATATTAGTATTATATATACTATATATATACTATATATTAGTATTATATATACTATATATACTATATATTAGTATTATATATATACTATATATTAGTATTATATATACTATATATATACTATATATTAGTATTATATATACTATATATATACTATATATTAGTATTATATACACTATATAAACTATATATAATACATTGTGGAGGGTGTGTGTCACAGGGAGAGAGAAATAGATTCTCTAAAGATAAATCTCTTCTCCAGAGACATTGCACTGTTATATTACACACTTTAAACTGCCAACATGCACCTTCAGGGTCCTCTTGATCTCGTTTCAACACCCTTAAAACCAACTGCCCTAGAAGAGCCTATTTTCAGAAAAGCTCCCTAGTTTCAGTTCACTTATAACAAAATGGATAGCAGCCTTCTGGAAATGATGTGCTCAGAACACAACCCTAAGCGCCTCTGGCAGAAGCAGCTACTGACGTCTCTGGAAACCCCAGTCATCCAAGGCCACTTCTAGGCTGTGCTACGTAGCCCTTGACCTCACTTTTGTCTGTCTCTCCTGTATCACAGACTGTCAAAACACACTGAGAACTGGGAGCCTTATATCCATGAGGGTCTGCACTCATGCAGAACAGTGCAGCACAGGCCAGCTAGAACGGAAGCTGGACCACATGGCCAAAGGTCACTGACCCAACATGATGGCAAATTTACCACCAAGTCACTAGAATAGACTGAGAGATTGTGACGTGGCAGACCCTAACCACAATTTTCAAATGTGGTCCTCACAGAAACTATGAGTTAGTTATCTCCATTTCACTAAAGATAGGAGAGGTTGTCCAAGCACACAGTAAGTATTAAAAGCAGAAACTCAGCCTTGTTCTGATTCCAACATGCCAAGGTCTTCATTGCTACCAAATACTCCCTAAAAGTATAAGTCAAACTCCATCCCTCTTCCCTGCTCCTTTGATTTAACATCAAGCCCACAGTGATATGCCATCTCACACCAGCCAGAATAGTTATTATTAAAAAGTAAAAAAAAAAAAACAGATGCTGGTGAGGTTGTGAAGAAAAGAAAATGCATATACACCGCTGGTGGGAATGCAAATTAGTTCAGCCATTGTGGAAAGCAGTTTGGCAATTTGTGAAAGAACTTCAAATAGAAGTACCATTTAAGACAGCAATCCAATTACTCGGTGTATACCCAAAGAAATAGAAATCATTTTACCATAAAGGCACATGTACTCATATGTTCATTACAGCACTATTCACAATAGCAAAGACATGGAATCAACCTAAATCCCCATCAATGGTAGACTGGATAAACAAAATATAGTACATATACACCACGGAATACTATGCAGCCATAAAAAAACAAGATTATGTGCCATGCAGCAACATGGATGGAACTGAAGGTGATTATTTTAGGCAAACTAACACAGAAACAAAAAACAAAATACTTTCCATTTTCACTTATAAATGGAAGCTAAACATCCAGTACATATGGACACAAAGAAGGGAACAACAGACACGGGGCCTCCCTGAGGGTAGAGGATGGGATGCAGGTGAGCATTGAAAAAACAGGAATCAGGTAGTAGGCATATTACCTGGGGGACAAAATAATCTGCACACCAAACCCTTGTGACACATAATTTACCTGTATCAGAAATCTGTACGTGTACCCCTGAACCTAAAATAAAAGGTAAAATTAAAAAAAAAAGAAAAGAAAATGTGGTACTTATACACAATGGAGTCCTATTCAGCCATTAAAAACAAGTGAGATTCTATTATTTGCAGCAGCGTAGATGGAACTGGAGGTCATTATGTTAAGTGGAATAAGCCAGGTACAGAAAGACAAACATCACATGGCATGTTCTCTCTTAACTGTGAAATCTAAAAATCATAACAATTGAACCCATGGAGATAGAGAGCAGAAAGATGGCTCCACCAGCACCCTGGTGGGGTAGGTCGGAGTTAGCAATGGTTAATGGGTATCAAAAATTTTAAAGAATAATTAAGTTATAGTAACTGATAGTATAATGGGGATCTAAAATCAATAATAATTTAATTGTATATTTAAGCTCTTTATATAGGTATAGAAAGTTAGGTATAACTATATAACCTTTTATAACTATATAACTCTTTTAATAACTAAAAAGAGTATAATTGGATTGTTTGTAACACAAAGGATAAATGCTTGAAGGGATGAATACCCCACTTTCCATGGTGTGATTATTAATACATTGCATGCCTGAACAAAATATCTCATATAACCCATAAATATATACACCTAAGATGTGCCCACAAAAATTAAAAATTTAAAAAGTTAAACAAACTAGTGAATATAAAAGTAAAATATGGCTCAATGAATTCTTTCACTTCTCATCTCATATCTAAGGTTTTATGTGATTGGACAACATCTGGTGATTGTTCCTGATTAAAGGAAGATCAATTGAGAGCGAGAACTGATGGCTACATTCCACCTAGAATAAATTAGGTCACAACTTGGAATATTAATTTAAACATATTAATACATGAGAGCTTAAAAGCAGTAAATATCTAACATTGTATAGTATGGGATATAAATAAAAAACAAAACAAATTATTGTGCGCTTTTTTTTTTCTTTTTTTTTTGAGACGGAGTTTCCCTCTTGTTGCCCAGACTGGAGTGCAATGGTGCGATCTCGGCTCACCATAACCTCCGCCTTCCAAGTTCAAGCAATTCTCCTGCCTCAGCCTCCAGTATAGCTGGGATTACAAGCATGTGCCACCACACCCAGCTAATTTTGTATTTTTAGTAGAGAGGGGGTTTATCCATGTTAGTCAGGCTGGTCTCGAACTCCTGACCTCAGGTGATCCACCCGCCCTGGCCTCCCAAAGTGCTGGGATTACAAGTGTGAGCCACCGTGCCCAGCCTTATCATGCTCTTTAAGTGTGTAATTTTAAAAAAAAGAAAAAAATGAAGGGAAAGTAATTGATTTGCCTAGTACCTTAACTTTGGTCAAATAAAATACTCTGGGATTTTGTTGTTTTTGTTTTTGTTTTTTCTTGAGAGGGAGTCTCGCTCTGCTCTGTCGCCCAGGCTGGAGTGCAGTGGCGCAATCTCGGTTCACTGCAAGCTCCGCCTCCCAGGTTCAAGCCATTCTCCTGCCTCGGCCTCCTGAGTAGCTGGGACTACAGGCGCCCGCCACCACACCAGGCTAATTTTTTTTTTTTGTATTTTTAGTAGGGACGGGGTTTTACCGTGTTAGCCAGGATGGTCTCAATCGCCTGACCTCATGATCCATCTGCCTCAGCCTTCCAAAGTGCTGGGATTACAGGCGTGAGCCACTGAGCCTGGCCTGGGATTCTATTTTACCAAAATAAAATCTTGTTTCATAAAGGTATATTATCCTTAAAATATGTGAAATTACCTATTGGATATTACTATGCATTTTACAATCATAGTAAACATAAATTATTGTAATTAAACTTTAATACTTGGAAATATCTCTTTTTCAAACAAACCATCAAAGAATTATTCTTTATTTTACTCACTTAAAAATTACATTCCTTATCCCTCTCAAATATTTATTTGATACTTTCTTTAGCGAAAGACTTGTTATATTTGATATTGAAAATGTGTTTTATTAAAATAAATAAACAGAATATTTTGAGATGAAATCAAATACCTAATTTCTGTGGAATACAAAACTATGTTTTATCTGTTTGTGTTCAACTTCAGGTTGATGTTGACATATTCATTTAAAAAACCATAACTGTAGCATAATAATAAAATCATATTATTATAAATAATCAAATTATTATAAAATAAATTACTATAAATAAATATAAACCATAAATGAACACAGTTTATTTAAAATTAATAATAGAATAAAATGCAGATGGGCTTTCTCACATTTTCCCTGATTCATGGCTTTATTCCAGTTACAGAAAACTCTGTTTCTCAAGAACACTCTTCAAAACTATAGGGAAAATCAATTTTCTTCTATTATGGAAAACCCTCCAATACCTAGTCCATACATCAATAGCTACATTTATATAAATGCCAGTGCATTTATTACTTCCTGAGAATTTTTATGTAAGATTTCAAAATAAAGGTTAATCTCAAGGATAAATTTGCATGTTTAACTCATTTCAATAAATACCATAGGATTTGAGGCACCAAAGAAAGTCACAAAACCAAAAACCCCAGTAACTATTTCTTTTTAAAAAATATTTTAACTTTTATTTTAGGTTCAGGGGTACAGATGCAGGTTTGTTATAAAGGTAAACTTGTGACGGGGGTTGGGGGTTGGTATACAGATTATTTCATCATGCAGATACTAAGCATATTACCTGACAGTTTTTTTTCCTAAACTTCTCTCTCGTCCCAACTTCTTCCCTTAAGTAAGCCCCAGTTTTTTCTGTTCCCCTCTTTCTGTCCCTGTGTTCTCATTATTTAGTTCCCACTTGTGAGACCATGAGATTTTTGTTTGTTTGTTTGTGTGTTAGTTTGTTAAGGATGATGGCCTCCAGTTCCATCCACATTCCTGTAAATGGCATGATCTCATTCTTTCTTATGGATATATGGTATTCCATGGTCCATGGTGTATATGTCCCACATTTTCTTTATCCAGTCTAGTGTTGATGAGAATTTAGGTTGATTCCATGTCTTTGCTATTGTCAATAGTGCTGCAATGAACATAAGCATGTATGTGTCTTTATAATAAGATGATTTGTATTCCTTTGAGTAAATACCCAGTTGTGGGATTGCCGAGTCAAATGGTAGCTCTGTTTGTCGTCCTTTGAGGAATCACCACACTGCTTTCCACAATGGCTGAACTAATTTACATTCCTACTAGCAATGTATAAGGGTTCTCATTTCTCCACAAGCTCGCCAGCATCTGTTATTTTTTGACTTTTTAATAACAGCCATTTGACTGTTGAGAGATGGTATCTCATTGTGGTTTTGACTTGCATGTCTCTAATGATTAGTGATATTGAGTATTTTTATATGCTTGTTTTGGCCACATGTAGGTCTACTTTTGAATAAATATTGTTGAATCTAGAGTATCTGAAGGTTTATCCTGCTATTATATTAAATTTTAAGTATAATGAAAACTTTTTATGGTAAAATGTTTAAAAGAAAGATGAAAAAAAATGCTGGACCCATAATCTTTAAAGCACAAAAACTGAAGAGTGAAATATAATAGTCTGTAAGTAAAAATCAATTATCTATTCAATATTATAGTGCATCAAAAAGTATATTTCTTATAGAATATTGTGAATACATATTTTTAATATTTATAAAATATAAAAACCAAATATATAAATTGTTTATATATATAAATATATAAATTGTTTATATATAAATATATAAAACAAATATATAAATTAATAGATGCATAATTATGATGTATATAATTAATATAAATTAATAGATGCATAATTATACATATATCTATGAATTAATACATGCATCTATATAATATAGATGTTATATATACACATTTATACATAATTCAGATGTATAATGTAATATATAAATTATATATCTCTAAAGTCACTTACAGAAAATATGTAAATTTTTACTTCAATTTCCCCATATTGATTTGAAAAAATATTGTCACAAATAGCCAATATTAAGGGGTCATCCAGGGCTACTGAGGCATATTGAGTAATAAGCATTCAGTAACAGCCAACTGCCCTATGAAACTATTGTGGTCTTCCTGCAAGGAAAGTCTCAGGTCATGTCAAATGAAAACAACGTTCATTCTGTCCCAATACTTATGTCACCTAAGAGTATTTCCTAATCTTTAAATCAACACTTAGCATGTGCATTATGATCAATATAATAAAGTTTTATAATTTTCAACATCTTAGAAATTAAAATTTTGCTATACATTTGTGAATAAGACAGGACTTTCTCTTTCTTGGCTGACATTGAGGTTACTGTCTCAAAATAGTTCCGCCCATAGAAAAACGTGAAGCTTTGCACTTCTGATCCAACTAAGCTCTTCAAACTGTGCCTTGTGAGAGTGGCTCTTCGGGAATGGGCTCTTTGCAGAACTCATGTTATGGTGAATATGGAAGCAGTTGAAGAAATTGGTGTGCTGTATTCCTACCTAAGGAACTTATACTCCAACAAAAATTATTCATATTATTTGTTTATTTTCTGTGAGTGGCAAAGAGATCTCTAATGTTCCAGGCTTTAACAGACTGAACCTATTAAAATCGTTATGTATAATCACACAAGTTCTAAATAATTTCTTCCTTGTGAAAAGGCAATATCAGTTACACCATACAATCATTCAGTGTGTTCCTCAGTCATACCAGATTCACTTCTTTTGGATGGCATCTTAAAGTGCCACTGTGAGTAAAATAAAGGCTTGATCCATATGGGCCAAAAAAAGTTTTTCCAATATTCTCATTTGACACAAGAGCCACTGTTCTTTTACAGTTCTACAAAATACAACCTTTGTGACAAAGTAAAACCTATAAAAATAAGTCATTCAAAATTCATATGGCATAGCCTTCGATATTTCTACTGTTTACATTGCTCATGGCATGAATATGCATATATGACTATAATAACAAATATTTTCCCACCAGTATCCTTCATTAGAGTATAGTTTGTTCAGGCTGTCATTCAATAGTTGCATAAGAAAAGTGAGAAGCTAGTCATGTAATTACAGAAATCAAGCTGATCATCCCTAAAAATCTTGAATCATTCTCTTAAGGTTTGCTGATAATATACTTCTCCCATTACATTATTAATTTTAATTTTAGTGACAAACATTGGTTGCATAACCTTGGCATGTAACTGTCATTTGCAATGACCCTAATAATTTAATACTCTTTTTCCAACTCACATTTCTGAGCTCCTTGAAAATTGTGCAAGTGTAGAGCCAAGGAAAAAGTAAGGAAAAGAGAAGTGCATTTCCTCCCATTAGATGACCAGTAACAATGACAAAATGAAATATTGATCTACTCTTTTGGCTAAGCTTTCTCAGGTTTGCAACCATCTTCTCCTCAGCTGTGGACAGAGCAAAATCAGAAATTGATTATCACTCACTTGTAGACCTAAGCTTCATGGATCTTCAATGGTTGACTAGTTAATTAAACACAGTAACAGATTCCCAGATTAGAGCTTTCTCCATAAGCATGCCATTAATCAACCCATTTTTCAATGCAAGAAATATCTGCACACAACTACTGTAATATTACTTCTTAGGCATAGCCTTCTATCTACTATTTGGCAGATCATATTTGTCCCACAGGGAGGTTCATCATTAATTCACACCTTCTTCTCCTGGTTTCCTAGACAAACTATGAAGTTTAATAGATGTTTTAGATCTTTCGTCACTCATTTGCTCAAAGAATGAAATGCCAGCTCCCTAAGAACTGAAAACTGAATGGAGAGGGTGTCCATGCAGATTGATATTTGACCAATACCAGTGAAATGTGGGCCCTGTCCTGCTTTGCAATGTACAGTGGTGAGGAGTTCTTGAGTTTATAAAAACAGCTTATTCTTCTGCAAAGCAGATATTGAGCATTATGTGTCTGGGCATTAAATTATTAACGTTAAAAAGGACATTTTCTTCAAAATAATTTTTGGCAAACACTGATAAAAACCATCCCTCTTAACTTGGGTACAGGACATGAAACACTGGAAAGCAATTTTTCTGATAAATAACAACTCAGGCAGTCTATTTTTTAAATCTGGTGCTGTAGCAAGAAAGCTGCAGGTGATGCATCTCACAGGGAAAAGCACCAGGTAAAGGCAGAGGTGAACAGGGTAGAGAAAAATGCAATAGGTAAGACTGAGTGGTACACACTATTCAGTTGGGAGAACTCAAAAAGGGAAGATTTAAAACTTCCGTTGCTTCTTTTCAAACCAAGTTGAATATTCTTACAGACACCAGCAGCCAGATCCAAGTTTGCAACTGGTAACTGGCATGGTACAAAAACTAACTTTATGTTAGAGTGCCATGTGAGAATTTTTTGTTCATTCCACAAATAGATTTTGAGTTTTCTAGCCATAGTGCTAAACACTAGGGACACAGAAATAAATAAAAAGAGCACCTGTTGTCTAATATTTCAGAGTGAAGTTGGAGGGAGGCAAGGATACTATATTAGTGGGGATTAATCTTAGCAGCTACCTCTCCAGAATGATAAGCCTCCCTGAAAAAATCACCCATAGGTTCCTCTACCTCTTGACTTTATTCCATTCAGAGCTAAGCTTTGGTGAGGAATAATCAGGATTTGCTGTCTTCACTTTGTCACCCCAACATTCACTCTCAGACCCACTAGGTTCTGGATTTGATCCCTCTATCCCATACCCACACAACCACTAGTGGAATTTCTCTTGATGAAGTCACTAATAATCCATGAATTTCGAAAGTGAAAAATCTTGCTCACTTACCTTGTTTAACATTGGTTTTCCTTCTCATGATATTATACTTCCTCAGTGATCTTTCTAGTCTCTGATTACTTCTCCTATCTGCATAGTTTTTCTACTCTCTGTACTCTTTAAATATTCTTATTTGTTCTGATCCCACCTTGAACCTTTCTTTCCGTGACATTCTCTTTATTAGTCTATCTACTTTCATGGATTAAATTATCTCCCATATATAAATATATTTTGTGCTAATAGAAAAAGAAAGTGCTCATTCTAGAAGAAAACCTAGAAAAAACTCTTCTGGACATTGGCCTCAGCAAAGAACTTACTACTAAGATCTCCAAAGCAAAGGCAACAAGAACAAAAATAGACAAATGGGCTTAAACTAAAGTGCTTCTGCACAGCAAAAGCAACAAGCAACAGAATGAACAGACAGACTGCAGAATGGGAGAAAATATTTGCAAACTATGCATCTGACAAAGGATTAATACCCACAATCTACTAGGAATTTAAACAACTCAACAAGAAAAATAAATAAATAAATAATCCCATTAAAAAGTGGGCAAAGGACATGAACAGACATCTCTCAAAAGAAGACATACAAGTGGAAAACAAATGAAAACAATTATCAACATCACTAATCATCAAAAAAATACAAATTAAAATCACAATGAGATACTATCTCACACCAGTCACAATGGCTATTATTAAACATCAAAAAACAAAAAACAAATGTTGGTGAGGATGCAGAGAAAAGGAAACGCTTACCCACTGTTAGTGTTAATGTAAATTAGTACAACCTCTATGGAAAACAGTATGGAGATTTCTCAAGAAACTAAACATAAAACTACTTCTCAACCCAGTAATCCTTCTATTGGATGTCTACCCAAAGGAAAAGAATTGTTATATCAAAAAGACACCTGTAGTCATATGTTTATCACAGCATTATCCACAATAGCAAAGTCATGGAATCAACCTAAGTGTCCATCAACTGATGATTGAATAAAGAAACTGTGGAAAATATACATCATGGAATACTATGCAGCCATAAAAAGGAAATAAAATCATGTCATTTGCACCATCAAAAATGGAGCTGGAGGCCATTATCCTAAGTGAAATAACTCAGAAACAAAAAATCAAATACCACTTGTTTTCACTTATAAGTGGGAACTAAACGATGGGTACACATGGAAATAAAAGTGGAAATAATAGATACTGGGAACTCCAAAATGCAGAGGTGGGTGAGGGTTGAAAAATTACCTATTCTGTTCATTATTAGGTACATCGTTCATTATTCAACTGGTACACTATTCATTATTCAGTTGATGGGTACACTGGAAGCCCAAACCTCACCATTTTCCAATGTATCCATGTAAGAAAACTGCACATGTGCCCTCCTTCATCTATAAAAATAAAGAAAGAGCATAATACTTGACATCAGAAACCCCAGACATTAGTTCCAGGAATCTCAACAATACTATTTGTGATGATGGACTTAAGGTTGGATTTATTTGGTATCCTGTTCCGTCTCCTTAGTAAAATGACAGGTTTAGATTTTAAATATTTCTTACTCCCTCCATTTTTATAATAATACATTAAGACATTCAACTGTTGAATGTCTTATCGTACAGACATATCATTTCTCACACAGAAAAGGTGAGAAATAAGAAAGTCTTCAAATCTAGTTTATACTAAAAGTTTCAGATTTTCCTTCATTAACATTTCCAAAGTTATTTTCAAGTCATTAAATTGACTGATTCACTTCTGAGAGACTCATTATTAAGTGATGAGTGAACAATACATTCATTTTCCCTATATGTGGATGAGAAAACTAAGATATAGACAGGTTATGTAACTTGTCCAAGGTTACAGAGCTTGTTACTGTTATTGTTAAAATTCAACCCCCACCCCCACCCTGACTCCTGAATACATGAAATACAGCTTCAAGAAACAAGGATTCCATGTATTTCATAACTTAAGCTGTTTGCTCTCTCTTGCAACATTATTTTCAACTTGTCTCCTCCCCAGCTTTAATAATCTAATAAACTTATTCCACTGTGAACGTCCAGGGTAGTCACTGCAAAACTAAATCCCTGAGAAGGAGTCAGTTGTAAATCTGTAGCTCTCTGACTGCTGGTCCTAAAGAGATTACATCAAAACTGAAATTATTTCTCTCTTCTCCAAGTGACTCAGTTAAGGCTGAGCTGAAGCAGATCACTAGGGAATTAATAAATACTCTCACTTAGCCTACACTATATATTCTAATGGCATTGATTTTTAAAAATTACCGCATCTAGCAATGTTCCTGTATCCAACCAAAGTAGGCACACTCACACACATGCACCCACACATGCACATGCACACACGTATGCGCATATAACACACAGACATAAAACACAGAAAGGCTAAACATGTGGAGTTCCACAAAAGTGAAGTTTTCTTTTATCAGCTGGACATCTCCTAAAATATCTCCACTCCAAATTTTCAGAAGAAAGGGTATTAAGACAAATAAAATGATCAACATTAAGTAAAATATTGAAAAGTACTTAGTATTTTGGAAGCAGCTGGGTCTATAGTGAAAGCACAAGGCATGGTTCTAGCCTATTGAAACTACAGTGAAGTAATACCACTCTTGAATTCTGGTTTGACATGAGGACACCTAAGAAAACAGACAACATATTTCATTACTTTTTGTAGCTAAGTAAAGCCATAGAGTAAATTCCATTCTACGGGGTTCAAGGGAAAGTGATGAATGCAATTTTCCACAGATACCCTGACAGGGTATTATTATATTAAACACTATTCCCTGAAAGGGAAATGGCATATTCTGTTATTTTTCAAATAATATTTTTCAAATAATAGTGTTTAATAGTGTTAATAGTGTTAGCCTTGAAAGTTAAAATGCGAAGAATGTTCATTGGAGCTGCAGCTACCATATTGAACTATGGGAAGCCACCAGATAGAAGGATTCTGGTCCGGAATGATCATGGGACCACCATGCCAGCCCCAGGCTGTGCATGTCAGTCAACAGATAGGAAAGAAAAATAAGCATCTATATTATTGAGACAATTGGTATTTTAGATGTTGTTTTTGTTTGTTTGTTTGTCACATTATCCAAGCCTGTACTTAAGTAATACAAGTGAATAGAACTGAGATCTGTTGATGTCTGGCAGATTATTTCTCCACTCAAAGAGTTTCCTCTTTGCTAAAAAAAATTTAAAAAAGAGAGGAGCAAGAAAGAACAAGAGGAAGAGGAGGAACAAAAAGGAGGAGGAGAAGGAGGGAAGGGAGAGGAAGAGGGGAAGAACAAGAGGAGAAAGAAGAAGAGGAAGGAGGAGAAGGAGAGGTGGAAGAGGAAAGAAGAAGAGGAAGGAAGGAAGGGGAGAAGAAAGAAGAAAAAAGAAGGAAGAAGAAAGAAGAGAGGAAGAAGGAAGAGAGGAAGGAGAAGAAGGAGGAGAACAAGAAGGAGAATAAGAAAGAGGAGGAAGAGGAGGAGGAGAAGGAGAAGGGGGAGGAGGAGGGGGAGAAGAAGAAGAAGAGGAAAGAATAAAGAATAAGAAGAAAGAAGGAGGAAGAAGAAGGAAGAAGAAGAGGAGGAGGAGAAGGAGTCATAGTAGCAGTAGTAAGGAACTGTCAGGTATTACTTTTCACCTATAGAGATTAGTTGGCTACAGAGTCAACAAAATGAGCCAATGAAGAGCAGAGATTCCTCTTTGAGTGTTTTTTTAATGTAGAAGCAGAGTGAGTAGAGACTCCATGTTTCCCACTTTCACCCTTCCTGGGTGGAATTGGAAAAAAAAATGCAATTTTTTCATAAAAGGCTCAGTACGTTATGTGTGGACATTCAGGAAAAGCACCAGGAGTCAGCTACTTTGACAGCAGCATGACCCATTTTTCTTGCTGTGTCTTGTTGCCATTACAAATCATCACCAGACACCAAATCTAAGAACAATCAAGAAATTTGGGATTCTCTGAGCATTGGGTTTCTTCTGGGGCTAATGAATATTATGTCAAAACTAAAGATAACTTTCCCTAGAAGCTTTAGGATAGACAAGATGAAATTTCCCACTTTCAATAACAATATGTAGAAATGGTGGTCCAAGGGAGAGAAATGGTTTCTAAGAATGATCCTAAAAGATGACTAAAATAATATTATTGTTTGAAGGCTTTCTTCTGAATTTCCCATTAATGTAGCTGATGCAAGAGAAACAATTTTTAGACACAAGTACAATTAAAGGATAAACAAAATGTTAAACCAGAACTTGAAAGCAAGAAAATAACCTCTTAGAACCAGAACAAGCACCGTTTCAATTCTTGCGTAATGATTATAGTAATTAGCTTGAGTTGTAACACTTCCAGTAATATCCAGCCTATCTGAGCAAACATAAAAAACTTGCTTTCACATCTATGCAAAACTAAGGGGGCAGAGGAAGGTGATATAAAATTTCCAGTAAGGAAAAATGTTCCAGTATTAAAATCAGAACCATTTGCAGGGTGCTCTATATGTTCAATTGAATATATGCAGATGAAATCACTAAAAAAGAACATTTGCATTTTTTCATTCAAGGCCATTTTAATTCATTAAATAATAATTTATTTATATGGGAAATAGAATGTCATCCCAAATGGAAATCTTTGTTTTTTTCTGACTAAATACATATTTGCTGTGCTTATTTCAAGGAATGCATACACATTAGAACCAGAAAAAAGTGATAAATACATACAACAGAGTCTGGGAGAATTCCAATGCAGAGCTTCTATTGTCCTCAAATTGACACTGCACTCCCAGCATCAATGTGTGGCATACACACAAAGAGCACTGCCAATCCAGAAAGTTCACCCAAGCTTCAGTGTCCAGAATTTCTGAGGCTTCACTGAAAAAGCATGATTGATGATGCATTGCCCACATGGCTGAACTTGGTCTTTAGGTCAAATTATAACATGTAACCTAATCATATGAGGGTCATTCTGGCATGGACAACTCCCACCCCTAGATTATGTGGTTGGGCCAGCTCCACCCTGAGTCATCTCATTAGCCTTAAACTATCAGGTGTGGTCCCAGAGGCATACCATGCACAACAAAGACACTTCTATCACTTCAGAAAGTCCAACACTTAAATAGTTACCTCTCAGGAGGTAACTTCTCTTTGGATGAGGCCAAATCCTTGACTACACAGGTTGCTAATACCCATGTAAACCCCCTTAGCCTGACATGAATGGTCCTCTCTGTGACACAATGTGGTCTCCCCTCACCACCACTCCAAATCAGTTTCACCAGTAACCATGCTTCGTAATTTGGAAGGAAAACAGAAGTCATCAGATGGGAATCCACTCATCTTTCCATCAACAAACCGTACCTTTTCTTCCTTCCATCTAAATGAAGCAGGTATCTCTTCTCACAGTGGAGGCCAGCTGGCTTTTGCTGTTCTGGGTGCCATTCTCTTCCATTTTGTTGGGGACCTCACTTTCTAAGGTAGGGGCCTCTTTCTCTTGGATTGTCATGCAATCCTTCACACTAGATGTGTCCTCTCATATCCAAGCCTTCTCTAAAACATTGTATTTTGTAATATTTATTTATTTTGATACAGGGCCTTGCTCTATCAGCCACTCTGGAGTGCAGTGATGCAATCACAGTTCACTGCAGTCTCCACCTCCCAGGTTTCAGTAATGCTCCTGCCCCAGCCTCCTAAGTAGCTGGAACCACAGACACGTGCCACCACGCCCAGATAATTTTTTAATTGTGTAGAGATGGGGTCTCCCCATGTTGCCCAAGCTGGTTTTCAATTCCCGGGCTCAAGCAATCCTCCCACCTCAGCCTCCCAAAGTGCTGGGATTACAGGTATGAGCCATGACGCCCGGCCTCTTTTGTTTTAAAAACACTCATTTCTCCCATCTCTTTCAGTTACCACACTCTCTCTTCTCAAAAACAAGCAGAAGATGGTTATTTTCTCACTCCTCATCCCTCTTTTTCTCCTGATATCACTACTCTGTTCAAACAGCTCCTTTGAAGGTAACCAATAAATTCCATGTTGTTAATACTGTTCCCCATTTGACTTACCCACATAGTGGGATCTTACACAGCTAATTACCCCTCTTCTTGAAGTAGTTGCTTCTTCTGCTCTTATTTTTCATTTATTTATTTTTATTTTATTTATTTATTTATTTTGAGACAGAGTCTCGCTCTGTCACCCAGGCTGGAGTGCACGGGCACGATCTCGGCTCACTGCAACCTCTGTCTCCTGGGTTCAAGTGATTCTCCTGCCTCAGCCTCCCAAGTAGCTGGGATTACAGGTGTGCACCACTATGCCTGGCTAAGTTTTGTATTTTCAGTAAGACAGGGTTTCACCATGTTGACCAGGCTGGTCTCGAACTCCTAACCTCAAGTGATCTGCCCTTCTTGGCCTCCCCAAGTGCTAGGATTACAGGCGTGAGCCGCCAGGCCTGGCCTTCTGCTTTTGATGACCTCATACTCTTTTACATATCCCTTGACTCTTCAGGCCTAATTGTGCTGTTAGTTTGATCTTTAAATGTAGGGGTTCTTCAGCGTCTGGAACCAGTCATTCTCTTCTCTTTCTTCTCTATCCCTAAGTGAGCCCATCCATATTTATATTCATTAATTGTTAGCCAGTGACTTCTAATATTTTATTTCCAGGCCCTGTCCCTTGTGTGAGCTTTGTAAAGCATATGTCAACTGTCTGACTCACATTTCATTTGAATATCTCATAGTTTTCTCAAAAAATAAAAAATAAGAAAGCATGTTCTAGGCTCAGCTGTATCTTCTTTCATGTTTCCTGTCTCAGTAACGAGTACGTCCACCCATCAGCTGCTCATATCAGAAACAGAGTCATCCTCCTTCCTATCTTCCTCTTCTCCCAAAGCCCACTTTAAACCTATCTCAAGTTTCACTTCCGTAGAAACTGCTAAGACCATCTTCATTGCACACTGTCCTTGTTCTGCTTCCTCCCGATGTTGTTCCTCCTCCTCCAGAGTGGTCTTTACATTGCTCTTATTGTCTTATGTGTAAAACCCTTCAAGGGCTACACATTTCTCTAAGGACAAAGACACTAATCCTTAATACAGCTTCAAAGCCCTGCATACTCTGACTTCGGACTACCTTTTCCAACCTCACCTTAAACTATCCTCTTCTCCACTGTGAATTTCAGTCTCACTGACTTTCTTTTACTTCCTGGAAACCACCTCACCAGGCCAACTCCACTTTTGCACAAATGCTATTCTCTACCAGCAAGGTTGATTTTTGTATGGCTGAATACTTTCTAAACCTAAATGCAGTGAAAAAAAGTCATGAAAGAAAAGGTCCATAACTATGAAGGTAACAAAATTAAATTGTCTCCATTTGAAAAAAAAAAAAAAACCATAAACAAAAGCAACAAAAACTTAGAAAACATTGACAAGATTTCTCACAATAGATTTGATAGCATCATGTGAATCAATAAAAAAATTTTAAGACCCAACTAATAAATGGGTAAAGATAATTATCCAAAATAGGAAATATAGTGATTAATAGTCATTAACAATATCAAACCTCAATAGTAATTAAAAGTATAACATAACATTATATTGTATATATGATACTTTCTGTTATATTTTGAACATAAGCACAAGTAAAACTTAAGTTTTTACCATAAGCTAGGCACTTAGCTAAATGTGAATATGGCAGTGATCAAAACAGACATATTCTGTCTCCATAGAGCCTATACTTTAGCAAAGCCAGATCCATTAACCAAATAATCACATGGAATTAATATGTTAGTAACATAATGAAACTAAATGAAACTAAAGAGCTGGTTTTTTAATTGCAGTGCCATTATTAAAGGAAGTAACCTAGGTGAATGTTTGATCTATTCAAATCTATCTTCTCTGAAAGAAACAATCCTAGAAATCAACAACCGGTGTTATCCTGTCACACCAAACATTGAAATAATCATCATCCCATTCTTCTTTTCAGCTTTTAGTCCTGTTTATCCTTTTAGTCTCTCATTTTTTCAGCATCCTTAATGCTACATCTCCTCTTTTGCTTTTGGTTCCCAGTAATTTGTCTTTCGACTGACTCTGATACATGGTTGTTGGTAGAGTGGACTCTCACCCTCCCAGTTCTTCTCTCTCTAGGAGATTTCCCCCATAGAAATTAGAAGTGACTTGGAAGTAGCAGAAATGGCAGGATCTACAGAAGTGTCTAGAAAGTCTGAGCAGCAGGAAATGCAGAGAGACATCAGCACTGAGCTCACTTGGGAGCAGAAGGAATTGGGAATGCACACGGACCCACCTGGCCAGGTGGGAGGCTTACTGTGGGGATGGCAGGAAATTGCTGGGAACTATTTGGGATTCTAGAAAATCCTAGTGAGAGAGAAATCAAACGAATATTCTTCAATCAAATCCCCCACTCTGCCCCTGTGCTCTACCAGAGTGGATCAAAGGCAATGGCAGTGGCACCCAAGTGAGTTACCAGCTCAACTTAGCTGAAGTCACAATAAAATTGGTTCTATTGCACCAAGGATGATCATAAGAGGTGTTCAGTATTCCCAAGGATTTGTAAATGAGAACCCTTGTGGTTAATCAAATCAGCATTAATTAAAGAAACACTCTTCAAGATAAGGCTGTAATTTTGGGAAAGATCATTGTAACTTACTCTGCCATCCAGTTATGCACTTCACAATTAACTGTCAGGTTCAAGGGGAGTTGATCCTGAAGATAACCCAGACTCAGGTCCCCAGTCTGCCTCTGATTATGTTTTTCATTTTATCTTACCCAACATTTTTAGTTCATGTGTGCAGGGAACATCGGTAGCTCTAGTGATGCTTGCCTTCGTGGGGTTTTAATAGAGAAAACACAAATCCAAAACACTGGAAGACCTGTGTGCTTTCAAAAGAGACCACTTTAGTAAGCTTGAAAAAAAAATGGCTTTAAAGTATGAATACATGGTATCCAGATTGGCAGTTCAGCAAATGAAGAAGTGAAGTGTTCAATGAAGAGTATACTCTCCTCAAGGCTCATGCTAGGTTCTGGGGTGAGAAAAGCATGCATGTAACTCTACTTGCTCTGAATGCCCTAGTGATCCTCATGCTCCAGCAGAGAGATGAGAATCAAAGATCAGAAAAAAATACATAAGAAAATATTTATGCTAACAATAAAAAATATAAGGAAATATATAGTTAAACCATAAGGACAATTGGTGGTTAGTACTGGTGTTTGGAAGGCAGGAGATTATTCCAAGTTGGGGTAAATTAGTAAGAAAGTCTTTCTGGATGAAATGATATTTAGGTTATGTTCTGAAAGATTTGGAAATGTAAAGAGAGAGATGAAAGGGAATGTTAAAAGGAGTATGCAGTTTTCTGGGACCTGAAATGTTGCTATCAAGTCATCATTTCCAACCTGGGGAAAGTTAAACCCTACACTGGTCTAAATCTTTACCTTGTTTCCTTCCCATCCCTTCATTTGTCTAAGTTATTGTCAGTTTCTCTTCCTCTCACATCATCAAACGCTGAAAACTTCATTTTTAGAAAAAAGAGAGAGAGAGAGAAGAGAGAAGAGGGAGGAGAGAGGAGGGGAGAGAGGAGGGGAGAGGGGAGGGGAGAGGACAGGCAAAGGGGAGGTGAGGGGAGGCGAAGGGAAGGGAGGTGACAGGAGAGGAGGGGAAAGGAGAGGAGAGGAGAGAGGAGAGGAGGGGAGAGGAGGGGAGAGGAGGGGAGAGGAGAGGAGGGGAAAGGCGAGGAGAGGAAGGGGAGAGGGTAAGAGAGAGGAGGGGAGAGGAGAGGAAGGGGGGAGGGGAAGAGAGAGGAGGGGAAAGGAGAGGAGGGGGGAGGGGAGGGGAGGGGAGAGGAGGGGAAAGGAGAGGAGAGGGGAGGGGAGGGGAGAGGGGAAAGGAGGGGAGAGGGGAGGGGAGGGGAAAGGAGGGGAAAGGAGAAGAGAGGAGAGGGGAGGGGAGGAGAGGAGAGGGGAGGGGAGGGGAGGGGAGGGGAGGGGAGGGGAGAGGAAAGGAGAGGAAAGGAGAGGGGAGGGGAGGGGAGCGGAGGGGAGAGGAGAGGAGAGGAGAGGAGAGGAGAGGAGAGGAGAGAAAATAAAATGAAGCTACTCTCATTTTTCAAGTACAATTTAGGGAACTAATATTTTCTAGTTAATATAAGAACTTGCACTTTAAATCATGCTATATTTACTTAGAACAGATAGTTCCATGTCTCCTCACTGTATTAGTTTCCTGTCCTAGTCTTGGCATCAGACCTAACATTTGTCATCCCAAATTCTATCCTCACAGCCAGATAAATAGCCCTAAGTTATGCCATCTGGCCAAAAGGTAAACTGTTGATGGGGTTTGCCTCTTTTTGAGATTTTGTCCTTCAGCTCATTCACAATGCTTTGGTTTAAAATGCCATATAAACAAAAGGCTGTCAGATATGGTAAATACAAGTGCTAATCTGTTTTCATGAAGCATTCATCCCACTTAATTGCTTAAAGCTTCACCTCTGTAGACGCCTGTCACTATTTTCTGTATCTATCTTATTTTCCGTAATCTGACTTCCTCATGTTTCAGTAAATGCCTGGAGATCCTGCAGTTACCAATTTTCCAGTGTCAAAATGAATGGAATCAGGCTTCAGAGAGTGAACTGTCACCGAAGTGACATGTTTACACCAGAGATACACAGATACCAGATCATAAAACAAGGGGCACATTTGGAAAGTCCTTGTTAAATAGAAAACTAACACCCTCACTTTCAAAGAGTCCTTTCCTTGGCATACTACTAACTTAGAAATGTTAGAAAGGCCAATTGGAAAAAAAAAATGCACTTTCAAAAATAAGGTAGACAAAACAAACAGAGTTATTACTGAACTGAAATTCCTACATTAATAATCCTTACAAATTAAATAAATAAGTTATGAAACTAACCTATTATTTTCAAAGAATCCTTTTATTGGCATATACCATTACCACAGAGATTTTAGAAAGGCAGCTGTATACAAAATGATCACTCATATTATTCAAATTACCAATTTTGAGCAGCTACAGGAATCCTTGCAAAATGATTTCTTTAATGAGTATGCACAGAAAGAGAAAATTATAAGCCTCATATTCTTTGACTCAGCCGTTACAATAAACTATAACTGAAGCCAGAGGTTACAAGCCTTAATTAAGAGTTTAATAAGAAGTCATGCAAATAATTTGGAGACTGTTGATATGGGGAATTTGTTAAATCAAAGTATGCACTTAACCATTACATCTTATTAAAAAACAAGAAAAATTTTGGCAATATTTACTTAGTAGATATGATCAAACTTGACTCTACAGTTAATCTGCAGCTTGTCGTCATGAACTTGCGTTTCGAAATGAAATCCCTTTGCTAAGAGAAAATAAAAACCCTTCCTATAAATATTGAAAAATCTGTTTTAATAATATATAAGTTCCAGGGACTGTGTTTATGAATGTTTATTGCAAAAAGCTGCATTTGTTAGAAATCTGTCTTAGAAAGCCATGCTTGTTCACTTAGAGTTATGAACCATTTTGTCATAGAAAGTTGATTTTATCCACCAACCTCATGATAATTAACTCACCATCTGTGATCACACAGTATTTTGTAACTTCATCCAAATTTAATGACTTGACCTTATTTGTTAGTGAAAGAAAAAGATAGCAGAGTCTATTGCCTTTCCACAAGATCAGCCTATTGCAGAACTAAGATTTGAACCTAGGCAGTTTGTCTAAAAGTCTGTGCTTTTAACCCTGACAGTACTCTGCTTATGCATAAAAAGTAAGTAATAGACTACAGAGAAATATTAGCAGTAGAATCACCAGACGAAGTGACCAACAGAAAAAAGGAAGAAATAACAGAATATTCACAGGAAGATACAATGTATTTACTAATGAGATACTTTGACAAAAGTTCAAATTTGGTAGGTTGAGGAATAAATGGAAAAGTGAGAAACTGGAGAAAATATGTAAATTGTATTTTTGAGATCATTAAAATACTTCTTTTTAACTATAATTTAAATTAAAATGATTTCATTTGTAAAGATTCTAGCACTATTCGTTCAGTAATAATCCTGTTTGTTTTGCCCAAGCATTTCCTGAAAGGCTCTATTTCAACGCACTTAAACCATTAGCATTTGGGGAAAAATGATGCCCCCACAAAACTGCTGCCATGGAAACAACAAATCTTAAAGATCACTTAATATTGTTGAGGTCATTATTTTTCAAATACAATATAAAAAATCATTTTTTACCTCTGAAAGTTTTCTTCTCTTAAGGCATATATGATGACTTCTAAGGTAGCCTTTTTATGAAATGTATTTATTCATTTTTGAATAATTCAAAATTCAAGTTCTACCAAAAGTTAGTAAATTAATAAGTTTTATAATTGATTTTGGAAGCAAATGCATGCATAGTCTAAATTTTTCATCAGATATAGTATCTGTAACAAACCTTCTACTGTTCCAAATTCCCCAAAATTGCAACATATGCTTCCAAGAAAGAGAATAGAGTATCTGTCCAGTTACTAGTAAACTTAAAAGGGCAGGAACAGCTGCCAAAGTCATTAGAGGTTGGTCATCCATGTATGTGTTTCTTGAGGGAAACAATCTGTAATTAATTCTGCATTCACCAGCTGGTGTCTTTCCCATCTCTCCTCCCTATCCCCTCCCCAGGAAAAAAAAAAAAAAAATCAGACCTAGGAAGATGAAGAGCAGCATCTGTTGCCACACTTAAGAAAAAAAAAGGATCATTTGCTCAAGCACACACAATGTGTAAAATGAGTAAAAGTTAATGAATTCTTGATCATTGGAGTGAAGTGCAATACATTCATTAAAGAAATCCAAAATGTGTGGGTTTTATTTTCAGGATTCTCGTGAAACCCTCTTCAAGCTCATACACCTACCTGGCATGCTATGCCACCAGACAGTGGTCCACTGAGGAAGTGTCCACAAAGAGTTTGGTCACTCGGTTAAACGAAAAGTAGATTATGGAGTTGGTGCTAACTATCAAGATCAGTGGTTTTTAACTTCAGGTGATTTTGCCCCCTAAACATTGTAACGATGTCTGAAGACATTTTTAGTTATCAAAACTGGGGGTAGTGTGTGCTTCTATCATCTACGGTAAAGGCCAGTTGCACAGGGTCATCCCCACAGCAAATAAATACACATTCAAGTGAAATAATAAAACACAGCAACCTCCCCACATGGCTCGAGGACTGTAAGCAGAGCACAGCATTCACAATGCTTAGTGAATGGTATCCAACATTTCATTAATTCAATTATTTTCATTAGGTGCCTAACACCTGACGTGCACTTCAAACTGGGGAGAGCTAAATAGTTTAGCTATAGATTTTATTGCATCCTAGTCTACACATAAAACAAAATTATTTTTGAGGCAATAATGCAGTACTATAAAATGTATTTTTTGGGGTGAGTGAGTTTGGTTTCCCCTGTAAGCACTCATCACACGTTATGTTGTGGTGTCCTAGGTGATTTTCAACGGTCGTTCTCGCTGGGAACCAGAGGTAAAGTCTGTGTGTTGAGTGGACTCTAGTCCTCACACTCCCAGACACTTCACTCTCTTATTTCAGTTCTGAATATGAACTATTATTTTACAAGTTTGATTTTTTTAAAAAAGTTTTAAAAATATAAATTATAGGGCAACCATTTTAACTTGAAATCAGAAATATTAAATATGAAAATGATTTTAAAAGCCCATCTTTATATTTTCAAAAATAAATTTTATGTAAAATATCCAACCCTTCAAAACAAACCTGCATATCCAAATTCCATTTGTTTTTTTCTCTTATTTCTATTAACATCTCACTCTTAATCATTTATCTCATATATGTCATTTCCCCTGTCATCACACACAATCCCAATCCATGCTCCAGAGGTTATAATCATTCTTCATAGTGGAGAATGATGGGGGTAAAATCCACTGGTGAGGTAAGGCAAAGGTGAAGGTGTTTCAAAGAGGATCATGGCACAAAGAAAGACACAGAAATGAGAAAGCACACACACACAGTTGTATTAGGCTGTTCTTACAGTTCTTACATTACTATAAAGAAATACCTGAGATTGGATAATTTATTTTTAAGAAGAAGAAGTTTAACTGGCTCACAGTTCTACAGGCTTTACAAGAAGCAAGGTGCTGGCATCTGCTCAGCTTCTGGTGAAGCTTCAAGAAGCTTTCAATCATGGTGAAAGGTGAAGGGGAAGCAGGCAATTCACATGGTGAAAACAGAAGAGAGAGAGAGTCAGGGGAAGTGCTACACACTTTATTTTTTATTATTTATTTATTTATTTATTTTGGAGAAGGAGTCTCGCTCTGTTGCCGAGGCTGGAGTGCAGTGGCGCGATCTTGGCTCACTGCAACCTCTGCTTCCCAGGTTCAAGCTATTCTCCTGCCTCAGCCTCCCGAGTAGCTGGGACTACAGGCGTACACTGCCACCCCGGACTAATTTTTTGGTATTTTTAGTAGAGACGGGGTTTCACTGTGTTGCCCAGGCTGGTTTCCAACTGAGCTCAGGCAATCCACCCACCTCGGCCTCCCAAAGTGCTAGGATTACAGGTGTGAGCCTCCGCACCCGGCCGGTGCCACACACTTACAAATGACCAGATCTTGCAAGAACTCATTCACTATTACGAGGACAGCACCAAAAGGATGGCGCTAAACCATTCATGAGAAATCCACGCCTAGGATCCAATCCACCTCCCAACAGGCCTCACCTCTAATACTGGAAATTACAATTCAATGTGAGACTTGGGTAGGGACAGGTATCTACACTATATCAACACTTGAAATGTCATGCACACAGGTCAGCAGGGTAACAAGGCAAAGTTCCTGGAACAGGAGGCAGAAATAAGACATGCACACTTGGTTGGGACGTTGTAGGGTTCGTGCATGTGGTGCAGCGTTAAACCAGATGACCTCTAAAGTCTTCCAGAGCTGAGACCCTTTAACTTGACTGAATGTTGACATGAGAAAGGGAGGCTCAGGCCAGGTTTTGAAAAGATTTGACTGCTGGGGTAAAGAGCTTGAATAAGATTGAATAAGATGGGAAGGTGGTGGGAAGACATTGAAGGTTTGTGGTCTGCAGAATAATGAACAAACTGGTGCTAAGGAGATGAATCAGGTAGTGATGTGCAGGAAGGATGATAAAGGGAAGATGCTACTGCCAGAAACGTCATGGGAGACTGCCGGCCAGGGCACTGGCATCTGAAAGTAAGGCCCGAAGTTGGGCAGTGGCAATGGAAAAAGATATGATGGAGGAGGGCAGACTCAGGTTCCACTGGCTCCAGGGAATTCAGGAAAAGTGCAAGTTTATTCAGAAATCTGTTTCCTCTTAGATATGTTGGAGTTGAGCTTCTTGCTCACTGGACCAAGGTCCACATGCTCTTCAACTCTCAAGCTGTCTCCTCCCTGGTAGGTCCCTGGGAACCCTGATTTGTGTCAAGCAGATGCGTCTGTTTCACTGTCACTGGGGCCACTGCACATGAGACATCGTCCACTCCAGCATTCATTTCACTAAGCAGTCTCTGTAATGTCTATTTCCATATTTAATGTTATCCTCTGTCTAAATAACTCTATGTAGAAAGGATTGAGGCTTTTCTGTGGCATTCTTTGTTATGGGTTGAAGTGTGTGCCCCTGCCCCAAGTTCATATATTGAAGACCAAACTCCCAGTACCTCAGAATATGACCCTATTTGGAATTATTTCCAAGTAGGGTCATTGCAGACATACCTCGTTAAGATGAAGTTATGACAGTGGGCTTGTGTCCTTATGAAATGTGGAAATTTAGACATTGAGACAGACAGACAGACAGACACACACACACACACACACACACACCCCCCACATGGTAAGCATCCTGTGAAGACAAAGCAGAGATCTATAAGCTGAGGAACACCAAAGATTGCCAGGCAGTCACCAGAAGGTAGTAAAGAGGCATGGGGTAGATTCTCACTCACCACCCTCAGGAGGACTCAACCCTGCTGACATCTTGATCTTGGACTTCTAGATGCCAAGATTTATGGGATTCAATAAATCTCCAAATTTATTGGAGTCAATTTATTGTGAGACAGTAAATTTATGTTGTTAAAGCCACCGAGTTTGGGGGATTTTGTCATGCTAGCCCTAGGAAGATTATATACTCATGAAAAGTGAGATATTGCTATGTTCTTAGAAATTATGGGAGTCAAGAACTGGACTCTTCGCTGAAATACAATTGTAAATCCATGTGGAAAAAAAGGAACATGTTAAATGTAATTTAGTTATACAGTTATTTGTTCATTATTCAGTAAACAAATAGCAATAGACTTGCCAGATTTTCTTTTTAGCATATTAGTTGAATCTTATAATTCATAGAAGTCATTGCTTTCTGAACAGGAAAGAATTTGGGGGTCTCCAAGATTCTGGCCCAGTTCTGGGCTACATCAAAGCATGGTAAGAAGATTCCTTTCCAAGACATGAACAATAGCTGTGCAAAACAGTCTTTGTACTTAAATCTGTTTTCCTCTTCCCTTCCTGACCTTGAATTTGTTTTCACATTTGGAAGATAATTAATAACTATTTATTGGGAAACCTGTGTACACAATACTAGAAATATTCTATTGAGAAGAAAGACCGGGGAAATTGCAAAGTCAACAAATTCAGTCTGCCTCCAACCAATGTTTAGATAAATTCAAGTCATATTTATATCATTGCAGATTAATAATGATGAAACTGTACTTAATGTACATCTAGAGAAAGTATAAAATGTATACAAAATAGGAATTTTTTCTGAAATATCTAATGCTCCATTTCTTCTGTTATTTTTTTCCACATTCAGATTTTGTTGACTAGTCACAGGAAAGAAAAGCCATTCTATTTACAAAACAGATGATTAAATATAATTACATTTACAAGCAAAACTACTTAAGGTCCCAAATGTCAGGTTCAGAGGTAGATTATCAGACATAAAGAGCACACTTACCAGTTTGAATAGTGCTATTTACCAGACAGCTGCACAAAAGGTGACCACAGTAAGTAGTATGCAGGCACCTAATACATTTATATTATAGGCAATTATGTTTGAGATCAAAAGAATTAAAAAACAAGACTCTTCCCCTCTAACAGATAGCTGTTTTGGAAATAGACTTTGTAGATAATTAAAATAAGTTGGAATTCATTTTTAAACTTTCCATTGTTTGCTCTCCTTGCTACTCAGTGCTGACTTGCAAAATAATATTTAATAAACCATAAAATCTTATATAATCTGTATTGATTACTTATCTCACTTAATTGTATCTGTCTTTCAGGCACCCTTTAAGAAGTACAAAACCCTCGTGAAGTCTCCTTATCTATTCTAGTCTCACTAATCTGCTTCTTCCTAAATTTCTCTAACACTTTCTGTTGTCTCCCCGTCCTGAGATAGGCTGTTACACATGTTCATTTCCAGCCTCTCCAGTTTGACTGTAGAAGGTTGGAGAATATAGCTTGTGCTGCTTTCATCTCACACCTAGCAAAATAGAACTATATACATTTTGGATAAAAGGAAGAAGAAAGGAAATGGAGGAAGTGAAGCAAGAAGAGCAAAGGAGGGAAAGAGGGAGAAAGGAAGGAAGGAAAGAAAGAAAGAAGGAAAAAGAGAGATGGGGACGTGGGAGGAAAGAACACGTGGAAGATGGGAATTACCCATTGCACAGACTCATTTGAGGCCCTTTAGCCCAAATTGTAATTAATGCCAATCCTCTACTGACAGAAGAGAAGCATCGGCAACATCCACTTCGAGTTATCATTGAAAGAGAAAGCTTACTGTCTATACATAGGGAATTTAGTTCAATGTGATCACTGCATACTTTGATTCTATTATAATCTCATTTGTCTTCTATGCTTTTAAATTGTATGCATCCATACTACAGGGTGTGTTAAAAGTTTATTGGCTTGAATGTATCTGAGACTGATGAAAATTTCAATGTATTAACTTAATAAATTGTAAAATTGTATCAGATTGTCAATAGATTTTTACTAACCAATTTTCTCTTTGACAAATAGCAATTTTGTTCAATGTGCCATATTATATTAATGCAATGAATCAAGATTAATAATTCCCCAAATGAGTAGTTATTTGCAAATTGCTAAACTGAGAGATTAAAATTCACAACAAAGAGATAAAATATTCTCTAATGTCTAAAAACCAGATATGGTCTGATTATATCTTTAATCACACATAAATTGGGTTTTTTTCAAATAAAATGATGTGAGGTTTCATTGCCATTTCAGTTGCATATTTTACCTTCAGAGATATATAATTATGTATGCATCTATTATAGTGTGCATATTATCGTTTTGTAAATAATTTCACATGCATAATTTGATTCTCACTAAAACTGAAGCAGACCAGACAGATCTCATGCCATATAATTTATAAATTAGAACACCATGATGGTGATATTAAATGACTTGCCCAGGTCACATAGAAGGAGAGAGAAAAAGGAGAGGAGAGAGGGAAGGAGACAAGCAAGTATAACTAGAGAAAATGAATGTTAAAAGTTTTATCTTCACATTTATTGTTTTCTCAGCGAAAATATACTAAAAAATAATTCTAGTAAGTTGCTATCTGGTAAACTGATGTCCCCAGGGTTATAGTCTCAGGGTCAAAAAATAAGCTTCCTCTAGATATGATATTAAAACAATTTTTTCATTAAAATATGAACAGTATTCAAGTGTACAAGTACTCAACTTCTCAAAACGTATGTTTTCAGTTTTTTAATATAATGTCACTAATTTCAATTCCTTTTCCTAAGGCAAACAAGACATAAAGGAGTCATTCCCTGGTACATTTACTTTGACGCCTACAAGTGGTCTTCCTATAATTATTTTTGCGTAATGCTTAGATAGCCTTTGTAAACTCTTAAGAATGTCTGGACTTAGTGTAAAACTTTGATTTTTTTCTGGGGTGTGTGTGTGTGTGTGTGTGTGTGTGTGTGTGTATTATTTTGCATATTGCTTATTTTGGCCAAGCAAATCTTGTGTCTGTTTCCATTATTTCCAGTGTTCAAATTTATGTATGATATCTACATAAGTTTCCAATTGGCTTATACATGCAGTACTTTTACAGAATCAAGAGAACAGAACCACTAAATGCAGTCAAATCCGCAGATTAGAAGACAGAAATAGAAAAAGGGAAGAAACAAACAGGGAAAGAAAGAGAAAAAACAGAGGGGTGGGAGTACAAAGAAAGAGAGAAAAGGGAATTTTGAGTTCCACCCTGCAGAAAAAGTCATCAGCCTGTTTTACTTTATAAAGCAGGTTGCACTCTGTAGAGAGAGCTGGCTTTCCTACACCATCATTGGCATGTTACAAATCATTATTGGCCACTGACCTGGAGCCATCTGCGATGCAAGATTAAACTATTCTGTGCTCACCTGTGTGAAATTTGGACTTCTTGCCTCTGGTAAGATGACCAAGATGCAGACTCAAGAAATGTGTTTATGCTACTGATCTTTTAAAATTATGGAAATATCCACATAATAGAATTTCTTTTTTTTCTATTTTCAACACTTTTAAAGCAGCATCTATTCCAAGATGCTTAAAGTTGGTGTCTCTATTCTTTTGAAAAAGTATGTTAATTTGAGATCACATTACTAAATTTATGTGCATCCTTTGGCATGACAGAGATGTATAATTCCATTAAGCTATCTTAGAAAATTAAGATAATCATGAATTTCTAAAGCATTTTTATTTCTGATATTCTTTTTTTCTCAATAAGTACCCCTCCACACTGTATTTCTTTCTACTTGTTAAAATTGTTCTAATAAGGTAATCTAGAACTATACAGCAGACCACACTAAGAGTTATTCACATGGCATGTTATTTTTCCCAACATTTTTTAAAATATCTGTCCTTAGAGATTACTTTTTCCTATGTTTTGACTTTATCACTTCTTCAAGTAGTAATTATTTGTATGGAAAACGGGTGTAATTGTCTAAGTTACATTATGCATGATGAATGGAAACTATAATTTAGGACTAAGAAACATCTCTCTGTTCAAAAAGTTTAAAAATGCTTCCAGTGGGATATTTTAAAGGTTACCCAGGATTTTGCTATTTGAGGCTGTAAATTCTTCCTGCCTTCCTGGAAAAGGAGACATATTTAGAAGACCCTAAAAAATCATCAACTAAACTCAGGACATCTTAGACGTCTCAGGCAGATGCTATTCCTGTTTCTGTTGGAACATCATTTTGATGTATCAAAATGTGTTGTAAGATCTCATTTTCCTTTTCTTGGAATTATTAGAATCCAATTTATGTTAAGTTATGAGTCATATTAAGGATGCCTTAATGCAACCATCTCCAACACCACCCATTGGTCAGAGGTCAACTGTATAGACAACAAATTATGCACAATCATTTTTCTATGTGAAAGCTACTACATTTTTCTACCCTTTTACACAGTAAACCTTCCCAGGATAAACTTTTCACATTATTCTTTCTGGGCATTAGCCATTCTAGTTTATTTCCTCTATATATACTTGTTACAGTCTGAATGTTGGTGTCCCCCCAGAATTCATATGTTGGCATCTAATACCCAACAGGATAACATTAGGAGGTGAGGCCTTTGGGAAGTGATTAAGTCATGAGGATTCCACCCTCATGAAGAGGTTTAGTGCCTCATAACAGAGGCTGGAGTGAGCTCCCTTGCCCCTTGTACCAGTGACACAGTAACGAGGCACCACGTATGAAGCAGAGAGCCCCCACCATACACCAAATCTGTTGGTGCCTTTTCTTGGGCTTCCCAGCCTCTAGAGCTAAAGTTATGTTGTCTATAAATTAGCAAGTCTAATGTATTCTGATTACAGCAGCCAGCAAACAATAATAACAAACAAAATACTGAGCAGCAAACAAAATACTGAGGCAGTATTCCAGTTTATAAAATTCTTAACTACAGGTGGCTCCTCGACATGAATATATTATTCTAAAAGTAAAATCATCCACCTGGGATATTAGACATTGTATTTCAATTTCAATAGTATATCTACATTAATTGTGGTGAGGCTGCTCTTGTTATGTTGAATATTAGTTAACTAATACCCACATATTTTTCCAAGTGCCTGTTGTAAAGACAGGTCCTTGACATTCTGAACACGCGCCATTGCTACTTTGAATTCACCAGCACGGCTTACAATTCTCCCTAATAAATTTCCTCGTGTTATTCTTGGCCGAAATGTTAACCTGTCAGGGTTTTTAGAACCAAGGTTTACATTCTAGGATATTCGTTTATATGGTTTCACCCTCCCTTTCTAGGCACACTCCTTACAGACACGTGTACACATATGTATCCAGGGGGCATTCCAGGACACCACATAACAGCATTATTCACAACACACAGCCAGGTGCAGTGGCTCATGTGTGTAATCCCAGCACTTTGGAAGGCCAGGGTGAGAGAATCACTTGACACCAGAAGTTTAAGACCAGCCTGAGAAATATAGTGAAATCTCATCTTTCCAAAAATATTTTTAAATAACTGGACATAGTGGTGCATGCCTACAGTCCCAGCTGCTCAGAAGGTGAGGTGGGAGGACCACTTGAACCCATGAATTTGAAGCTACAATAAGCTACAATTACACCACTGCACTACAGCCTGGGAAACAGAGTGAGACCCTGTCTCTAAAAACAAAACAAAACAAAACAAAACATAATTACTCAAATGGCAGAAAAAAAAGAAAACAAAATCCCAGTAACAGAATGATTAAATACATTCTGGTATACTCACAAGAATAAATGTACCCAGCAGCAAAACTGAATAACCTGCAGACTATACAGCAAAAATGAATAATTCTATTCACATAAAGTTCACAATCACACAAAACAAAATTATAGCATTTAGACATGTGTACTTAGGTGACAAAACAATAGAGAAAAGCAAAATAAATACATAAATACTATGAAAGTAAGGGTGCTGAATGGTGGAATGGTTTATAATAGTCTATTTCTTGATACATGTTTACCTTATACTAATTTCTTACGTGTGCCTGTATATTACCTGCATTTTTCTCTGTATGTGTTATAGTTCTCAATCAAAAGACTAAGATCAATTTTCAAAAATTAACTATCTACCGGGCACAGTGGCTCACGCCTGTAATCCCAGCACTTTGGGAGGCCAAGGTGGACGGATCACGACGTCAGGAGATGGAGACCATTCTGGCTAACACGGTGAAACCCCGTCTTTACTAAAAACACAGAAAAATTAGTTGGGCGTGGTGGTGGGCACCTGTAGTCCCAGCTACTCGGGAGGCTGAGGCAGGAGAATGGTGTGAACCCAGAAGGCGGAGTTTGCAGTGAGCTGAGATCGCGCCACTGCACGCCAGCCTGGGCGACAGAGCGAGACACTGTCCCAAAAAACGAAAAATGAAAACAAACAAACAAACAAACAAAAAATAAAAATTAACTATCATGACCGTCCTTCTGCAATCCACAAGCATTCTAGGGCAGAACTAATATTGGGGATTATTTCAGGTGTTACTTGACCATGGCTTTAGCCCCTTGCTCTTCTCACTCAAGGTACTCAACTTCTGCTGTATCTTGTAGCAACGTTAGTAATAAAAGGGCTTCTGGGATGACAGCAACATGACTGTAGCAAAACAATGTTGGGGTTGGAGGGGGAAGACAAAGAGAGAGTCCATGATGCAAGAAAAGTCCTGGGCCACACTCAGTTGGGTCACATTCTTTTTTTTTTTATACTTTAAGTTTTAGGGTACATGTGCACAACGTGCAGGTTTGTTACATATGTATACATGTGTCATGTTGGTATGCTGCGCCCATGAACTCGTCATTTAACATTAGGTATATCTTTTAATGCTATTCTTAAACTTGAAAAATGACCAAAGGTAAAATAAAGTCATTTGAGCAAGCAAGATTATGCTGATCAACTTAAGCCAATCATAGCCCACTTTTAGAGTTTGACTTGGGCCAATCTCATTCAAACCGTGTGGTTACTACATTATGAGGAAGGAGTGGAATTAATGCTAACTTGTATATTCTTATATGTACACATACACGTATACACAATCCTACAGTCAACCTTAGGGAAAGATGTACAGCAAAGTGTAAAGTGTAGCTTTCCATAGAGTAGTAGGATTATGAATTCTTTCATTTTTTTCTTTTGAATTATTTTTACTTTGTAATGTTTCTATTAACAACCAAAAACCCTTTCTCTAGTTTCTGTATGAGAGAAATCTCCACTTAAAAATACTCTTCAGGTTGTGCAAGTATCATACTGGTCTTGATGTTTATCCGGGACTCCAATTCCGTTTCTGTTGGTCTTCCTTGATCAGTCCTCTACTGATATTACTCCCTGAAGGTTTCAGATCTCTCTGCCTGTTCTTTTAACTATCTTCTACTAAAATTTATCTTTGATGGTCTAAGGCTAACATTGGTTTATTAAATATTTTATTTTAAAGCAACCTGGTTTAGCTCAGCGTTTCTCATCTTACTCAGTTTCTCCTGTCCACAAATAGGAATGATAGCTAATGAGAGCAAAGGTGTCCTCTGGGAAATCCAGGAAGGTTTGCAGAACATCTGGTTAAAATTAAACTAAACTCCAGTCTATGGGATGATAACAGGATAACTGAATAGTAAGTCCCATCCCTCACTCTCCCAAAAAGACACTGTCTAAAAAGTAACATATGAACCAAAACACCTTTACGAGAACTTCAGAAACCAGTGAAGAAGCTGCAGTACCCTCAGGGAATGCAACTTCAAGAATATCTGCACTGAAATGGGTAAGAAAAGCCTTTACATTCTACCTTCCCTCCCTCTACCCCAAGCTGGCAGAGCTCAGCACAGCTGGGAGAAAACTCTCAACTCATAGCTTCTCTCTCAGGAGGGAAAGACAAGGAGGAAAAAATGCATCCAATGTTAGGGCTTTCAGGAGATACCAAGACACTGATTTCTCTTTAACCTGATTTAGAATACTGACAAAACTTGCATACTTTAGATCCCTGGGAGACACTGAGAACAAAAGAGAACTGCTGACTTGCTGAAGCAGCAACAAAGATAAACACCAGAGGGAGCAGGAGATTACAAACTCCAAGAAAAGAAACAAGCAAACCTCTCTGGAAAATTACACATACTAGCCAGAGAAAGTGCATCCCCAAAAAAGCTTTGAGAGGCCTCCAGAATCTCTAGCTGGGCTGACTAGTGAAAATCTTCCTCAGTATAAAGCTAGTCCATAAAGACTAAGAAAGATAGCTTTTTTTTTTTTTTCAAATGCCCAAGTTTCTGCAAAAAATTACAAGGCATACAAAGAAAAAGGGAAACTTGGCCCAATCAAAAGAAAAAAATAAATCTCCAGAATTCAACTGGAAAGAAGTCGAGATCTATGAATTATGTAACAAATAATTTGAAATAGCTATCTTATAGCAGCTTAATGAGTTTAAATAAGACACAGATAGACAAATAAGAAAAAAATCCAGAAACCTATGTGGGAACAAAAAGAGAATATTAACAAAGAGATAGGAATTACACATTAAAAAAAAACTTCTGGACTTTAAGTATATAATAACTGAACTGAAAAATTCACTATAAATGTTCAACAACCGACTTGGCCAACCAAAAGAAAAAAAAATGCTGAACTTGAGGCTAAGTCATTTGAAGTTATCTAATCAGAAGGTAGATAATAATATAAGTGATATTATTTTCTATAATAACAATCAGATAGAAATGAAGAAATCATAAGATACTTATGAGACATCACTGACTGGGCCAACATATGCATTATGAGAGACCCAGAAGAAAAGAAAAAGAGAAACGGGCAGAGAGATTATCTGAATAAATAATGGCTGGAAACTTCTCTAATCTGAGGATGAAAATAGACATCCAAATTTAAGAAGTTAAACATACTACAACTCTGATAAATCCAAAATGACACAGAGACACATTATAATCAAACTGGCAAAAGTCAAAGACAGAAAGAATCTTGAAAGCAGAAAGAAAATGTGACTTGGTACATCAAAGGGAGCTCCCATAAGATTATCAGTGGGTTTCTCAGCAGAAATCTTACAGGCCAGAAGAGAGTGGAATGATATATTCAAAGTTTTTTTTAAAAAAAACCTAGCAAGCAAGAATATTATATGTGGCAAAACTGCCCTTCAAAACTGAGGAAGAAATAAAAACTTTCCTACATAACAAAAAGCTAAAGGAGTTCATCACCACCAGACCACCTTAAGAGAAACATTAAAGGGAGTCCCTTTAAGTTGAAATGCAAAGGTGTTAGATAGCAATATGAAAGCCTATAAAAATATAAAGATCTCTGGCAAAGTTAAATACACAGATGCTCCTTGGTTTATGATAGTCCCATAAACCCATTGTAAGTTGAAAATATTTTAAGTCAAGGATACATGGCTAAGAACTGTGGCTCACTGCTGCTGCCCAACATGACAAGAGAAGAATAGTTAGGGTTAGGATTAGGTCATACACCGTGGCCAAGTGGGATTAATTCCTGTAATGTAAGGATGGTTCAACATACAAACATAAATCAGTGTAAAACATCACATTATCAGAATGAGATATAAAAAATTACACAATCTCAATTGATAAAGAAAAAGTATTTGGCAAAATTCAACACCTTTTCATGGTAAAAAAAAATTCAACAAACTAGAAAGGAAATTACCTCAACATAATAAAGGTCATATATGAAAAGCCTTCAGCTAACATCATACCCAATGGAGAAAACAGTGAAAAACTGAATGTGTTTTCTTTGAGATCAGGAACAAGGCAAGATGCCCACTCTTGCCACTTCTATTCAACATAGTACTAG
Source organism: Pongo pygmaeus (assembly GCF_028885625.2). Classification (NCBI taxonomy): domain Eukaryota; kingdom Metazoa; phylum Chordata; class Mammalia; order Primates; family Hominidae; genus Pongo; species Pongo pygmaeus. The sequence goes on along the minus strand of NC_072387.2, from coordinate 118,476,245 downwards.
AAGTCCTAACCAGAGAAACTAGGCAAGAAAAAGAAACTAAAGACATTCAAATTGTGAAGGGAGAAGTAAACTTATCTCCATTAACATATAATTCTGTATGTAGAAAATTCTAGACTATGCACAAACACACACACATACACACATACATATGCAAACTGTTAGAACTAATAAATGAAATCACTAAAGTTGCAGGATCCAGAATTAACATGCAAAAAGAAGTTGCTTTTTATATATTAACAATGAAGAATCCAAAAATGAAATTTAAAAAATGATGCCACTTACAATAGCATCAAAAAAGAATAAAATGCTTAGGAATAAACTCAACCAGAGAGGTAAAAGACTTATACCCTAAAATCTACAAAACATTGCTGAAAGAAATTTATGAAGACAGAAATAAATGGAAAGATATACTGTATTCATGGATTGGAAGACTTAATATTGTTAAAATACAAGTAATATCCAAAGTAAGATACAAATTCAACATAATCCTATTAGAATCCCAAAGGCATTTTTTGGCAAAAATTGAAAAGAAATTCTAAAATTTATATGGGATCTCAAAGGACCCCAAAGATTCCAAACAATACTAAGAAAAAAAGAATAAAGCTGGAGGCTTTATACCTTCTGTTTTTAAAACATGTTAAAAGCTGCAGTAATCAAGACAGTATGGCACTGGCATAAAAACAGACATAAAGACCAATGGAACAGAATAGAGAGCCCAGAATAAATTCTTGTGTATAAAGTTAAATGATCTTCAACAAAAGTTCCAAGACTACACAATGGGGAAAGAATAGTATCTTCAACAAATGGTGTTGGAAAACTAGATATCCACTTGCAAGACAATGACATTTGATCTTTACCTTACGCAGCAAAAAAACAACTCAAAATGGATTAAAGACAAAATGTAGGATCTGAAACCATATACATCTAGAAAAAAACATATGAAGAAAACCTTGTGACTTTGATTTGGCAATGATTTCTTGATGACACCAAAAGCACAGGCAACAAAAGCAAAAATTGACAAATAGGACTACATCAAACCAAAAATCTGTGCAGCAAAGGAGATGATCAAAAGACTTAAAAAAGCATACAGAATGGGAGAAAGTATTTTCAAACCATATATCTGATAAAAATTTAATATCCAATATATATAAAGAGCTCTCGCAACTCAGTAACAAAAAAATCAAATGACCTGATTAAAAAACGAACAAAGGATTTGCATAACCTTTCTCTAAAGAAGATATACAAATGAACAAAAACTTCATGAAAAGATGCTTGACATCATTAATCATCAGGAAAATGCAAATTAAAACCACAATGACATATGACCTTACACTTGTTAGGATGGCCACTATCAAACAAACAAACAAACAAAAAACAGAAAATAACAAGTGCTGGTGAGGATATGGAGAAACTGGAACTCTTGTGTACTTTTAGTGGGGATGTAAAATGGTGCAGCCACTATGGAAAACAGTTTAGGGGTTCCTCAAAACATTAAAAGTAGAATTACCATATGATCCAGGAATCCTGCTTCTTTAAGTTTTAATCCAAAAGAACTGAAAACAGGATCTTGAAGAGATACTTGCACACCCACGTTCATCACAGAATTATTCACAAAAGCCAAGGTGAAAGCAACTTAAATTTCTATCAACAAATAAATGGATGAAGAAAATGTGGCCTACCCATAACAATGGAGTATTATTCAGCCTTAAAAGTAAAGGAAATCTAGTCATAGATTAGAACATAGATGAATCTTGAGAACATTATGCTAAATGAAAAAAAATAGTTACAAAATATCAAATACTGCATTATTCCATTTATATGAAGCACCTAGAAGAGTCAACTCATAGAAACAGCAAATAGAATGCGGTTCTTGGCAGGGCGTGGTGGCTCATGCCTGTAATCCCAGCACTTTGGGAGGCCGAGGTGGGTGGATCACAAGGTCAAGAGATCGAGACAATCATGGCCAACATGGTGAAACCCCCATCTCTACTAAAAATACAAAAATTAGCTGGGCGTGGCGGTGTGCACCCGTAGTCCCAGCTACTTGGGAGGCTGAGGCAGGAGAATAGCTTGAACCCAGGAGGCAGAGATTACAGTGAGCTGAGATCGTGCCACTGCACTCCAGCCCTGGCAACAGAGAGAGACTCCATCTCAAAGGAAAAAAAAAAAAAAGAGAGAGAGAGAATGTGGTTACCAGGGGCTGAGGTATAAGGGAAATACAGAGTTGTTGTTCAATGGGTGTAGAGTTTCGGCTTTGCAAGATTAATACTTCTAGAGATCTGGGCTGGGCGTGGTGGCTCACGCCTATAATCCCAGCACTTTGGGAGGCTGAGGTGGGTGGATCACCTGAGGTCAGGAGTTCGAGACCAGCCTGGCCAACCTGGCAAAACCCCATCTCTAGTCTACTAAAAATACAAAAATTAGCTGGGCATGGTAGCATATGCCTGTAGTCCCAGCTACTCGTGAGGCTGAGGCAGGAGAATCACTTAAACCCGGGAGGCAAAGGTTGCAGTGAGCTGAGATCGTGCCACTGCACTCCAGCCTGGGTGACAGAGCAAGACTCTATCTCAAAAAACAAAACAAAACAAAACAAACATCTAGAGATCTGTAGCTCAACAATGCCCATATAGTTAACATTACTGTACTGTGCTCTTAGAAACGATTAAAATCATACATTTTGTTGTGTTTTTTGCCACAATTTAAAAAAACTGACACCAAGAAAAGGCAAAAAAATAATAATAATAATAAAACCTATGATAAATTCTTAGAACACAGGAACCCTGGAAATTAATTAGTCCAGATACCTAATGTTATAGATAAGCAAACTCTCATATTAATTTTACCTGGCTTTTTTTAAATACTAGGTCATCAGGTTACTTTGCAATGATTTACTATTGTGATATATTCTAGCTCCTCATGTTTTAAAGGTTTGAAAAGTATTTGTGATGTGTGCATATATATTACATATATAATTTATTTTTGATGTAATTCTATGTAACACCTCATATCATTGAGGATGCTTCTTTATGCAGCTCATCTGACCTACACTATTTTCTGGCATTTCTATAATTCTCCAGCATGTCCCAAAGATTACAAGTAGCACCTGCAAAGGCACATTTGCAATTCTTTCAGTCTCCTGGCATGGGATTAACTTGAGCCTCACTTGAATGATCTTCAAAGAGCTAAATGAATTTTTGTTTTAATTTCCTCACCTGTCTTTGGCTTTAATCCAAGATTCTGACCTTTTATTTAAAAAAAAAAAAAAAACTTTTTTGAGCTTCTTCTCCTTGATGAAGAAAATTGGGGCCAAAATTATGAAGAACAGTTCTGCTTTGAAATCATCTCTATGGTTTTTATATTATCGGCTCCCGGCAGTGGCTGGCCCCTGCCTTCAGCTCTTGTTGCCTGCACTGTGCCTGTACCATTTCACAGGTGAGGCCTAGGAAGGGTTTTCCACGTATTCACCATCTCAGAGAATTGAGATGCGGAACAGGAATCTTCTCCACCTCAAGTTTACCTTCTTATTGACCATATTATACTATATTGCAATTTCCTGCCCCAATGTCCATTTTATATTATATATTAGGGAAACCCCATATATCATCCTGATCTGAATGCTTATATATCTATAGCTTTAGCAAACTCCCTTCCTTAGAAATAACATATCTTAGGTTCACTCCAGAAAACTTGTTTCTACACACTATAAAATGAAAATAGCGAGCTACACCCAATATAAAAATATATTCTCAGTATTCTGTTCTACTAAGTTTCTTTATTTCTTAGGCCGAATTTCATTTGTCTTGCTCTTGCATATAGATTTAAATCTCTGAAATGAATATAAAGTTAATGGCTCTCTGTTCCAAATAATAAAGATAAAAGGTATATTAATAGACTTTTCAAAAGAAGATTTGAGACCTCATGAAATGATTTCAACCCAGGGACTGCAACCACATATTACTCAGCTGCTTATAACCAATAATCTAAATTAGAAAAAAATTAGTAAGCTTGCATTAGACTTTATCATTCTTAAAGAAATTATTTAATATTTCAAATGTGTTCATTAAAGGCACACAGTACCACATGCTACAGTTTTTAGCCTCTTGGGTTTATTTTTTAAATATCAACTAATTTCAGTAATAAAAATGACATTGAAATGCTTTCAACATTTTGGTTATAGGAAAAGAGGATATTCAAATATCAATTTTTATGTATAATTCAATTCAGCTTATGATAATTTGAACATCAAACTCACTGTTATATACACCTTCAAGCATTTTTAACCAAAAATACCCAGAATGATTTGATGAGGAATTAACTTTACTTATATTACTTAAAATTATGTCTATCATGCTAAATAGTTGTAGATAAATAATAAACATCAAATATAATAAATAAATATGACATCAAGTATTTAAATATACTACGGGTTTTCCCTTCATTTTTTTCTTAAAATTCAATAAATCTAAAATTTATTTTATTTTTTATTGCTTTTTGTTTTTTGAGATGGAGTCTCATTCTGTCACCCAGGCTGGAATGTAGTGGCTCAATCTCGGCTCACAGCAACCTCCACCTCCCGGGTTCAAGCAATTCTCCTGCCTCAGCCTCCGAGTAGCTGGGACTACAGGCGCCCGCCACCACATCCGGCTAATTTTTTGTATTTTTAGTAGAGATGGGGTTTCACTGGGTTAGGCAGGATGGTCTTGATCTCCTGACCTCGTGATCTGCCCGCCTCGGCTTCCCAAAGTGCTAGGATTACAACTTATTTTTATATGTCCAGTCTTTTCCAGCATCACAATTATTTGCCAAAGTCAACTACCTCATAAATTATACTAAACATCATGTTCAGGTCTCATTATTCCAATGATCAGGGTTCAGCAAACATTTTCTGTAAAAGGCCAGAGAGTAAATACTTTAGGCTGTATGGGCTGCAGAGTCTCAGTTGGTCACACATTCTTTATTTGGTTTGGGTTTTTTCCATACTTTAAAAGTGCAAAGGACATGTTTAGCTTACAGGCTGTACCCAGCAGGCCAAGGTTGGAGCTGGCCCACTGGTGGTGGTGGCTTCTTGTTTCCAGCTATAGATGGTTTTCTATATGGCACTTGTTTAAAAAGCCAGTTTTCTTCTTTTAAAAGGTGCTAAGAGCACAGAGTAAATAATCAGCCCTTTTTGCAAGTCTGGATCTCCGCTAAGCTAGCAGTGTAACTCTGAATAAATGACTCAGTCTCTCTGAGTTTTCTTTTCCTCATCTGTAGAAGGAGCAGATGTCTTTTATGGAAGGGAGAAGCAGATGAGAGAGAGTCAGAGGATGAATACGGTGGGACCCGGGGTTACGGGCAGAGGAGAGATACAATAACAGGTGAGATAGAGGGTCCCTAGGCAGAGCTTAGGGAGCTGTTGAAGCTAGAATCTCCCCCAGGCACTCTTGCCTCCAGGGCAGCTGGCTTTCATCTTCTGCTGTGCTCATACCCACTCATATCAACACCAACCCAATCCAGACACACAGAGATCAGTAAGAAGCGGTAACCACAGTGCCAGGGAAAGTCCGGCATTTCGACAAGTGCGATACACTAAGGGTTAACAGCGAAGATGGGCAGGCAGCAGAAGAGGGACCTCAATGAAGTGGGGTGTTTGGGGGAAGATGATCTGGATTTGATTCCAGCTGAACAAAGCTAGAAGCAGCTTAAGCCCAGTGTACAGGGGGATGAATAAAATCAGTGTATTCAGAAATGCTAAGTTCCACGTAGAGAACAAGCACCTCGGTGTTGTGAAATGCAGGGATGTGAGTCGGGAGAGGTGTCAGAGGAGGCTGGAGCTGGGCAGGGAGTGGGTCAAGAAGGTGTCTGTCATGGGGAGAAGCAGGCACTTTATGCTGCAGATTATAAGAAATCATTCGAGTCTTTTAAGTCAGAGGTTTCATGGCTAAATTTGCATTTAAGATAAATCACTCTGGCAACTGTAAGACTGGAGCAGGAAGATAAATTAGGGCCTGGTCCCTTAGCCCTGGCAGGGCATGATGAAGACTGGATCCCGGGCAGTCCTAAAAGGTCAGAATAAAGAAGACTCATCTCAGTCATATTTATAAGACACATTGTAAAGACTTGATGACTAATGGAAAATGGGATGTGGGGGAGGGAAAGGAAGAAGGAGAAAAACAGTAGGAAATAAACCAACAAACAGGAATCAAGTCTGGGCGTGGTGGCTCACGCTTGTAATCCCAGCACTTTGGGAGGCCGAGGCGAGTGGATCACGAGGTCAGGAGTTCGAGACCAGCCTGGCCCACACAGTGAAACCCCATCTCTAATAAAAATACAAAAATTAGCCGGGCGTGGTGGCAGGTGCCTGTAATCCCAGCTACTCGGGAGGCTGAGGCAGGAGAATCACTTGAACCTGGGAGGCAGAGGTTGCAGTGAGACGAGATAGCGCCACTGCACTCCAGCCAGGGTGACAGAGCTAGACCCCGTCTCAAAACAAAACAAAACAAAACAAAACAAAAAACCCAGGAATCAATGGGAGTAACAGAGGCTGGCCTAGAGAGAACAATCGAGATTAGGATTCCAGTGTGGATGTGAGGAGTCAGGTGTGGTATGGAACCTCCAGGTCAGGAGTGGAGATGCAGATATGGAGCCCAAGCACATGCACCCACCAAGAGGTGCAGGAGGGACTTGAGAACACAGGAAAGAAGGGAAGAGAGGGGCCAAAGTGAGGGCACAGAGGGCCCACCGGAGCAGAGGGACAGAGGGGCCGTGTCAGAGAAGCCAGGCTGAGGAGAGCTCCGGAATGGACTTCCATGAAGTGGAGGGAGGGAACGGAGACGCTTCTGCTCAGGCTTCTTCTCTGGCCACAGAAATAAGCACATCACAGAAATTACAAAGAGCAAGTCACTTAACATAGTTATTTTTAGAAACATAATTACATACAAAGAATTGTAATCTTGTGTGGGATATATAAGAAATGAGTTGATTTGATCCTACCACTTAAAGTTTACCAATATTTCATCCATGTTTACTTTTAGTCACAGTTGAGAATGTAAACCTAAACTTCCTTGGAATTAATGGCCTGGTTTATTGTCACGTCTTCCTAGTTATTATAATAACATAAAACTAACCAAGTAAGAAAATCTTTACAGATTCCTATATAAGTGGGAAAGAGAAGTGGCTCTAGCTAGATGGGGGGTTGGGGGTGCGCCCAGTGTACATTTTTGAAAGACCATCCACTGTGTTCTCAAAGGCAGTGTGCTCCTGTAAATGACTCAGCGGAAGGTTGTGGTCCCAGCTGCAGATTCTGATTTTGTAGGCCTGGGACAGGCTGCGGAATCTACTTCTTATGGGGCACCTCCAGAAAATCTAGAGTTAGCATCCCAAGGAGCACACCTCGCCAGTCCTTAGAAGTTTACAATCTTCAAAGTCAAGGTCCTGCATACTTGAATGACTACTCATTTTCAGGAAATGTCACTATAGAATTGTTAATAAATTTTTATAATTTTACATTGTCTGAAAATTATTTAGCACATTCTCTTGAAAAAAAGTCCGTGCTTAAAACAGGTAAGTTGAGTATAAATGTTTGATCTCAATTAACTCATGAGTCAACCATGTTCTGAAAGCACTGACTGAATCCTTACTGAATAGCACATCCAGGGCAGGCTATTAGGATACAAAGATGAAAATAGACTTAAATTAAGACAATAGATGTTCCAGGGTGCTCATCACCCACACATATCCTAGCCCCAGAGGAGCCCCTAATTTTGCCTGGGGACATCTGTGAGAAGGAGAAGGACCAGAATTCAGTCATAGGATGAGTGGAATGTGGAATGAGTGGCAATGTGGAATGAGTGTTCCTCCCTACATCTAGACAGGGCACTTGGGAGAATCAAATGAGATATTAAATGGAAAAACAACTTCGGGACAGGTAAGGTGTTGTTACTGTGAGCTTTTCAGTTTCTGAGAGTGATGCAGACATTTCTCCCTCTAGGACTGTGTCCTTGCCTCGGTGGAATTCAGGGGAAAATCACCTGCTTTTACTGCCTGGCTTTTTAAATGTTTTAAGTCCATCTGGTTAAATTGTATGCATTTTAATCTCAGTAAGTTTTTTCTTGTTCTCTTCACATGCTCACTCTTTGCTCTCTGGAACTCTCAAAGAACAATGAGTTATTTCTAGCACAGAGCAGAATGTAGAAGAAAGGTTGGTGGGCAGAGAATCATACAGGAAGGGAGTAAGGAGAGAAGAGAGAGGCATTACGTCTGTGGCAGGTTTCACTGGCCAGCCCTTTTCTCGGGAGAAAGTAATCAAATCACTCTCTCTCCCTACACATCTACCACTCCATTCTGGTGGAGACAGCAAGACCCAACATCCTTGCCAATATCTAGCTGTGTGATCTTGAAAAAAAAATTACCTAAGTCTTCTAGACCTCTTTGCCTTCACTTGGGGTAGAGCGAGCTTGAACAGAACATTTTGAAAGTACCGTTCTACCCCAGCATTTTCTTGTTCTATGAACATGTGTTTTTATTGGCCTGGATTTGCCCTGGTGATGAGATCTGGAAAGGGCAGACACATTTTGGAGGTGCTCAGCTGAGCACAGGCTTAAAGTATCATTTTTGAATATCACAGTTCCAGTGCCGTATCTCTTCTCACTTATGCAAATGTTTTAACACATTTAAGATCTGCAAGTTATGTACACACATAGAGATACACACATATACATATATATTTGGATCATATATGATTCTATGTATGATTGTGGCTTTACCCAACAGATTTTATTTTCTGATTTCTCAAGGAGAAGGCAATATTTCTATTTTTATTCAGTCTCCTTCAAGAACACTGGGGTTCTGCAGCCAACTTGTATTCAGTATACACTCTCCTTTATCCACAGGCAACTAACTTACCCACAGATTACATTCATGACCCAGCACAGCAGCAGGTGGGGCTTGTATCTTCAAGCATTCTCAGGCCAGGCGGGTGGAGGAGAGGGGCAGAAACCTTCATAGTATTAATTGCACGTGCAAAATATTTGAGCTATTTTAATGTATACAAAACAAATCATTTTACTTTATTAAATTTCCCCTCCCAATTCTCATAGTACACAGATAAACCCAACCATAGCATTCTGCCCTCTAGATAAAATTGTATTGGTTAAACATATTTTTCCTTCAGTAAATAAATATCACACTCTGGGTGATTTTTATAGCAAGTAGTATGGTCCCTGGAACATATGCTGTCCGTAATGCATTGCTGTATATACTGTTTTCAAAACGTCCATCAAATGTAAACCTTATATGCTTACAAAAGTTAATCACACGTGATAGTGTTAAGTATATGTCACATATGCTTGTTTAATATTAACAAACTAAAATAACTTCAAAAAGACCAATAGACATGTTTCAGAGCACCCTTAACCTACAGATGACAAATTACCTTCGAGGCTTCTACAAATTAAAAATACTAAGAAGAACATGTAATTTATTCTGGTAGCTATGCAATAATCCCACAAGAAAGAAGCTGGTTGTCCCAGTGGATCTGTGGTTGGCCCCTCCTCAGTCATGTGGCTTTGATCTCAGGATCTCATTGACTACTTTGGGATCCCTTGTTCTTCCTCTAGATTCTAAGTGAAAAGCACTGGGAGACGCATGGATAGACCGCAGGAGCGTCAGAAATACTCCCAAGAACACATGGCAAACGCGTGTTGTAAATGCTTTAACCTTCATTCCAGCACAGACTCCAGAGACTGCATGAGATTCGCAGAGAAAGCCACTAACTCAGAAGAGGCTCCTGGCTTCCCCTGTGCTTCTGCCTTTGGAAGACGCAGGTCAGCCCTCTGCTCATTTACTCCTCTGGCCAATTCAGAGCAGCCAAGTTTCACTCGACCCTGCTTAGCAAGAGAAACCGCTCCTCCTCCAATGGCTAATAATTCTTTTGAGTGGCAAACAGTTAACACCCAGTTCTAATGCCCTGGCTCACAACCCCCACACAGACATCTGAGCCACATGTGAGTAGCTACTGCTTTTCTGTAAATGACAGAAATACTAAGAGAACTTGACGGAAATCGTCTCCATTTCCTTTCGGGGGCGTACTAGGGATCAATTAAACGGAGCATTTCCACCGGCCTACTGGTTTTCTGCAGCCAGGGAAGACGGGGCGATGCTCTGAGGCTCGACACCCCCCGGGTGAGACTGGCCCCTCACTTGGCCGCCGGCCTCCGAGACAATGGAGCTGACACTGCCCAGCGGGGGTCGCGCAGAGGGGTCAGCAGGATCCGCGGAAGAGGCAACAGCTGGGGAGCCCTCCTTCACCCTACATCTTTGTTCTGCTATCTTTTCCATCCCCAAAGAAACAGAGGAGGAGGAAGCAGAGCCCCCACCGCGCCTGGGAGCGGTTGTGTAGGTGACCACGCCGCTTCTCCCATCTCCCCTAGCAACGGGGCTTCCGCGTCCCTCGAAATGGCCAGTTTCGCCCCCTCCTTCTGGGGTAGGTCCCGAGTTCAGAAGGCTTCTACTCCTAGCCTCGGCTTACGCGTCCTAGCGGTTGGGAAGTCCCCGCGATTCCTTTCCCAGGAAGGGACCGACAAGCCTCCTCTCCACGCCCCCCAGGCGCGTCCAGCCCTCACCGTGCGGGAACTCTGGGTGGGGACCCAGCGCCGCAAGTCCGACCCCGGGCACCCTCCCGGCGTCCCCAGCCCGGCCGTGCAGAACAGCCTCTGCGCCCCGCGTACCTCCAGACTCTGAGAGGCTGCCCCGCCGCGTTCCCAGCGCTGGGACCGCGCGCAGCGCCCCGCCGACGCCCCTACCTGCCGGAGAAGGGTCCGCCGGAGCCGGGCGCCAGGCGACACGGCGATGGCCGGGACTCGGCTCGGAGACCAGCCCCGCGCGGCGTGTGAGGGGGTCGGCAGTTGCCCCTGTGCCCGGGGCCGGCGCGGTTGCGCACAGCCAGGCCGGCTGGAGGCTGGGGACGGCTCCGCCACCCGCTCGGCGGCGGCTCTCTCTGCCCGCCTCTGCGACCCGCAGCCGCGGCGTCGGCGGCGACACAGTCCCCGCCGGCCCCGCCTCTCCCCTCCCCGCGCGCCCCCCGCGTGGTGCCCGCCGCAGCGCGGGTCGTGGGGCTGAGCTCCAGCTCCCGGGGCGCCGCGCCTCGCTCTGCGGGTCACTTTCCTGCCGCGCCCAGGACGCTGAACCCGCCTCGCTTCTAATCCCCGCCGGGGCAGCCCTCTGGGTCCCCCGCGCGTTCCAGGAGACCGCGCCTCTCTCCGCTCCTGCCCTCCGATCCTCTCTGCTCTCTCCCGCCTCTCTCTCTGCTACAATTCTAAGAACGTAGCTCACTCCTGAAACTTTTCCATCTCCACTTTAGCAAGATCCCGGGAGCAGGAGGGGAAGAGAGTGCCCAGAGCTGTGACCTGGAGCCGAGGTCCCCCTGGGCAGTCCGAACAGAACAAAGGCCATCGCGGGGACTGTGGCAGTGGTTACCAGATGAAATGAGTGACCCCTTTTAAAGCTACAGAGGCCGTAACAGTCCTTCGCCCTCTCTGGTAATTCAAGAACCTTCTGAATTGGGCTCCAAAAATCAACTTCAGCCTTGGACAAGAGAACATGTGCCAGACAAGCCTGTCTCCAGGGGACTGCTCCGTCACAGTTGTCAGACAATTCCAGTGCATTCAGTGTGATAAAATGGAAGGCTTACCCCCGCCCCCAATTTTGTTCTTGGGTGGCTGTGTAAACGCATTCCCTGTCCACATTTCGCCAGGAGGGCTATTTGCTGTATTAATTCTGGGGTTAATGAAGACATGCCGTCATACGTTGCTTTACCAGAGGGGTGCGCTCTGAGAAATGAGGGGTACTCTCTGAGAAATGTGTCCTTAGGCGATTGTGTGGCTGTGCGAGCACCGTAGGGTGGATGGACTTACACAGAACTCAGTGGTGTAGCCTACTCCACACCTAGGACATGTGCTACAGGCGGGGCACGGTGGCTCACATCTGTATTCCCAGCACTTTGGGTGGCCAAGCGGGGGGATTTCCTGAGCTCAGGAGTTCGAGACCAGCCTGGGCAAAATGGCGAGACCCTGTCTCTACTAAAAATACAAAAAATTAACTGGGTGTGGTGGCACGGCCTGTGGTCTCAGCTACTCAGGAGGCTGAGGTGAGAGAATCACTTGAGCCCTGGAGGCGGAGGTTGCAGTGAATCGAAATCTGAGATTGCGCCAATGCACTCCAGGCTGCTGCCACACACACACACACACACACACACACGACATATGGTACATAACCTATTGCTCTTAGGCTACAAACCTGTAAAGCACGTTCCTGTGACAAATACCATAGGCAATTATAACACAATGGTAAGTATTTGTATATCTAAACTTATGTAAACGTAAAAAAGGTACAATAGAAACATGGTATTATAATCTTATGGGACCACCTTCCTACATGCGGTCAGTTGTTGACCCAAACATCCTTATGCAGTGAATGACTGTATAGGTGATTATATATACACATATTGTACACATTTATATATTATATATAATCTATGTCATGTATATATAAAATGTAATATATAATGTGATTATATAATGTATATACTGTAATTATATATTATATATAATATGTGATGATATATAATCACATAATGTGTATGTATACATATACATATACATAATAGCAGAGGGTCTTGAACATAGTACACACAATAACTTTCTTCAAATGAGTTTACTATCGTATTAATTATTGGATATGTCTGGATAAATTGTATGATACGTGAATATATGAAAAACAGAGACTCTATAGTTAGTTTTCTGCATGAAATTCAAACTTCGTACTTAGGTAACATTATAAGGCTGCATTTTCAAGTATGGATTAAATAATGACTTGAGATACTGCTTTTTAATTGCCATTTATATTTCTTTTTGATTGCTATTTATATCTTAGGTGATTTGAAATGTATTCTATGATTTTTAAGATGGGCTTAATTAAACTAATTAATTGAGTTTAAACATGAAACTATAGAATGATGTTTTCCATATATAATGTAATGCAGTCTAAGTCAGAGTTAGTTTTTATTAAAATAATTTACAAAATCATAATAAAATAATGAAGGCTAACAAGATTGACTATGAATTAAAAGTAAAATAATTATTTCAGCACCTTATTGTTTTCCTGGCATTTTATGCATTTAGTGCCAGACAAATATAAATGTGTATAAATGTGATATGAGGAATATTACCCTTTTATTTTTTGAGACAGATTCTTGCTCTGTCGCCCAGACTGGAGTGCAGTGGCATCATCTTGGCTCACTGCAACCTCTGCCTCCCGGGTTCAAGCAATTCTCCTGCCTCAGCCTCCCAGGTAGCTGAGATTACAGGTGCCCACCACCATGCCTGGCTAATTTTGTATTTTTAGTAGAGATGGAGTTTTGCAGTGTTGGTCAGGCTGGTCTTCAACTCCTGACCTCAGGTGATCCACCCACTTTGGCTTCCCAAAGTGCTGGGATTACTGGCGTGAGCCACTGCACTCTGCCATATTACCCATTTTTATGTTTATTGTGTTGCTTAATACTTGAAATCATTCTGTTTCTCTTTATATTGTAAGATTTGTATAGAAGAAGCAGCTTGCACATATTTAGCTCACCAGAAGTTAAGCTCTGGTAACTAATCTTTAAAGCTCTACAGACATCAAACGGTAGAGGTGCCTGATAAAATCCTAATGTGGTCAGCAGGAGAGTTCAGGCTTTGTATTGCTACAGTGCATGTTTCTCAAATACGGGTTATATATTGGATATATGTTCATATCATATATCTAAGTTTCTGTATTATCAGGTGATAGTATAAGACAAAACACGTAAAGAAAATAGCAAAAGTCGTAAGTAGAAAATCATGTTTGCATTCTAGCTTTTCTGTTACATTCTGCATCAGGTAGTGATTACAGTGGGCTGAAATACACAATTGAACTTGATAAGGTTTGAAAAAATCACTATGCAACTTAAGCATATGGACAACGTATTATTAAGAATGTCAATATTGGTTCAGTTCCCAAAGGTAATTTTTCTTTTTAAAGTGAGATATGAATTCTCGTTTGTCATTGGTAATTTCTCTGTTTACATGGAGACATCAAATTCTGAAATAGTAATTTTTTTACTAGGACAGAAGCATGTATTATCCAGCTTTGGCAGCCATATGAGGTATATTGTGGTAAAAGAGGATTACCTAAAATAGAAACCTCAAAGAAGATGGCTATAACAGCATTCTGAATTAAAGTTTTTATCACTTTTAGAAACAAAGTATTAAGTTCATCTAATGGAAACGTGTAAAGTGAATTATTTGTATATATTTTATTACACTCATAATCTATTCTGCATATATATATGTATTCTGCATATACATATATATAATCTATTCTGCATATATATATATATATATATATATATATATAGGTTTCTTCCACATTTTCAGGAATCTTTACAGCAGTGTCCCACTGTACTGGTACCAATTTACTGTATTAGTTCCTTCTCACAGCTGCTATGAAGAAATACCCAAGACTGGATAAGTTATAAAGAAAAGAGGTTTAATAGAGGTCTAATTGACTCACAATTCCGCACGGCTGGGGAGGCCTTAAGAAACTTACAATCACGGCAGAAGGCACCTCTTCAAAGGGTAGCAGGAGAGAGAATGAGGGCAGAGCAAATGAGGAGGCCCCTTGTAAAACCATGAGATTTTGTGGGAACTCACTATCATGAGAAAGGCATGGCAGAAACCACCCCCATGATTCAATCATCTCCACCTTGTCCTTTGACACAATGGGATTATTACAATTCAAGGTGAGATTTGGGTGGGGATATAGAGCCAAACCATATGACAAATGCACTTGAAGAAAATGCACATTCTGCTGTTTATAGGTGGAGTTACTATAAATGTTAATGATATTGATGGTTGATAGAGTTATTAAAGTCTTTTATATACCTATTGTTGATTTTATCAATTAGAAATGAAAATTGGGTTTTGAAATCTCAGCTTTAATTGTGAATTTTTATATTCCTCCTTGTAATGCTATCAGTTTTTACTTTTGTATTGAAAATTTCTCTTTTCAGTGCATAAATATTTTAAATCGTTACATACTTCCTTTGTAAATTTTAAATTTAATATTTAATTTTGTGGATACATAGTAGGTGTATTTATTTATGGGGTATATGAGTTACTTTGATACAGGCATGCAATGTGTAATAATCACATCATGAAAATAGGGTATTCATCCCTTCAAACATTGATCCTTTGTGTTACAAACAATTCTATTATACTTTTTATTTTAAAATGTACAAATTATTATTGACTTTAGTCACCTTATTGTTCTGTCAAATACTAGATCTTATTCATTCTTTCTAATTATTGTTTTGTACACATTAACCCCACTCCACACAACCTGCCTACTATCTTTCCCAGCCTCTTGTAATCACCCTTCTACTCTCTATCTGCATGAGTTCAATTGTTTCGGTTTTTAGCTTTCCACTTTGATAAAAGGGAAGATCCAAAGTTTGTCTTTGCCTGACTTATTTCACTTAACATAAAGAACTCCAGTTCCATTCGTGTTGCTGCAAATAACAGGATCACATTCTTTTTTATGGCTGAATAGTACTCCTTTGTGTATATGCACCATTTTCTTTATCCATTCATCTGTTGAAGGCTCCTTACGTTGCTTCCAAATCTTGGCTACCGTGAACAGTGATGCAACAAACGTGAGAGATGCAGACATCTCTTTGATACACTTTGATACACTCCTTTTCTTTCTTTCAGGTATATACCCAGCAGTGCAGTTGCTGGATCATATGGTGGCATTATTTTTAGTTTTTGGAGGAATCTCCAAACTGTTCCCCATAGTGGTTGTACTAATTTACATTCCCACCAACAGTGTATGAAAGTTCCCCTTTCTCCACCTCCTTGTAGCATTTGCTACTGCCTGTCTTTGGGATAAAAGTCATTTTAACTGGGGTGAGATGACAACTCATTATATATTTTTTTTTTTTTTGAGACAGAGTCTTGTGCTCTTGCCCAGGCTAGAGTGTAGTGGCATGATTGTTTTGATTTGCATTTCTCTGATGATCAATGATGCAAAGTCCTTTTTCATACGCCTGTTTGCCATTTGCATGTCTTCTTTTGAGAAATGTCTATTCAAATCTTTTGCCCATTTTTAATTCAGACTATTAGATTATTCTCCTATATAGTTCATTGAGCTCTTCATATATTCTGGTTAATTCCTTGTCAGGTAGTTTGCAAATATTTTATTTCATTCTGTTGGTAATCTCTTTATTTGTTGATTGTTTCCTTTGGTTTGCAGAAGCTTTTTAACTTGATGTCATCCCATTTGTCCATTTTTTGCTTTGGTTGCCTGTGCTTATGGCTATTACTCAAAAAATCTCTGCCCAGTCCAATGTCCTGGAGATTTTCCCCAATGTTTTCTTGTATTAGTTTCATAGTTTGAGGTCTTAGATTTAAGCCATTAACCCATTTTGATTTTTGTGTGTGGTGAGAGATAGGGATCTAGTTTCATTCTTCTGCATATAGACATCCAGTTTTTCCAGCAGCATTTATTGAAGAGACTATCCTTTCCCCAGTGCATGTTCTTGGCAACTTTCTCAAAAATGTGCTCACTGTAGATGTATGGATTTGTTTCTGGGTTCTCTATTCTGTTCCATTGATCTATGTGTCTTTTTATGCCAGTACCATGCTTCTTTGGTTCTATAGCTCTGTAGTATAATTTGAAGTCAGGTAATGTGATTCCTCTAATTTTGTTCTTTTTGCTTAGGATACCTTTTTTGGCTAATCCCAGTCTTTTGAAGTTATCTATAAATTTTAGGATTGTTTTTGTCTTTCTGTGAAGAATGTCATTGATATTTTGATAGGATTGCATTGAATCTATAGATTGTGTTCAATAGTATGGACATTTTAACAATATTGATTCTTCCAATGCCTGAGTATGGAATATCTTTCCATTTTTGTGTGTCCTCTTCAATTTCTTTCATCAGTGTGTTATAGTTTTCATTGAAGAGATCTTTAGATTCTCTGATGAAGTTAATTCCTAGGTACTTAATTCTATATGTGGCTATTGTAAATAGGATGACTCTTGGATTTTTTTTTCCAGAACTGTTCACCGTTAACATATAGAAATGCTACTGATTTTTGTATGTTGATTTTGTATCCTGAAACTTTACTGAATTTGTTTATTAATTCTAATAGTTTTCTTGTGGAGTCTTTAAATTTCTCCAAATATAAGATTATAGAATCTGCAAACAGGGATAATTCAAGTTTTTCCTTTCCAATTTAGAGGTCCTTTATATTTTTTCTCTTGTCTTATTGCTCTAGCCAAGACTTCCAGTATTATATGTCGAATAACAGCGAAGAGACTGGGTATCCTTGATGTGTTTCAGATCTTAAAGGAAAGGCTTTTAGATTTTCTCCATTCGGTGGATACTAGCTGTGTGTCTGTCACATATGGCTTTTATTGTGTTGAGGTATGTTCCTTCTATATCCAGTTTTTTTTTTTTTAGAGGGTTTTTTTTTTCATTGTGAAGGGATGTTGACCTTTATCAAATGCTTTTTCAGCACCTGAAATGATTGCATGGTTTCGTCCTTCATTCTGTTGATACAATTGATCACATTGATTGGTTGTTTTGTGGTCTTCTCTTTATTCTTTCCTGTCTTGCTTTTAGGGAAGGCGATTTTCTTTGCTGATATGGTTTAGTTTATTGCTTTTTATTTTTTGTGTGTCTGTCGTATGATTTTCAATTTGAGATTACCATGAGGCTTGCAAAGACTACCTTATAATCCATTATTTTAAACTGATAACAACACTGATTGCATAAACTAACAAGCAAAATGAAAACTAACAAACACTCTACACTTTAATTTTGTTCTCCTCCTTTTTTTTTTTTTTTTTTTGACGGATTCTTGCTCTGACACCTAGGCTGGAGTGCTGGAGTGCAGTGGCATGATCTCAGCTCACTGCAACCTCTGCCTCTCAGGTTCAAGTGATTCTCCTGCCTCAGCCTCCTGAATAGCTGGGATTACAGGCACCCGCCACCACGCCCAGCTAATTTTTGTGTTTTTAGTAGAGACGGGGTTTCACCATGTTGGCCAGGCTGGTCTCGAACTCCTGACCTCAAGTGATCCACCCGCCTCGGCCTCCCAAAGTGCTGGGATTACAGGTGTGAGCCACTGTGCCCAGTTGTCCCCCTGCTTTTTAAGCTCTTATTTTTCCTATTTATGTCTTATTATACTGTCTATGTCTTGAAAAGTTATTATTATTTTTTATTGGTTCATCGTTTAGTCTTTTTACTTGAGTAGTTTACACACCATAGTTACAGAGCTGTAATATTTTATATTTTCTGTGTGCTATTACCAGTGAGTTTTGTACCTTAAGATGATTTCTTCTTACCATTACCATTCTTTTCTTTCAGATTGCAGAATTCCCTTCAGCATTTCTTGTAGGACAGGTCTGGTGTTGATAAAAAATCCCTCAGCCTTGTTTCTTTTTTTCTTTTTTTTTTTGGTCTGGATATACTTTTCTAGGGTAAAAGGTTATCTACTTCAGCACTTTACTTATTTATTTATTTATACTTTTTGAGATGGAGTTTCACTCTTGTCACCCAGGCTGGAGTGCAATGGCATGATCTCAGCTCACTGCAACTTCCACCTCCTGGGTTCAAGAAATTCTCCTGCTCAGCCTCCTGAGTAGCTGGGATTACAGGCGTGTGCTACCAAGCCCAGCTAATTTTTGTATTATTAGTAGAGATGGGATTTCACCATGTTGACCAGGCTGGTCTCGAACTCCTGACCTCAGGTGATCCGCCCACCTCAGCCTCCCAAAGTGCTGGGATTACAGGTGTGAGCCACCATGCCTGGCCTCCTTCAGCACTTTAAATATGTCATGCAACTTTCTCCTGGCCTGTAAGATTTCCACTGAAAGTCAGCTGCCAGATGAATTGACACTCCATCGTATGTTATTTGTTTCTTTTCTCTTGCTGCCTTTAGAATCCTTTATCTTTAGCCTCTGGTAATTTGATTATTAAGGGACATGAGGTTGTCTTCTTTGGGTTAAATCTGCTTGGTATTCCATAATTTTCTTATCTTGAATATTGACATATTTCTCTAGATTTGGAGTGTTCTCTGATTATTATTCCTTTGAATAAACTTTCTACCCCTATCTCTTTCTCTTTTTTCCTTTTAAGGCCAGTAACTCTTAGATTTGCCCTTTTGAGGCTATTTTCTGGATTGTGTAATGTGCTTTCTTCTTATTTTTTTCTTAATCTCCTCTGTGTATTTTCAGATAGATGGTCTTCCAGCTCACTAATTCTTTCTTCTGCATGATCAATTCTTCTGTTAAGAGACTCTGATGCATTCTTCTGTATTTATGTTGCATTTTTATTATTTTTATTTTTCCATAAGTTATTGGGGTACAGGAGGCATTTGGTTACATGTGTAGCTTTAGTGGTGATTTGTGAGAGGCCGGTGCACCCATCACCTGAGCACCATCCGTCTTGGAAAGGCTTTCCAGGTATTCAAAGGGGCTTGGGTCCCACACCCAATAACACTGTGCTTCTTGGAGACTCATAGAGGTACGGCCTTGGTGGTCTTGGATAGGATCCAGAAGAATTTTCTGGATTACCAGGCATTGACTCTTATTCTTTTCCCTTACTTTCTCCCAAACTAATGGAGTCTCTTATTCTGTGCTGAGCCACCTAGGACTTGGGGTGAGGGGGGACATAAACAACCCTGTGGCCACCACCATGGGGACTGCACTGGTTTAGATCTAAAGCCAGCACAGCACTTGGTCTTGCCCTTGGCCCATTGTAACCACTACCTGTCTACCACCTATGTTTCCACACTCAAACCACAAGACAAAGTCATTCCTGCTTTTCTCTCCCCTTTCTGCAAGCAGAGGAGCCTCCCATTCTGGCCAGTACCATCGCCACCCCATAGGGGATTCTGCCAGGTCACCACCAATGTTCACTTAAAGTCCAAGGGCTATTCAGTCAGTTTGTGGTGAATGCTGCCAGGCTTAGGACTCACCCTTCAGGTCAATGGTATTCCCCCTGTCCAAAGGCAGGTCCAGATATGCTGTCCAAGAACCTAGTCACGGAATCAGGGACCCCAAGAGCCTGCTTGTTGCTCTACCCTGCTGTGGTCAAGCTGGTATCTAGGGTGCAAGGCAAAATCCCCTTTACATTTCCCTCTGCTTTTCTCAAGCACAAGGAGTCTTTTAGCAT
The DNA here is from genome assembly GCF_028885625.2 of Pongo pygmaeus. Taxonomy (NCBI): domain Eukaryota; kingdom Metazoa; phylum Chordata; class Mammalia; order Primates; family Hominidae; genus Pongo; species Pongo pygmaeus. The sequence continues at coordinate 118,456,012 of NC_072387.2, read as the reverse complement.
AGTCACCATAGCTGTGAATGTGCTTGGTCACTCTTGAAGCCAGCATGTACTCGAAGCCCAAGGCCCATGATGTACTACCTGGGTATCACTGGTGATTATTCTGGGCCCAAGAGCTCTTTAGTCAGCAGATGACAAATCCTGCCAGGATTCGGTTCTTCACTAAAAGGCAGCAGATTCTCTTTTTGGCTGCCTTGAACAAAGGCAACCATAAAATGTAATGAGCTAAGAATATCATCCATGAGCTAAGGCCTAGAACAGAGGTCTCATGACTCTACCCATTGCCCTATCCTACTGTGGCTGAATTAGCATTCAAGATACAAGACAAAGTCCTCTTCACTTTGCTTTTCTCTCCTCAAGCACAAGGAAGGAGTTACTTTTGTCACTGTGAGCTGCACTGCCTGGGATTGGGGAGGGGTTGGCACAAGCACTCCCTTAGCTGCCCCAGCTGGTGTCTTAGTATGTCACTTGCCATCCTAGTCCACTGGCTCTAACTCTAGCCTAACACTAGAAGTTGCCTAGGAATTTCAGTCCTTGAGTCCTAGAATACCTTTTAAGTTTACCTAGGATCCCAGGGCTCTTTGGCCTGCGGTGGCAAAGCCTGCCAAGAAACTCAAGTTCCAACCTCTAGAATGGGTGATTCTCCTCTGGCAAGAGTTGTTCAAATGTCCCCTTCGTGTATGGACACTGGCCCAGCCCAGCATGGCTCCGCTCTCTTCTTTGACACGACAGTACTGAGTTCAATGCAAAGTCCCCCAGTTTCTGCACTCCCTCACCCCTAAGTGCACAGATTCCCCGTATCACATGTCTGCTGCCGGGGGATGGAGGAGGGGTGGCATTGGCAATTCAAGACTGTCTTTCCTACCCTCTCCCATGGCTCTTTCAGTGATATGAAGTTAAAACCAGGTACTGTGATCACTTACCTCATTTTTGGTTCTTGTGATGGTGCATTTTTGTGTGTAGTTCGTTGTTAAAATTTGGTGTTCCTGCAGGGGGCACACAGGATGGTGTTGGCTTCTATTTCACCATCTTGCTCTGACCCCCAGAAATGTCATGTACTTTCAATGAATTAATCACTTTATCACTAAGTGATCCTCTTATTCCTAGTAATATTCCTTGGTAAAACAATCTACTTTTGTTTCTCACATTTATCTAGCCACTCAGCTTTTTTTTTAAATTAGTGTTAGCATATGTCTTAGTCAGTTTGGGCTACTATAACACGATACCATAGACCAGGTGGCTTAAACAACAAATATTTTTCACAGTGCTGGAAGCTGGGAAGTCCAGGAACAAGGCACTCACAGATTTGGGTCTGGTGGGAACATTCTTATCGGTTTGTAGATAACCATCTTTTTGTAACCTCACATCGCAGAGAAAAACAAATATCCTGTCTATTTTTTTGTAAGGATAATAATCCTATCATTAGAAGTCTATCTTCATGATTTAATGTACCTTAATTACCTCCCAAAGACCCCCACCTCCATATACCATCACACTGGTGATTAGGGTTTTAATGTACGATTTTTTGGGGGGAGGGGGCAGTGAGCATAAACATTTAGTTCATAATAGCATGATATCTTATATCTTCTTATTCTTATTTTTAAACGACTTAGGTCTGTATATTTAAAGTGCATTTCTTGTAAGAAGTATATTATTGGGTCTTGCTTTTTTTTAGCCATTTTTACTATCTCTGCCTTCTAATAGAAATGTTTAGACCATTTACATTTATCTCATGTATATGTAAAGTGTAAGAATATTACAACAGTGGACTTTCATATATTCTATACCTTGGCTAAAGTCACAGAGCACATGATAACATAAAGGTGTGCTACATCTGATTTGCTCATCCAATTTGGAAGAATAAAGAAAGTAATTTAGCTCAATATAATTCTTCTAATGGGAAATTCTATCTGTATCATATGCCTCTTTGTTACACAAAAGGATCTTTATTAGAAAAATATATAAATCTTGAGAAGCTAATTGATCTTCTCTATTTGCGCCAGACCATCTGTCTAACAATGGCAAAGCCACAAAGATGTCTCAATACTACCTTCAAGTCACTAGTCATTTCTGCAAGAAATAAGTGTGATTGGTGGTTAACACACAAAAGCCAGGAAATGAACAAGAGTTGGCTAATTCTCAAACTGAAAACATTTGTTTATTTAGCTTAGCAGGTTCCTTGCTATAGAAATGCCAACCTTCTGTCTGAAAAGTTGAGCCATTGGTTAGTCAGTTTCACATTCACCTCCTGCTGTGCAACTGCAGGGGAATTTAAACTATGTAAACCAACCACTTGAAAGTATGAAATGGGTACAAATGTGTGCATTCCTACACATATTCTATACTTTGCTTAAAGTCAAATAATGTCTTCTTGTTAAGAGGAATGCTTCAAGAAGAAAATTGCTAAGAATGTTGAGAATGAGGTATTACATATTCAGTCTTTCTCCAATAAAAATAGGTGATTAAAATCATTGTTCTTCAAACATATACTTACTACAACTTTACATTCATATTTTTAATCTAAATACACCTATGCACTTGACAAGGGTTAGCATTTAGTATGTACAAACTTGATTGCCATTTATTTTAAATTTAACTTTGGTGAAGTGTTTGTTTAGTATATATCAGTGTATTTACACAGACACATTTGATTAAATGTGTTAGCATATGTCTTAGTTATTAGTTTGATTATTAGTTTGATTAAATGTGTCCATGTAAATGATTTTAAAACATAATAATAAGGTAAGTTAAAATTTTATCAGTTAGAAAAACAGTCATAAGCCGAAGGCAAAACATATGAGTTCAACAAATGCAGAATGCAGGACTCAGAGATGCTGGCGGAGCAAGCCAACAATACTCTTTGTCACCACTGCATGTAAAGTGCACATTCAAAGCTCTAGGATTGATATAACCACAGAAAGGTGTTCTAGCCACACCATGGCGGTGCACTTAGAGTTATGAAAACATTCATTATTCACCTAACCATTTGCATGTTTTCTTCAAAAGAATGAATAAAACATATGAATGACAAATACTGTGGTATAAAAAGATAATTTCTTTACAAAAACTATATATAAGCCCTGCTATATATCTTAAATTAGTAACTACAACACCTATCCATATCAACCCTGCACAAACAAATTCACCTTTGTTTCGCTTTTGTACATGAATTGTGGGAACACAGCTACTCAGTTAAATTGGCAAAAGGGTATGTGTGTAAAAAAATAGAGACCTGAGCCTATGAAATTACTGCAGCTCTTAGTTCTAAATGTCTATTCTGCAATTATTGTTCTGCACATTCAGTCCAGATTTGAATAGGCAGAAAAATTACAGCATTTCTAATAGATTTAGATTTAAAAGTTATCTGTAGTGCATGCTGATGTCTCTCTACATCTTCAAGGTTGTAATGGAGCTTCAGTAAGTTGTACAGTATTTATATTTTGGAAGTAAGTAAGCTTATACAATTTTGAAGTAAATTCTGTGAAAATGAAACATTTAAAACATTTACAAAGCCTTACAAGTAATTAAAGCACTATTTTAAAACTTGTATCCTGTTTAAATGCTTCTTTCTGCAATAGTAGAACATATGCTTTAATTTTGAATTTTAACTTAGGAAAAATTCAATTTACTAGCTCATGAAAATTTTCATATTTCACAAAAATACAGAATTATAATTCTGAAAATGTATAAATATAAGGTATTTTATTAATGAAGAGACTAAGGGCCACATAAATCACATGAATTGACTATAAATTTATTCAAATATATTGGTCTGGCAAGAATCAGTAAGATTGATTACTAATTTGTATTTTACCATGATTCTTAGAAAATCATAGAAACTCAAAAGCAAACCTTCTGAACTTGCTTCTTTTAAAATATTTCTTAAGCTCTGTACTAACTAGAAATAATTTTAAAAGGAATAAAATCAGGTGGCAAATAAAACTAGTATAACATATATAATCCCATAAAAAATGGCTGCTAGAGACTGCTGTTTATATGAAACAAAGTTAGAGCAAGTACTTAAACACTGAACTTTTAAAATGTGGAGAATATATACTATAGCTTGGAACAAAAATAATTGCAATTTTGCCATTACATTCAGTGGCAAAAATTCTAAATTTAATTATATTGAAAGTAATGGCAAAACCGCAGTTACTTCTTCACAATTACTTTTGTGCCAACCCAATACATGAGAGACAACAGCGAACCACAACCAGTTACTAGAATCACGATCTACTGGATTTCCATCATTTGTTTGCTCAAAACAGTACTGGGTACAGAAGTTTCTTAAGCTCAGGCAACTATTTTGTTCATCTACTTTTGCTGAAGGGTAATGAATTTCAATTTTCCTTAGCATATTAACCTTATAACTGCTATGATTAAAAGCATTAGTCACCAAATAAAAATGAAATGGCTTCTGCCCATACATGGAGATCTAATTTGTTGTCTACTGAATTTCCCCTCACAGCTATATGTCCAGTTTTTTTTCACTGTTTACTATATTATGGAATTTTAAATTATTTAAACAGAGAAACTTGAATACTTTGGGGTATAATGTTATTACCGCCTGTCTGTGAGCATGCATTCTGAATCCTTTCCTACGTGGTGATGCTGGAGAATCTAATGATGCAATTTAGTACAGCATATACACATCCAACTGCAAAAGCTATGGACACTCTATGCCACTTGACATAAGCGTTGGTAGTAGCTTCAATCTGCAGAATTTGTGATGGTGCTAGTGGTTTCTTAGTATCAAAGTAACAAAGATCTCTGCTGCATACGTGACTACTCCCAATTTTTTTTGTAGCTATCACTTCCACCCCAAAAACACAATAGAGCCCCTGTACCACCTGCAATAGCACATGGTCAGTTGTTGTTCTTACATCTTGGTTATTTGTTTAATGTTCCCCAGAATCTGATACTAGCATGGCCTACCTTATTGTATCCAGATTCGGGTAAGAAAATGAACTGGTATATTGCCATTCATAATTATGAGGCAAGTACTCATTATTTTTCCCTGTATGTGGATCTCATCCACCAAAAATATGCATCTTCTTTTCTCTAAAAAGGCTATGTAAAAACTTCATTGTAGTGACACTGTTCCTTTAATTTGTGGTTTTAAGCATCATATAGACTTAATGTCAAATTGCCATAGATCATCCACCTAAGCATCACATATTTCATCAGTAATATATATTTCAGTACTTCTAGAATATTTCTTGCCACAGAATTTTTCTTGCTACTATCTAGAATGGCCACATGTCTCAGAGAAGGCACAATCCATTGAGCCATTGGACTGTTACAATAAAAAACTCCAGAAGCATCCTGTGGCTCCAACTCATATAAGTTATTTAAATATCTGGGAATATTATTTTTGACTCTTCACCTTTATTTTCCGACCACAAAATGAATAGCCATTGTTACCATTAGAGAAAATTTATATTAATTTAAATACAAAGAGATACATAAAAAGATAGGGGATGGGATTTTCCTTTTTTTTTCCATAACAAACAAGTTGCTTATAACTCACAGAACTTGTATCTTGCATCTTCAACTCTTCCTCCAAATACAAATACTCTGGTACTATCACAAATGAATCCATGGATGGATATCTTCTCTAATAGTTAGTAGAATCCACTGACTCATAACAGTGTTGTAGAGATTTGCAGCCCTTCCACAATGCCTCTTTGTCCTTTCTAAAAGTGATCATCAACTCCCAGAGGACCAGAGTCTGGTGTCCATACCAAGCATGGAGGATGGGCCCCTTATAACTATTGGTGTATACTTGTCTACAAACTCTATCATCTTGGTTGGTTTCAATTGATTGATTGTCTTCTGATTATGGGCATCTTTTTTTGTTTTTTTGCATGCTTGGTTATTTTTGATTGAATGCTAGATATTGTGATTTTCCTTTTTGGTTGCTGGATGTTCCTATAAATATTCTTGAGCTTTGTTTTATGACATACTTAGATTTCTTAGAAATAGATTAATCTTTTGGGGTCTTGCTTTTAAGATGTCAGTTTGAAAAAGAAAAATGTTTAGTCTTGGTCTAACTTATCCACATTTGAACTAAAACTCCTGGGAGTACTCTACTTAGTATCCCAATAATTAAAAGATTTCCCACTCTGGCTTGTGGAAACAAACATTATTCTTAGCTCTGTGTGAATTTCACTGAGTTTTCACTATAATTTGAGTAGTCGTTTTCTCAGCCTCAGACATTTTCCTCATATGCATAGGTTGATTGAATTTCAAGTGAAGGCTTGAGGAAGACCATCTGCAGATATCCGAAGTTGTCTCTCTGTGCAGCTGTCTCATCTCTGGCACTCAGCCTGTGAACTCCAGCTGACTTGGCATTCTCAGACTCTTAGCCAATCTCTTCATTTCCGTAGTCCACCCACATCCACCTGAGTTCCCCTTCCCTGTACTGCTGCATCTGGAAATTTTCCCTGGGCAGTAATCCTAGCAACATGGTTTAGCTGTGTCCCCACCCAAATCTCATGTTGAACTGTAGTTCCCATGATTCCTACAAGTTGTGGGAGGGATCTGGTGGGAAGTGATTGAATCATGGGGGTAGTTACCTCCATGCTGTGTTCTCATGATAGTGAGTAAGTTCTCATGAGACCTGACGGTTTTATAAGGGGCATTTCCCCCACTTCGCTCTGCACTTCTCCTTGCAGCCACCACGTGAAGGAGGAGGTGTTTGCTTCCCCTTTTGCCATGATTGTAAGTTTTCTGAGGCCTCCCCAGCCCTGCAGAACTGTAAGTCAATTAAACCTTTTTCATAAATTACCCAGTCTCAGGTATGTCTTCATCAGCAGTGTGACAACAAAGTATACACTGGTTAATCTGGGTAATCGTAGGACTCATCTTGTTTGTTCCTCATCTCTCAGGGATCACTGCACTTCACTGCGGATGTTCACCATCTTGAAAACAGCTGATATATACATTTTGTCTGGCTTTTTAGTATTTTAGGCAATGAGTAAATTTGCTCTCTATAACTCTTTCTTGGCCAGAAGCGAAAATCTTTGCTTATGTATTCTTTAATGCTATCATCAAATCACTTGTAAGAATTTCTTTAAAAAATCACTAACCACCCATGGCTATTTCAAAGATATTAAGGGAAATAAGGGAAATTGATTCAAATGTGAAAACTTCTTATAAAGCAAAATGAGCAAAGAAATTCATATATATATATATATATATATATACACACACACATATATGTAGTTTAAAAAGAATTACTTCAAGTGTATCTCATAGGAAAATACCCAGAGTAAATTATAAGAAGATTTTCAACAATCATCTTATAAATATAATCAGTTAAGAGGCATTCTAAATTTCAGTTCAAACTAATCTGAAATTAATATTTTCCTTCATAGTAGACAATCACCCAAAGTTTAGACAATTTTGAATTTTTTTAATAAGTCATTTCAAAGACTGTGCCACATATGAGTAAGAGATAAAAGATGCTTTCAAATTCTCTGAACCCCAAGGTTCAACATTTGTAAAGTTTCCATTTTCTCCTAAATTGTAAAAATTTATCTTTGCTTCTTCACAAAAGTACTGGGTACTACTTTACAGGCTTTATAGTAAGATACATGTTTTTTTACCTTTTCAGTTTCACTCTGATTTTAAGCTACTTACCTCTTTAATTTGTTTGGTTACCATGGATACACTAATGTCATTTGTATATGCCAAGCTTATGGACAAGTAAGATGTGGTTTAGAAAACTTTAAATATTGTGTAGTAATTATTAAGCCCACATATGTAGTGTGAAATCTATTTATAAATCTATGAGTTTTTCATGTTTACAATTTCATAAGCGTAAGAATGATCTGGAACATTTTTGGTTTTAAAATATTCTTACTTTCTAGAGCATAATTGCTTCACTTTGATTTGAATATGTTTTATCTTTAATGTAATTACCAATTATCATTGTTCACTCACTCATATCAGTTTCTAACATCAGTATAAAGCAATGACTAATGGTCTTGAAAACCCCTGAAGGAAAGAAGATTATGATTGTGCCATGCACTCCAGCCTTGGAGACAGGGAAAGACTCTGTCTCTGGAAAAAAAGAAAGAACGGAACGGAACGGAACAGAATGGAAAGGAAAGGAAAAAGAAAAGGAAATGAAAGAAAATAAAAGACAAAAGAAAAAAGGGAAACATATTTTTGCTAAATTCTATTGTCGGGAGAATGTAATTTAGCAGTGCTACAAAATGTGGAATACTTTTACATAAAAATAAAAACTATTTCAGCTGTATCAAAGGATTAACGACTGAGTAGCTCGTCACTTTATCAAACAAATGTCAGGTTACTTTCCTAGTGTGAGCATCAAACTTTTACAGCCATGATATCCCCACGGTACTTTTATTACAGGAGCTCTGAAGTTAGGATGCGTTTCACACAAGCAGCACTGGCTGCTTTTCCTCCCTGGATCCTTGTGTTCCACATGCGAGTCTCCTGGGTCTTATTACTTTAGGGTTAGTCTCACGTAGGCTTTATGGCTACGTGGACTTTGATTCCAGTTTAATTACTCCCCCAGTTATCAGTAACTTTTCATAAAAGTAGAATTTTTACACCCTGATTTAAAATGAAATTCATTTCCCAAGCCTAAGTCTCTGAGCCCTGTCTTCATTTGTAGTAAAACTTCCTCCCTAGATCAATGCCATCATATTGAAACTGATTCTGTCTCCAACATTATTCTGTCTGCTTAAGCTCTAACTCTGTATGTCATTTCTGCTCTGACACTAGCACCTTAACTGTTATTCTATTGCCAGCCTACACTAGACAGCAAGATGCTTTTCCATTTCTCATTAGTGCTAGCTACATATTTTTACAGGTATGGTTAGAAAACTAGGATAAGTGAGCACGCAGCTCTATTACAATTTCACAATTCTTGAGGATTGATAATATGGTATATTGACTTTATTATTGCAATAAACACTTTCAGCCAGCTGAATCTGATGTATTTAATGATTTATGTAATTATTATTATGCTTTGTACTAATTAGATCAGAAAGGTAAGTCATTGTTTTACACTGTTGTCATTAACAGTATTTTCTAACAACCAAAGCAGTTTTAATTTTTCTCTGTTTTTAAAAAAATCTTACATTTATAAAAGAGTTAAATAGGATTTTTTTATAATAGCTACAGTCTTATATTTAAAATTATCACCACTAGACATTAAAAGAAAAAGGTTTTAGATATTCTTTTTTTTTTTTTTTTTGACATGAAGTTTCACTCTTGTTGCTCAGGCTGGAGTGCAATGGTATGATATTGGCTCACTGCAACCTCCACCTCCTGGGTTCAAGTGATTCTCCTGCCTCAGCCTCCTGAGTAGCTGGGATTACAGGCACCTGCCATAATGCCTGGCTAATTTTTTGTACTTTTTTTTTAGTAGAGACGGGGTTTCACCATGTTGGCCAGGCTGGTCTCAAACTCCTGACCTCGGCTGATCCATCCACCTCGGCCTCCCAATGTGCTGGGATTACAGGCGTGAGCCACTGTGCCCAGCCAAAAGACAGATTAATAGGAGGAAAGGCATATAAATTAGATTTTATGTTAGGTTATTTATTTATTTATTTATTGAGACAGAGTCTTGCTCTGTCACCCAGGCTGCAGTGCAGTGGCACGATCTTGGCCCACTTCAACCTCTGCCTCCTGGGTTCAAGCGATTCTCCTGCCTCAGCCTCCACAGTAGCTGGGATTAAAAACACCTGTCACCACGCCTGGCTGATATTTAGTATTTTTTTTTTTTTTTTTTTTTTGAGACAGAGTCTTGCTCTGTCACCCAGTCTGGAGCGCAGTGGCACGATCTCGGCTCACTGCAACCTCTGCCTCCCAGGTTCAAGCAATTCTCCTGCCTCAGCCGCCCAAGTAGCTGGAACTACAGGTGCATGCCACCACGCCTGGCTAATTTTTATACTTTTAGTAGAGCTGGGGTTTCACCATGTTGGCCCGGCTGGTCTTGATCTCTTGACCTCGTGATCCACCTACCTCATCCCCCCAAAGTGCTGGGATTACAGGTGTGAACCACCATGCCCGGCCCTATTTATTCTTCAATATCATGTCTTCTCCTGTCCTGAACCTACCTCTATCTTGATCTTAGAGTCTTAGATGATCATAGATACTCATCTGCAAGTGTCTACACAATCTTCTCTCAAGCCCCCCCAAACAGTGATAGATACTTAAGCTATTGTTCCCGGTCTCTGTGGCCATGTCATGTATCTCAGAAACTGTGGGCACCGAGAGGGCAGAAACAGCATGCTGGGAAATGACAGCATAATTGCCACGTGGCACAGATGGGAAGCTAAGGCTCCAGATAAAGGAGAGGCCACTCTGAGAACTGATTCTGAAACTAAATATCTGAGTAGGGTATGGGAGAACTGAAGTGAGTGGATCATTTCAAGGCAGAAGAAGGAGAAGTAAAGCCCCAGGCCTGTTGTGGTCAGTTGCACACCTTTTTGATTCTGCTTTCCCTTTATGGAGCCATGAAAATAAAGACGCAGGTTCAATGTCAGGCCAGGGCTTAAGTATATCTTAAGTAAGAATATCATCCTCTTTCTATTAGGAAAAAAATCTAACTTTTATATTATCTGAAATTTTTAGCAACAAATTCTTTCTTTATAGACATGGAAGTATTTAAAAATAAAAATATTTGAGAGAGATGGAGCTGACCTGGGACAGATAATGCGTTTTTACTCTGTTGAAATGATGATACAGCGTATTTTCCGTTTGCTAGAAAGTCATGAGATACACTCATGGGGGATGGAAGAGACAAGATACAATGCAAGGATGGAAGGAAGCCAAATAAAGAATGGAGATTCCCCAGACCAGCCTTTCTGATTTTATAATTTACTAGTTTATTCTCAGTCAAGAGAATAGGGCAAATAGATGCTCCTCATGCAAGCACTTCCACCCCTATGAATCTTGGAGGGCCACTTTCTGCCTGAAGACCGAGGCACTAGAAGGTGAATTACCAACGAAGATCAGATCCCTCTTCAGTCAGCCTACATCTTAAATGCAAATGCCAGTTTGCCACTTTGACTCCATTTATCTCAATGTTGAAATCTCTGCAATTAATCTTTTTGCCTGGTTTCAAATCCGCTGCCTAAATGCATCACCTCTGGGCATTTTAGAAATTTCTTTGTACCAGAATATATTTGCCTAAAAAAATGAGTTGCCATTTCAAATAAATCTCTAGAGGCCAAAGTGGTTTATGTTAGCCATTAAATTTTCATGTGATTGTTCTTATTCCTGTATTTTAAAAAATTACTAAGAGTAAAAACAAAAATATCATTGGTCTCCGAAAACACAATGTTCAGAACTGCAATTTTTAACAATGACATCTTGTCTTTCTAACAATATTGAGTACAATTGTTATATGTGATTATTCCTTAACATTCTTAAATTTGGTTCCACCATAAAATGCATTTTTAAATCTTAACATATAAATTATACATATACATATATATCATGTATATACAGGTATATAATGTACATTTCAAACAGAATTTGCTTATGAACAGCATTCCACAGTATCTATTTTTAATTCTTTTCTTTCTGAAAGAATATAAGACAGCTTACGAGGAGAAATATAAAAGTGCAGTTGTCCTTTGTTATACACAGAATTGGTTCCAGGATCCCTGAGTACACCAAGATCTGTCCATACGCACGTCCCCACATCAGCCATGTGAAACCTGTGTATCTGAAGAGTCTGCCCTTGGTATAGGCAGGTTTTGTATCCCGTGAATACTGCATTTTCAAGCTTCATTTGATTGCAAACAATCTGTATATAAGTCGACCTACACAGTTCAAAACTTTTGTTGTTCAAAGAGCAGCTGTAGAAAGAAGTGAATAGGTATAGAAATGAAAGCAAAAGACAAATAGAGGAGGCAGAACATTAAGATGAGAGAATTAATTGATATATAGCATATGTATTGCAGTCTTACAAAATGGCATCTATAATAAATGACTGATTTAAAATATAGTAAGCATAAATGGCCATTAAATTTGGACCTCACAGTTGTTTCAGAAATGATCAACAGTAAAAGTGAGTGTAAGCGTACATCTCAACATTTCCATCTTTCACAGATACATCTGTGCTACTTGCTGTGGCAACGGCACACTTCCTTTTCTTGTTATTTTGGTCTGCAAAAAATATTTTCCAATGAAGTATTTTATTTATAGGCACACATAACCAGGTTGTCAAAATGGCAGTGTTTATAGAATGATTGTAGCTAATTTTACCTATCATGATACTCTGGTGTAGAAGATGTTAAACCCTTTAAAAAATAATTAAACAGAAATAATTAACATTTGTAAATTGCTATATAGCTTAAAATAACTTCTATATAAAATAGTTCTTGTAATCTTAAAGTTCTTGGAAACCATTAATTTCATTACTTCAATTTAATGTTTGAGATTACTGAACATAGCTCTTTCCCAAATCCAGTGAGGGAAACATTTAGGACTCAAATTCAGATTTTATGATTGCATATAACATTTTCATTTAACTCTCCTGAATTTGGGATGTTATATTTTTATCCTGAGCATGTCATTTATGTTTTTAGTTTACATTGAAAAATTTTTCTTCTGAATTTTGATCAGAGGTAAGTAGGTCTTAGTGCATTGAGACAAATAACTAGTATATTTGTCCATTTTCACACTGCTATAAAGAACTTCCCTGAGACTGGGTAATTTATAAAGGAAAGAGGTTTAATCAACTCACAGCTCCACATGGCTTGGGAGTGCCCAGGAAACTTACAATCATGGCAGAAGGGGAAGCAGCCACCTTCTTCACAAGGCAATGACAGAGAGAGAGAGAAGCGCAAAGAAGAACTTCCAAACACTTATAAAACCATCAGATCTCGTGTAAACTCACTAGAACAGCATGGGGGAAACTGCCTCCATGATCCAATCACCTCCCTCCCTCAACATGTGGGGATTACAGGTCCCCCCTCGACATGTGAGGATTAGAATTCGAGATGAGGTTTGAGTGACAACACAGAACCAAACCATGTTATTCTGCCCTGAACCCTCTCAAATCTCATGTCTTCACATTTGAAAACCAATCATGCCTTCCTAACAGTCTCCCCAAACTCTTAACTCATTTCAGCATTAACTAAAAAGTCCATAGTCCAAAGTCTCATCAGAGACAAGGCAAGTCCCTTCCACCTATGAGCGTGTAAAATCAAAAGCAAGTTAGTTACTTCCTAGATGCAATGGGGGTACAGGCATTGGGTAAATGCTCCCATCCCAAATGGGAGAAATTTGCCAAAACAAAGGGGCTACAGGCACCGTGTAAGAGCAAAATCCAGTGACAGTCATTAAATCTTAAAGCTCCAAAATAATCTCCTTTGACTCCATGTCTCACATCCCAGGCATGCCGATGCAAGGAGTGGACTCTCATGGCCTTGGGCAGCTCCCTCACAGGCTGGCGTTGAGTGCTTGTGGCTTTTCCAGGTGCACAGTGCATGCTATTGGTAGATCTACCATTCTGGGTTCTGGAGGATGGTGGCCCTCTTCTCACAGCTCCACTAAGCAGTGGCCCAGTAGGGACTCTGTTTGGGGGCCCCAGCCTCACATTTCCCTTCCACACTGCCCTAGCAGAGGTTCTCCATGAGGGCTTTACCCCTGCAACAGACTTCTGCCTAGAGATCTAGGTGTTTCCATACATCCTATGAAATCTAGGTGGAGGTTCCCAAACCTCAGTTCTTGACTTCTGTGCACCTGCAGGCTCAACACCATGTGGAAGCTGCCAAGACTTGTGGCTTGCACCTTCTGAAGCAATAGCTTGAGCTGTGCATTGTCCCCTTTTAGCCATGGCTGGAGTTGGAGTGACTGGGATGCAGGGCACCAAGTCCCAAGGCTGCACACAGCAGCAGGGCCCTGGGCCTGGCCCATGAAACCATTTTTTCCTCCTAGGCCTCAGGCCTATGATGGGAGGGGCTGCTACTAAAATCTCTGACATGCCCTGGAGACATTTTCTCCATTGTCTTGGCTAGTAATATTCAGCTCCTCATTACTTATGCAAATTTCTGCAGCCTCCTTGAATTTCTCCCCAGAAATTTTTTTTCTATCGTTATCATTAGGCTGCAAATTTTCCAAACTTTTATTCTATGCTTCCCTTTTAAACATAAGTTGCCATTTCAGATCATCTTTCTTGAGTTCAATGTTCCGTAGATCTCTAGGACAGGGGCAAAATGCCATCAGCCTCTTTGCTCAAGCAAAGCAAGAGTGATCTTTGCTCCAGTTCCCAGGAAGTTCCTTATCTCCATCTGAGACCATCTCAGCCTGAATTTTATTGTTTACATCATTATCAGCATTTTGGTCAAAGCCATTCAACAAGTCTCTAGGAAGTTCCAAGCTTTCCCACATCTGTCTCTCTTCTTCTGAGCCCTCCAAGTTGTTCCAACCCCTGCCTGTTACCCAGTTCCAAAGTTGCTCCCACATTTTCAGGTTATCTTTATAGCAGTACCCCACTCCTGGTACAAATTTATTGTATTAGTTCATTTTCACACTGCTATAAAGAATTTTCCTGAGACTAGTAATTTATAAAGGAAAGAGGTTTAATTGAGTCACAGTTCCACATGGCTGGGGAGGTCTCAGGAAACTTAAAATCGTGGTGGAACAGAAAGGAGGCACCTTCATCACAAGGCATCAGGAGAGAGAAGAGCAAAGGAGGAACTTCCAAATACTTATAAAACCATCAGATCTTGTAAGAAGATCTTGTGAGGAAAAACAGCATGGGGGAAACCACTCCTATGATCCAATCACCTCCCTCCTTCAGCACGTGGGGATTACTGGTCCCTTCCTCGACAGGTGGAATTACAATTTGAGATGAGGTTTGGGTGAGGATACAGAGTCAAACCATATCAACTAGTACATAAACTTTACTTAAGGAGTTCCCTTGAGTATGAAAAGTAAGTTGAGTTTCTTGCATTCGCCAACGTGACTTAAAAGATCATTTCTTATCCTTTCATGTGCATATGAATCACCCACCTGGGGATTTTGTTAGATACAGATTCTGATTTGGCAGCTGGGGGGTGGTGCCAGGCACCAGCATCTCTCATTGCATTTTCCACAATGCCAAGTTGATCTCTGGAGCTTCCCTCTCCATAGGCTTGAGTAGTTCCCAACTTCTTTTCAATTTACAGATTTCAGTATAAAGTGTTACCTTGGAGAATTTCACAGCAACCTTGTTTAGTGTGTGAGCTATGAATTGCTATTATTGATCTCGTTTTACCAATAAAACCGAGTCTTTCAAAGAGGTCAGTGAGTACTCAGAACCATTCAGCTGCTAGAAAGGCAATTACAAATTCACATTAATGGCTGTTTTTCTGATTTGAAAGCTCTTTCCACCATCTCACCACTGCCTTGGAAAAAGTGCTTTGATGCTTTATCTTGCACTATTATACCAGGACACTGTGCATCAGCAAATGCAGGAGTTGGCAAAGTGGTGCAGTTGTAACCCAAAAAGGCTCAGAAGCATCTGCTAACTCCTGCTACACAAGCTTCAGTTCATTTCCCTGCAAGACAAACCTGCAATGGCACCACCTGGCTGGGTGCTGCTTTCTGGGTATGTTCTCCCTTGGCAGCCCAAGAATAAGTTAGATTTGTGCTAGGTCTTGGCTCACTGCTCTGAGCCCACGTCCCAGTTGATGGCTGGAGGAGCAGCTGCTCTTCACTCATTGCATGCATTTCTCTCTCCTATCACTCTTCATTTAGACTTCATTCAACTTCATCTGTTTCCTGGCTGCCATTTAACTACAATCTCAGTCCTTCCTTATCTTTTGATCTAACTTTGATTTCACCTCCTTTTCCCCGTATTAAAGTTATGTAAGAGGAGAATTTTCTATATGGTTAGAAGAGTGGTAGAAAATATATAATTATGTGTAGTTTCTTTTCTTTTTGAGAGAAATGCAATTTATCAGGGTTTTAAAAAATGTGTTTGTTCTTTAATCTTCTGTTTCAAATTTTACCACCGTGGTCATTTTTTTTTTAGAAAATTGCCTTCATCGTGGTAGGAAGAATATTTTATATTTGGCTGATTGACTCTTCAGCCAAAAACTGTCCTTCAAGGTGCCATCTTCACATTGTGTATCCATAAATGTTGAAAGATGGTAATGACGGTGAAAGTATTTTTCATGATAAGCTGGAAAGATGTGACTGGCAACTGTCAGCAGAAGAATCACTGTAAATCCTAGTGAGAAAAACTGCAATGGTATCCAATGATACTAAGGTGGTATTTCAGTGCAGAGCAGTTAGCTCTTCTCATACACCCACACTGTAAATCTGGTGAGTATCACTTGATGTCCATAAGTAATGTAATTAAAGAAACACAGCTTACAAACAAGGTCTGTCCTCATCAAAGAAGATTTATACAGAAATATCGTGTACTACAGAAACTGTCTTTTATTTCCTCAGCTATTTGTTCATCTGATCAGAACGTATAATGGGCGTTGAAGGTACAAAAACATAATAACAAAATTCCCTGCCCAAAATATAATTTTATTAAAATTACAAGCAACTATATAGTTTATAAATATATATACACATACACATACACATACACACATATTGACATGGTTTGGATATTTTTCCCCTCCAAATCTCAGGTTGAAATATCATCCTCACTGTTGGAAGTGGGGCTGGGTGGGATGTGTTTGGGTCACAGGTGCAGATCATTCATGAATGGTTTGGTGTCCTCACCACAGTAATGAGTTCACATAACAGCTAGTTGTTTAAAGAGCCTGATATCTCTCTTGCTCCCTCTTTTGTCATGGGATGTGCCTGCTCTCTCTTCACATTCCACCACGACTGGAAGATTCCTGAGGTCCTCAGCAGAAGCCAATGCTGGCACCATGTTTCTTGTACAGCCTGAAGAATTGTGAGCCAAATAAACCTCATTTCTTTAAAAATTTGTCTTAGTTGTTCCTGCATAGCAATGCAAATGAACTAACACAGAACATTGCTACCAAAAAGTGAGGTGTTGCTCTGAAGATACCTGAAGATGTAGACATGGTTTGGAACTGGGTAACATGCAGAGTTTGGAAGAGTTTTCAGGTCTCAGAAGAAAACAGGAAGATGGAGGAAAGTTTGTAATTTCTTAGAGACTGGTTAAATGGTTGTGATCAAAATACTTTCTTTTAGCCAATTTCTCCCTTTTGGAATGTAAATTTTTACTCAACGCCTGTACCATCATTGTATCTCCTGAGAAAGGCAGTCTTTCCAGGTCAGCAGAGCCCCAAGATGTCAAAGAATTAAAAATATAGAAAATAAAAAGTCATGATTAATACAGTATAGATAAATGAAAGCATTTATGTAAAAGGTTCTTTTATTGTATATAACCACAATAATGTGTTTCAAAATTATAATTACAAAACATTTTCACAAACAACTTTTCTCTTGATCAATGCAAATTCCTACAAGGAAGATAGAGATGCGTAATCCTCATTTTACAAAATAAAGAAAAAACATCTTTTTTTAATGTAATTCTTCTCATGTTTACTATATTAATCCACTTTCATGCTGCTGATAAAGACATACCTGAGACCGGACAATTTACAAAAGAAAGAGGTTTATTGGACTTGTAGTTCCACGTGGCTGGGGAGGCCTCACAATAATGGCGGAAGGTGAAAGGCATGTCTCACATGGCAGCAGACAAGAGAAGAGCCTGTGCAGGGAAATTCCCATTTTTAAAACCATCAGATCTCCTGAGACTTATTCACTATCATGAAAACAGCACAGGTAAGACCTGCCCCCATGATTCAATGACCTGCCAACAGGTTCCTCCCACAACACATGGGAATTCAAGATGAGATTTAGGTGGGGACTCAGCCAAACCATATCACAATAGTACATGGCAAATGGGTTAAACCTTCAACTGCTAAAATTAAACAATAACATAACTAGGATAACATAGAGGGTAACTTTCTACATAATACTTGGTTGAAAGGCTTAGGATAACCACCGTTTTAGTTATCTATTGATGTATAACAAATTGCTTCCAAATTTAGCAGCATAAAATAATAAATATGTATTATCTGTTTCTATAGGTCAGGAACTGGGAAGGGCTTAGCTTGGTGGTTCTTACTGGTGTTCTTCAGGGCCCTTTTGAAAGCTTCCTATCACACCTCAAAGGCAGAAGCATAAAGGAAATGTGAACTTCTCAAAGTGCTACTTAGAACACTTATGCATCTGCAGGTTTTAAAACTGTAGGATACTTAGCAGACTAAAAAAAAAAAAATAGTTGATGAGGAACTGGTTAGTACTCTAAATATGCAAAGAGCCCTTAAAATCAATTTAAGAAAAATAATTAAATGTTTAAAAAGAGCTTCCAGGAGACTAAGGGCCAATTTAGAAAAAAAGAAATTCACATTTCTTCCAATCACACAGAAAAAATATTCAACTATACTAGCAGTTAAAGAAATGCAAATTAGAAAGTGAGAATATATGTTCAAATATCATGTAGATAAAAATTAAAAAGAATTATAGGCACCAGAGAAGACAAAGGTGTCCACGTACACTGCTAATAGGAATAAAAATTGGTATAGCTTTTCTAGAAACAAGTTGCCAATAAGCATGACACGCTTTAGAAAATGTCCACAGACTTCAGAAATTGTCATTTTAGACATCTAGAACAAGGCATCAAATATAGATGTAAATTCAGCCACAAAGATATTTATCACAGAATTATTAAAATAATAAATTATTTTATTAAGTTGTTTTATTTATCATAGAATTATTTTTATCAGCAAAAATGGAAACATTTAAAATATCAAACATTAGAGGAAATATAGGATATCCCTCTGTAAATGGAAAAATGTCAGTCTCTCCACCTCTCACCCCATGGTAACTAAGAGGAGAAAATGGAAAGTTTCTCTTCTAAGAGAATCAAAGGGCCAGAACTCAGCTCAAGGACAGACACTACTGAAAGCCACACTGTTTTCTAAAAGTAAAAGAACAATGAGAACATATGGGCACAGGAAGGGGAACATCACACACCAGGGCCTGTCGTGGGGTGGGGGGAGCAGGGAGGGATAGCATTAGGAGATATACCTAATGTTAAATGAAGACTTAATGGGTGCAGCACACCAACATGGCATATGCATACATATGTAACAAACCTGCACATTGTGCACATGTACCCTAAAACTTAAAGTATAATAAATAAAAATAATAATAATAGTTCAGTTTAGCTCCGGAGAAGAAAGGGGCAGAAAAGTGAACAAACATGTAGGAAAGGAAGAGCAGGGGAAAGAGGGAGACACATGCTGAGAACAAAGTATAAAATAGAAGCCTCTAAAAAATTCCTCAACCAAAAACTGGATTGAGTGATGTCTAATGCTAGTTTTTAGATTATTTGCATTGCAGCAAAGTAAACCCCTTCTTCTCGCCAAACCTTCAGTCACACACACAAATGTCTTCTGTGATTTTTATTAAGGAAAATACCCAAAATTCATATCTAGGTCAGTCTAGTACAGACAAGGAAATTTTATGTGAGATAGTAAGAAAATTCTAAGAGAAAACTAATTTAATGGAAGCCTGAACAGACAGCCAGGATTGATGGTGAGAAAAAGAACATCTCCAGTAATTTATAGAAATCCTAGTGAGGGCATTGAACTTTCTACAATCTATTATATGTCGGATTTTGAGGCAATCTTATCTACAGCTTAGGAAGTAGGGTGACCCCAGTTGCTATTTCAATTGTCCGAATCATAGAATTCTACACAGCCCTTATCAATTAAGTTTGAAAAGAATGTGTAATGGCAGGGAAGGTTGGACAAGCTTATATTGTTTAGTGAAAAAGCAAATGTAGAATTGTATAGCTAGTATTGAAATTTAATCATATACATATTTTTATACATTGAAAAGATTTATAGCGCATACAACAATGCTAATAGTAGCTATCTGTGGTGGTGAGTGCAAAAGTGAATTTCTATCATCTTTATTTCATACAAGAAAAATCAGTGCTTTATTTCTGAGGCGATCAGATGCATAAACCCTTGGTAGGATCATCTGTGTGTTTACGTATTTTAGGTCAGGATCCCAGGAAGCAGAATCAAAGTGGGGATACTTGTTTGAGTGGTAACTCTCTGCAGAGGAGGAGAAAGGGACACAGTACAGTGCGGGGAGAAAGCCTCTGCCAGAACGTTTAGGTATTGCGGGCATATGATGATGCTCCCAAGTTTCCTTTAAAACTGTTTCTTACATGGCTGTTAAAATTTAAGCCAGAAAATTTGGTTTACAAATTGAATGCACGCTCATGTTTAGGTGAAACTTTTTTTTTTCTGTGAATGGTAATTTAAAAACATAGTGGCAGCCCAGCGTGGTGGCTCGTGCCTGTAGCCCTAGCACTTTGGGCGAGTGGATCACTTGAGGTCAGGAGTTCAAGACCAGCCTGGTCAACACGGTGAAGCCGTGTCTCTACTAAAAATACAAAAATTGGCTGGGCACTGTGGCCCATGCCTGTAATCCCAGCTATTTGGGAGGCTGAGGTAGGAGAACTGGTTGAGCCTGGGAGGTGGAGGTTGCCGGGAGCCAAGATCTTGCCACTGCACTCCAGCCTGGGCAACAAGAGCGCAACTCCATTAAAAAAAAATTAAATTAAATTAAAACAAACAAACAAAATAGTGGGAAGTTTCGGATGGGAACTCTTCAAGACTCAATCTGTTCCATGATGTCTGTTATCTAACACTGTGAGAGCAGTTTCCTGGCTAATCTAATATTGTGTTTAATAAAGTACACTCATATTTTCCCAGTAATTTAAATACTATGATTTAATTCTACTTTTGTTTAGTGATAAGTGTTTATCTCAGACCTACTTCTTAGTTACCAATTTGTCCAAAGCTGTTTTCTGTCATCCTCTAGTCTTACCCATCAAAAATAGGGGAACTCTATTTTTCCCACTTGTTTAGGCCAAAAACCTTAGAGTCAACCTAGGGTCTTCTCTCTTTTGCACAGATAATCCATGAGCAGATTCGATTGGGTCTACCTGCAAATTACACACCAAATCCAATAACTTCTTATCACCTCCACTGCTGTTATCTTGGATCAAATCATCATCATCTATGAGCTGGGCTGTTAGATTAGCCCTTGCACTGGAATTTCTGTACTTTTGCCCTCATGACTGTAATTTTGTTTACACAGTAGCTAGAATGATCCTTTTAAAATCCCAATGAGGGCTTGTTTTGCATTTTCTCCGATGTTTCCTGCCTATTTTGAGTCTTTCATAAGCATTGCTGGACCTCCTCATGCTCATCACCTACCTCCCCTTCCCTCCTTTGTTGGTCTCCCTGCGGTCCCTCGAGCTCTTCCTCTGCCCTTCCCCCATATGCACAAGGTTTATCTCCTCACTTCCATTGGGTGCCTTTCCAAATGCCACTTACCAAAGAGGCTTCCTGCCCATCTACTAAAACAGCATGCCATGCTCAGTGCTTCTCCTTTTCCCTGATATATTCCCTGATATATATATAATATCGGAATTACTAAAAGCCTTGGTTTGGAGATACACCAGCATCCCAAAGCACAAAGCTTGGCCAACAGAGATTACCTGTCCAACTCCCTGAGGTGCAAGGCACCCTGATGCAGGGCACAACCTCTACAACTTGATGGGAGTTCCGGTGGCTAAACATGGCAGATGCCTCTTGAGAAGGCTCCTATCCTTTTTTCAAATTTAATTTTACTTTGGATTCAGGGGGTAATTGTGCATATTCATGACATGGGTATATTGCATACTGATGGGGACTGGGCTTCTATTGTACCCATTATTCAAATAGTAAACATTGTACCTGACAGGTTATTTATCAACTCTCATCCCCCACCTCTTACCCTCCCTCTAGTAATAGGGAAAGTAATAGACCCTAGTGTCTATTATTTTCATCTTTATGTCCATGTGTACACACTGTTTAGCTCCCACTTATAAGTGAAAAAATGTGGTATTTAGTTTTCTGTTTCTGACTTATTTTACTTAAGATAATGTCCTCCACCTGCGTCCACCTGATGAAAAAGACATGATTTTATTGTTCTTGTGGCTGCATTGTATTTGTGGTGTATAGATACCACGTTTTCTTCATCCAGTCAACCATTGATAGACATGTAGGCTTGTTCTATGACTGTGCTATTATGTATAGTGCTGTGATGAACACACAGATGCAGGTGTCTTTTTTCATATGTGATTTATTTTCCTTTGGCTGGATACCCAGTAATGGAATTGCTGGCTTGAATGGTAGTTCTGATTTTAGTTCTTTGAGAACTCTGCATATTACCTTTCCATCCTGTGCCTTTCTGAGACTGTTACCTCCTTCTTTACTGGAGAACCTGTTCCATCTTGCCTTCACTGTGACCTTGCTCCATGAAGGACTCTGTCTGTTCTACTTCTTTTCTACTTGCTATTTTCTGTCTGCCTATAAATATGCTCCAATATGTCCCATGAAATTGTCGTCCAGTCTCTGGCCACCACTCCTAAGTTATCATTGTATGCCATTTTTACTCATTGGAAATTAAACTCTGTATATCTCCTACCTCATTTTCTGTGCATTCCTCAAACAACTGAAATACAGTTTCATGTCTACTACATTATTAAAATATCACTTTCCAAGGTCACCAATAATCTCTAAATTGCCAAATCCAAGAAATGCTTTTTCTGCTTATTTTACATGATGTTCAACAGACCAGTGAGCCCTTCCTCCTCTGAAGATGTCTTTCTACTTGTTCTTGATAACAGCTCCATTTCCTGGTTCCCATGTTAGGGCACAGTGAGAAGGTAGCTGTTTGCAAGCCAGGGAAGAGAGCCCCACCAGGAACCAAGTTTTCCAGAACCTTAATCTTAGACTTTTCACTTCCAGATCTGTGATAAAATAAGTTTCTGTTACTTAAGCCACATAGTCTGTGATATTTTGTTATGGCAGCCCTAGCAGATGAATACAATGATGCAAACATACTGAGCAAAGTGAGCTATAATTTAACAGTGACTCTTGCTAAATAACCATCTTGAGTACAGAAAGCATTCTAAACTGTTCTCGGTAATGCTCTCAGTGGACATCTGGGGACTCCATGGGGTGAAAGGGTTAAGTAATGTTTAACCGGTATGTATACTTAGTTCTTTTTATCATTCTGAGACTTATTAGCACTCTGAGTATCAATCCACTAAGAATGAATAATACCTTGAATGACATCAGCTTCCGCCAACATGTAAGAGGTTACTATGGTAATGGAGAAAGTTTTTCAGAGCACAAAACAAGTACCATGCTTGATATATTAGTCAGCCAGGGAAAGCAGTCACATATAAGCTACAGCGTTCATTCAATGAATAGTCACTTATACAGCATGCATGCTAGTAATTCCACTGTGTTTTTCTGAAAATCAAAACTTTGGCAGTTGTATTGAGATTCTTGGCAGATTTACAAAAGTGTTAGCACTCATTTTCAGAGCTTAGCTTTTTTGTCTTTTTATTCCTTATTTCTTGGAACCCATATTTTCAACAGGTTCACAGGATTTCTTAGCCTAAACACCAAAGTGAAAGTTCTCTACTAGGGTTCAACTCCACTTCATGTTCATTTTCACTGAAAAATCAGCACATTTTCTTTTCTGGTCATTTATAAATTTGTTAGTTATTAATTATATTTGGCTGAAAAGCACAATGTTTTATTGCACAGCCATTTTCTCTACATATTTTTTAAGATTTTATATGTACACAATTAAAATGATTTGGCTCCTACTAATTATTAAGTTGTTTATCACCACTCTTTCAAAAACTACTGTGAAACAAAATAACAGAAGACTATTAAAAATAAAATGGCCAATCTGGTCTTATATGGTGAGATGTAGACTTTATCTCAGTATGGAGAAGAGGATCAATTACTTCCCCGTGAGCAAATTACTTGAAAAGGGAAATAATTGCTGGGAACCAGAACCAAAATATGTTCCCTAAAATCAAGGTAACCCAAACTGGCGATAGTTCCTTTCTTCATAATGTGATATGGATAGTGTAGACCAAAACCATATAATGTATATTCATTTTAGCAAGGTATTTTTTCAGCAAAGCATTTAAGTCTCTCATAAGAGTTTTATGAATGAAACTCCCAAGTCCTAGTTTGGGTAGGAATTTCTGGCTCTGTGATGCTTGCAGCAGGTTAAGCCCACGTTTTTCAGGGTGCAGGCCACACATTGGGTCTCTAGTAAGAAGACCAGAGTGTTGATAATGCCAACAATATTGGCAGTAATACCTGGTGATACCTGATGGGTGGCAACGGACAAGCAGATCTGCAGAACCCAAGAAAGACCTACTCAAAGGTTTTCTGATTCCTCTAGAAGGCCCCAATGTCTGGAAGGAGTCGCTCTATTCCCATTCCATCTCATTGCTCTGGACTTGGTGATTACTCAAAACTTGGGAGAATGTAGACTCTTCTATTTTTCCACCACACTCTAGCTAATGGTTCAGTGAAGGAAAGTGAAGTAGAAAACCACGAATCACTGCTTCTGAGTGGTTTCAGAAGTATCTCTATTAATATGGATATTACTGGATTAGAAGAGAGGATCACACATCATATTTTCTTTAGAAATGTATTCAGTTTGCAGCTGGGCATGGTGGCTCATGCCTATAATCCCAGCACTTTTGGGAGGCCGAGGTGTGTGGATCACCTGAGGTCGGGAGTTTGAGACGAGCCTGGCCAACATGGTGAGACCCCATGTCTACTAAAAATACAAAAATTAGCTGGGTATGGTGGTGCACACCTGTTATCCCAGCTACTCAGGAGGCTGAAACAGGAGAATTGCTTGAACCCAGGAGGCAGAGGTTGCGGTGAGCTGAGGTCATGCCACTTCACTCCAGCCTGGGCAACAGATCAAGTCTCCTTCTCAAAAACAACAACAACAACAACAACAAAGAAAACAAAAAAAGAAATTTATTCAGTTTACAATTAACCAATTGAAACATTTTTGTGAGGAATGAGGAAAGGCCATAATCTTTACACTTTAGTCACACACACACCACACACACACATAGAGTATATTTAATGTAAGAACTCATACAACTACATATTTGGAGTTATCCATTTTTAAAAAAATCAAAATGTAATGACTCTTCTAAACTTAAGATCGACTTACTGGATTAGTCAGGCCGCATCTTCTCTCCAGATAATATACTACAATTCAATGCAGTTTTACACTTAATGATCATTTAATTTTAATGTGGAACAATTTAAAAGGGCTTCAGTGACCCGGTTACAACGATTCTAGTTTCACAATGATAGTGCTTCATTATTTCACATTTGTACACAACCATCATTTGGGGGAGTGTGCAATTTGTTTTACTTGATGAAAACAAATTCGGTTCATTAATATTTTAAGGAGATAATCAATAATGTATGATAAAGACCTGCCATATGTATTTTTTACCTTTAAAAACACTTAACTATATTCAGCTTGGAGTGAAAATAAGTAGTAATGCCTTTGAGCAAAGCCAAACCACAAAGCCTAGTTTCAGCTCAACGACCGACAGGAAAACTCAAACTTGGCTAGTGTCACTTCCACTTAGTATCATAATCAAATGTGTTAATTCACAGTGCAAAGGACCCCTGGGAAATCTCGAATATATGGTGCCATGTGTGGGCTTCCCCGTGGCTCCCTCCTTCCTGACAAATTCCTTCCTGATGCATTGGGAAACTCCCCAGTCCTGAGTGAGGCGGGTACTGCATGTGCCACTGCTTTTTAGCCAGGGGCATTTAGGACAGATGGCAGTTAGTCTAGCACCCACTGCCTTCCTGCTCACCACATTGGCACAACCTGGTTACTTCAGAGTTTCCTTCCTTACTGTGTCTTCAGTCCTTTTTTCATCGTCAGAGAAAAGAGTCTGGGTGTGGCCTGTGATAGGCATAACACTCAAAAGAAATACTTCAAACCACTATTAATTTTAAAACCAAGAAATAAGTTAAACTACTAGTCATGAAGCTGTCAGAATACATCTAAAAGGCAGACACTGCACAAAATAAATTGAGAGACAAAGGAAAAGCATTGCATGAGATTTCCAACTTTCTTTGGGAGGAAGAGTAAGGTAGCACAACTGTTCAATAAATGTCATAATGCTCCTGAGATAGTTTAAGCAGATAAATATCCCAAATTAACACATTTTAAAGTTTTTGTAAGTGCGTGCCTTCGGCTGCAATGTACTGGTTATGGACGTGCTCTGTGGCTCCACAGTTACAGTACCAAAGGTCAGTGTGTTCTGGTGCAAGTGGCTTAAATCACCTGTGCCTCAGTTTGCTCATCTGTAAAATGGGCAAAATAACAGCAACTTAATATTTTGTAAATTTGTTAAGAGAGTCAAATGAATTAATAAATGTAAAGCCCTCAGAGCATGCCTATGAAAGTTAAATATGGAAACTAGTATTATGTTATGATTATTGCAGGATTCCTAGACATTACAAAATGATCCTTTAACCTCCATAAATTCATGCTAAATTCTACTGCTGTTTATCCAGTACAGAAAACATTGTGATTGTCAATGAGATAGTTTCACTCTTCTTAGCTCTTTCTTTTGAAATACACATTAAGTGAAAACAACTCACTTAGTCCTCACTATGAGTCCTGGCTGCTGTAGTGTCTAGCGGGAGAAGAGGTAACATGATTGAGTAGTTACAGGTTTGGGAATGTTCTGATGCAAGAGAATGGAAACCAGCAATGAGTTGGGAAATCCTAAAAGCAAATGCTAAGAACAGGTCCTAAAGATAGCTCAGCTCATGTGCTCTTTGACCATCTAGTCAGCTCTCAAGGTCAATGGTGGCTTCCTAGACCATTAAATAATGTTAATGATAATAATAACTGTAGCAAGAGCAGTGTTGCCATGTAAGTGGCATAGTTCTAACTATACCAACAAATGTACTCCACATTTAATCAAAATATTAGGTTGGTGCACTAGTATTGGTAGTTTTTGCCATTGAAAGTAATAGTAGCAGGCACTATTGCTAATTCTCATATTATAGTTGAAACTTACATAGAAATTGCTCAAGGTCACACAGCTTCCAACTGGAGGAATGTGACATGAAGTTCGTCTTAAACAATACCACAAACTCACTCTCAGTAAGTACTTGGAATTGAGAGACACAGCAGGAATTTTAATCAAAATCCTAGAGTCACTGATGGAGAAACGAATCTCATGACACAGTGCTTCTGTGCACACAGTGCTTAACCTTCTAACTAAAGTAAAATTTGAAGGTATGTTTAAGCCATGTTCAGAAGCAACAATTTCACTGTCATGGCTTGGTACTTGTTTCATAAAAAGAAAAGCATCAGAGTTTAGAATAGACTTGTTTCAAAGTAAAAAATAATGTAATTGCACACCTCTACTTCCTTCATCATTATCACTTCTAAAATATATTATAGAAAGTAATATTACATTCAGTAGTGTAAGAGAAGCTGTCCATTTTGGATCATAAGCAATCCCCCAGCACTTAATTTTAAACCCCACTTAAAGAAAAATGCAATGTCTTTTGTCTGAGATTATTTTTGTCATGAAAAAAATGAAATAAGGTTATTACTGTCAAATCACATACTTCAAAACCAGTTTTTTCTTGTTATTGAAAATAATCCAGTTATACATGTAATTATCTGAACAGACTTTAAATATTGCTCACTGCATAACCCAATTATTCATTCATGTCTTCATTCATTGAACAGATACATAATCAGTACCTATGAGGTAGAGAAGTTGCCTTTATGAAGGAACATCTTGGGAGGGGGAGAGAGAGCAAACAAGTGAGCAGGAGAGTGTGAGAGAGCAAGAGGAAGGAAGGAAGGGAGGGAGGGAGGGAGGAAAGAAGGGAGCAGGGAGGGAGGGAAAGAAAAACAAGGGAGGGAGCGCAGGTGCGAGAGGGCGTGAGGGTGGGAAGGGGGGAAGAGAGGGAGGGGGTAGAGAGGGAAGGGGGTAGAGAGGGAAGGGGGTGGGGGGGAGAGAGGGAAGGGGGGAGAGAGGGAAGGTGGGGAGAGAGGGAAGGTGGGGAGAGAGGGAAGGTGGGGAGAGAGGGAAGGTGGGGAGAGAGGGAAGGTGGGGAGAGAGGGAAGGTGGGGAGAGAGAGAAGGGGGGAGAGGGAAGGGGGGAGAGAGGGAAGGGGGGAGAGAGGGAAGGTGGGGAGTGAGGGAAGGTGGGGAGTGAGGGAAGGTGGGGAGAGAGGGAAGGGGGGAGAGAGGGAAGGGGGGAGAGAGGGAAGGGGGGAGAGGGAAGGGGGGAGAGGGAAGGGGTGAGAGGGAAGGGGGGAGAGGGAAGGGGGGAGAGGGAAGAGGGGAGAGAGGGAAGGGGGGAGAGAGGGAAGGGGGGAGAGAGGGAAGGGGGGAGAGAGGGAAGGGGGAGAGAGGGAAGTGGGGAGAGAGGGAAGTGGGGAGAGAGGGAGAGAGGGAGGGAGGGAAGGGGAGAGGGAGGGAGAGAGGGAGGGAGGGAGAGAGGGAGGGAGGAAGGGAGGGAGGGAGGAAGGGAGGCAGGGAGGGAGGAAGGGAAGGGGGAAGAAAGAAAGCAATGAAAGGAAAGAAGGAAGGGAGAAAGAGAGCAATAAAGAAAGGAAGGGAGAGAGAAAGAGTGAGAGAGAGAAAGAACAGTGATGAAAGAAAGAAACTGAACATTATCAACACAGACCTGCTTTGGATAGGTTGGTTGGGGAAGGCCAGCTCTATTTGCAATTGGATTATAAAATATATCTTACATTTCTAATGAGAAAGATAAATTTCATTTGTATGGTCTAGTTTTGATTTACAGAAATAGTTTTCAAACATCAGTAATTCCCACATAGTCTCCAAAACAGGATCAAAACATGCTTTAAAATAGGTCTTTGTTTTGCCTTTTTCTGCTCAGAATGCTTCATTAAAAGATATCTAAAAGAAACCCCATCCACCCACTTAAATCCTAAAGAAGCACTGACTTACTCTCTGTTGGTGATGTGTTGTGCATAGTATTCATGAGAACAGCTTTGATTCAACATTAAGTACTTTTCTGGTTTCTTGTATTTAAATAAAAGATTTAACAACCCTAACCTGGGCCCGTAGTTATAACCTTACCTGTCAATAATTTGGGTCCCTGCATTAGTTGGTTTGAAATGCTATAAATCCCAGAGTCTGGGTAATTTGTAAAGAGAAGAGGTTTATTGGGCTTACACTTCTGCAAGCTGTACAAGAGGCATGGTGCTGGCATCTGCTTCTGGTGAGGGCCTCAGGAAGCTTCCAATCATGGTGAAAGGTGAAGGGAGGTGATATGGTTTGGCTGTGTCTCCACCCAAATCTCATCTTTAGTTCCCACTTATTGTGGGAGGAACCCAGTGGGAGGTAATTGAATCATGGGGGAGGTCTTTCCTGTGCTGTTCTCATGAGAGTAAGTCTCATGAGATCTGATGGTTATTATAAAGGGGAGTTTTCCTGCAGAAGCTCTCTTTGCCTGCTGCCATCCATGTAAGACGTGACTTGCTCCTACTTGCCTTCCACCATGATTGTGAGGCTTCCCCAGCCACGTGAAACCGTAAGTTCAGTTAAACCTCTTTTATTTGTAAATTGCCCAGTCTTGGGTATCTTTTTATCAGCAGTATGAAAATGGACTAATACAGAGGGCATAGCCCATGGTGAGAAGGAGCAAGAGAGAAAGAAGGAGGCATCAGTCTCTTTTAAGAGAGATCTTGAACTAATAGAGTGAGAACTCACTCATTATTGCAAGGACAGCAACAAGCCATTCATGAGGGATCCACCTCCATGATCCAAACACCTCCCATTAAGACCCCGCTTTCAATACTGGGGATCACAATTCAATATGAGATTTGAAGGGGACAAATATCCAAGCCATATGAATGTCTGAATACTTTCTATGGACATATTAGAGAAGCTTGTCCAGCTAATGATAAAGGAGGATAGCAGCTCCATTTCTCCTGCTTCTAAGCAAGTACATCTGCTCTTTCTTATAAACATGAGTCCAGAAATGTTCTATTTATTTGGCATACTTTCTGTTAACAATTACATGTGTGTGCTGAGGAATAATTTTGGAAGTTAAAATATTTGATCACTGCTTGAGATCCAGAAAATTTTAAAAATTTATATTCTGGAACAAAAGTAGCACCAGGCTGGTTTTCAGATACTTTTATATGGTGAGCTGTATGCCCAGACTACTTCCTAAGTTGGGATTCTTTATCTCTCATGTAGTATATAAATGTTTATCATTTCTTTATTATTATAAAGGCAATGCATGCATAATATGGAGAATTTGAAGGAAAAAAGATTAAAAATATAAATTATCTGTATCTCTACCACCCAGAAATCATCATTATAAACATTTTGGCATGTATTTTGCAAATGATTCTCTCACAAAATTAAAGACATATTGCTCCTACTAGATCTGTTTTTTTGTACTACGAAATATAATCGTAAGAATTTTCCTGTGTCTTTAAATATTCTCCAAGAAAATCACTTTTAATGGTTTAATATTTTTAGAGTAAAAAAACTGGATGTAGAATATTCCATCACGTAAAAGTGCCAGAACTCATATTTAACCACTGCTCTATTATTTGACATTGTTGCTGTTTTCAAGTTTTGTAAATAGAACTGGGATTGACGTCATTTCACATAAAGCTTTTTGTGTATCACTAATGATCTCCTTAGGATAAACTAGAAGTTTGATTACTGAGTTAAAACACATGAAAGTTTTAAATGCATTTTATATGTCTAGCCAACATTTTTTATAAATAAAGGTTTTCTCAAGTCACACTCCCACTGGCATAGACTAAAAATATTTACCATTATGTCTTTCATAGGAACTGGTTTTACTGTGATGAAATTTGGAAGCCATATAGTCTTTGTAGTAGGAGAGAAAAATACATATATTTGGCTATATGGCAGTAATTTAAGATGTGGGTAAGACAGTACTCAGGTCAAATACATGAAACTAAATATTTATGTCACTAAAAAAAGAATGAATTAAATTAAACAAACGTATATCCTGGGAATTTAGTGAAAGCATGTCAAAATAAAACAAAGGAGAAGATAAGAAGTAATGATATAAAACCAAAATAAATGTTAGAAATTCGAAGTTAAAATGGGGCATAAGGCATATCAGAGAAGTAAAGTTAAAAATTGATTCTCTGACAACCCTGATAGATTGCCTCTTGTCTACCCCAGTAGTGTCACCTTCATGTTCTAAAGCCTTGTCTCCCGGTGGGCACGGTGGCTGGTGCCTGTAATCTCTGAAGTTTGGGAGGCCAAGTCAGGGAGATCACTTGAAGTCAGGAGTTCAAGACCAGCCTGGCCAACATAGTGAAACCCCCATCTCTATTAAAAACACAAAAACTAGATGGGTGTTGTGGCAGGTGCCCATAATCCCAGCTACTCCCATGGCTGAAGCATGACAATCGCTTGAGCCCAGGAGGCAGAGGTTGTAGTGGGCCAAGATCGTGCCATTGCACCCCAGTCTGGAGGACAGAGTGAGACTCCATTTCATAAATAAATAAATAAATAAATAAATAATTCTTGTCTCCACTGCAGAAAGAATATGAAAGTTACATTTTCCAAGATACTGTCCTAAATATGATTTCGGATTTTAGAGCCTATCAGTAAGAGGTCTCACTCTAGATTTGAAAGGAAGGAGAGAGGTTGGGAGCATGGAGGAGATGGGCAGAGGATGGAGGGGGGCAATTTTTTTTCTACTATAAATTGGTAGCCATACCAGAGCAAAGTAAGGTCTGAATAAGCCTCAAGATAGCATAAAAAAGGAAATGCATCAAATTTTGATTTTTTTGCAAAACAAAATAGAACGCAACACACATTAAAAAAAACAGCCTACACAAAAACAGATTTATTACAGGAATGCACTTATAGGTAAATATTAGGTAAACTATAAATTTAAATAAAACAAAAATATTATCATTTCATTTGATGAAGAAATAACATTTGAAAAATCTCAATACCCTTCCTAATAACAGAAAAAAAAAACATTTGTATAAAATAGGAACAGTTAAATATTTCTTTACTTGATTAAAAAAAATGGTAAAATCAAGCCATGTATCATACTTAGAGGAGAAATGCTAAAAGTGGTTCTGTCTAGGCCAGATCAAGGTAGGAAGGCTCACTGCTAGCATCAGCACTTGGAAGTCTTTTCAGAAGGACTTGCCAGAGCAAGCAGACCAAAAAAAAAAGAAAGAAAGAAAGAAAGAAATTATAAAATGAGAAATGATCATTTGTAGGTGAAATAATTCTGTACCTAAATCCAACAAAATCAAATAAAAAATACAAATACACCAAATACAATAAAAACCATTAAATACAAGTCAGAAAGAGATTGGTTCCACTAATACAGCCACATAGAAACAATTCTTACTCTTTTTATCTTTAATTAAAAGAAAATACCCGATGTATAATATCCCCAAAAAGGGAAGTTACAATATCTTGATAGTAAGTCAAAGAGATATCTGTACCCCCGTGTTTATTGCAGTGCTATTCACAATAGCCAAGATGTGGAATCCACGTTCAGTGTTCGTTGTAAGAATAGATAATAAAAATGTGGCATATATCCACAGCAGAATACTAGTCAACCATAGAAAAGGAGATCCTGTCATTTATTGCTAACACGGATGAACACGAACGTGGAGGATGTTATGTTAAGTGAAATAAGTGCTACCAGAGGGTGGTAAGGTTTGAAGAAGTAGTAGCTGGGGTAGATGTTGGTCAAAGAATATGTAAGTACAGTTAGAGAAGAAGGATAAGTTCAAGAGATCTATTGTACAACATGGTGAGTAGTTTATGACAATAGATTGTATCCATGAAAAATGCTAGGAGTAGGTATTAAGTGTTCTTGTTACAAAAAATAACTATGTGAGGTAATGCATTTGTTAGACATAACCATTTGAAGTATACATACTTCAAAACATTATGCTGTACATGATAAATATGTATATTTTTACTTTATTATTGATACCTAATAGTTTACATATATTTGGTTACACGTGATACCTTGATACATGTGTACAATGTGTAACGAGCAAATCAGGTTAATTGGGATACTCTTCATCTCAAACTTTTACCTTTATGTTAGAAGCATTCAAACTTTTTTCTCCTAGCTATTTTGAAATATGCCATAAATTATTGTTAACTATGACAGTAGTTATACTTAGATAACTATTCATCCAACTGAACTACCTAACACTAAATCTTAACACTTCTAACAGTATTATTTTACTCATTAACCAATCTCTCTTCACCCCCTGCCCCATTTTCCCCTTTCCTCACCTCTGGTAACCACTAAACTACTCTCTACCACCATGAGATCCACCTTTTTCAGCTCCCATATTTGAGTGAGAAGGTGCCATATTTGTCTTTCTGTGCCTGGCTTATTTCACTTAACATAATGACCATCAGTTCCATCCACACTGCTGCAAATGACAGGATTTCCTTCTTTTTTATGGCTGAATAATTTTCCATTGTGTATATACACCACATTTGTTTATCCTTTCATCTGTTGATAAACACATACAACTTTATACATCCATTTAATAAATAAATATGGAAAAAATTGATAAATTTAACTATACCTATATAGAGTAAAAGATGAAAAGGACAAAAACAAATACTTGCAGCTAATATGAGAGAAAATGGCACTTTTCTTTTTTTTGAGATGAGATCTCACTCTCACTGAGGCTGGAGTGCAGTGGTGTGATTTCAGATCACTGCAACCTCTGCCTCCCAGGCTCAAGCGATCCTCTTATCTCAGCCTCCTGAGTAGCTGGGACTACAGGCATGCACCACCACACCCAGCTAATTTTTTTTTTTTTTCCCCGTAGGGACAGAGTCTCACCATGTTGCCCAGGTTGCTCTTGAACTCCTGGGCTCAAGAAATCCACCTGCCTTGGCCTTCCAAAATGCAGGATTACAGGGGTGAGCCCTGCGCCAGGCCTGGGACTCTTCTTAAAATAAAATTTAAAAAAAAGTATTTACAAATTGACTGTGTGTATGTATGCATTTTTATATATACACAACACAATATAAACTAGCAAAGTATATGAACAAATAATACATAGAAAAAAATTAAAATTCTGGTTAATATGAAGAAAAAAAATGCCTCTGATATGAACGACCCCTCCTTTCTTACTTTTATCTAATTCTTAGTCATCCCGCACAATCGGGCCCCCATGTCACCTCTTCCAGAAACTCTGCCACTCTCTTCCTCATTCCCCCTCCCACAGTGTGAGCTGCATGGCCCTCCTAGGAGCTCTTGGGGCTCCAGGACAGCCACTGCTTCATGACACTATAACAGCCTGTTAAGTCAACTTTCCCCTCCATCTACTCACACTTCCTGAGAACTCAGTGTGAATCTTACTTGCTTTGCGTTCTAAGTCCTACTTGAAGCTCCTGGCAAATAGTAAGCACAATATAAATGTTAATTAAATGAATGAAGAAATGGTGTTTGGATTCATTTACTATGGTCAATATTCAGTATTAATGAAGACATTATGCAACCATAGAAGTATGTGTTGACCCTTAAATAATCATAATCTTGTAAGGTCTTGTATTTAATATAGTTGTGTAATTATATGTGAATTACATAATGTGAATTATAATAATGTCATATAATACATTTCTCTGACATTTCAGTAGGTTATTGAAATATAAATGCACCTTGATTTTTTCCAGCTTCCTTAAATCTGCTTAGTATTCTTCTGCCTGGAATCCTTTCACTATTCAAAATTCCCCCTTTCCTGCAAGAAACCTCAAAGCCCCACCTCATCTCAGATGCCCACCCTCATTTCTGTCTAGTTCCACAGGTTTTTGTTTCATTACATTATTTCATTATATGCTTTTCCACATATGTGACAGCAACCTCTATTGGTTTATAAGTTCCTTAAAAGCAAAGTATATATTGCTTTCACTTTTACATCCCTCCAGAATCTGGTAGAATTTTTTGCATGGAGGAGATACTTAATCTTTTTAAAATTAAAGATTGGGACTTCCAACCTCAGAACTATCAAGTTAATAGAAGATTCTTAATTACAACAGTGATTTTCAGTGCAATGTTTTGGGAATTATGTTAAGCTTTTTACATGCATTAACTTATTTAATTCTCAAAATAACCATCTGCATGAGTATAATTAATATCACCATGTTTTAGACTGCCATATGAGAATTAGAAAGAAAAGTAACTTGTCAAAATATATACAACTGATAGTGTCATCTTAACTACTATGTTATCTACTTATGGAAGTTATATGTTGGCAATAGATTTGTCCCTAATTGCATTAATCTGCTTTCTTTTTTAAAAATGAGAAAGAAAAAAAACCATACTTTCCTTTAGGTAATTCAGTTCAGTCAGTTCAGTTTATTTACCCAATTATTAAAATATATTTATAAGAATCATGGGTTAATTTGATTGAATTTACATACAGAGAGAGAAAAAATGAATCTCTGAATAAACTAAATTTTTTTAAGCAGTAGAAAATATGCAATGTGGCTGAGACGGATAATTACACTACTGAATAGTTGCAACTGAGGTGCTTATTCTCCTTCAAGGATGGATGTGGTTTTGATTCTAGGAGAGGGCAGGCACTACCTTTGCTCTCCCTTCACAGATAATTAGTCAGCTTAGCCTCTTTGCAGATGACAAAAGACCCATCTGCGATTCCACGGCCCTGTCACTCTCTATCTCATTTGAGCTAATTGTGGTATCTGCAGACCGACAATAAAGGGCTCCCTCCTTTCCAGGAGACCCATTTAGTGTGGTGTTGTCATGGCAGTGGTCTTTTCTTGGTTGCAGAGAAGCGGCTGCGCTAATTCTCCTAGGGTGGCAAGGATCTGTTTCTTATCATTGCCTTGCATGATTCAAAGATAGTATGGGATAAGTCAATGATGGGGACCCTTGGAAGCTGTGGCAGGGTCCTTTCTGTCCACTGCTCCATCCCACTTGCCCAGTAAAAGCCCTTGCTCTGCCCCTTGTGATATGCAGCTGAGTTCAATCGTGTGGCAAAGGGTTAAGTCCGCACAAAACAGTAGATTATCAGAACTTCCAGGAAGACACTTCAGCTTAAACGATACATCCTAGGCTTTGCTGAATAAAGAATGAACGCTTTAGGTCCTGTATCAGTCCGTTCTCGCATTGCTATAAACAACTACTTGAGACTGGGTAATTTATAAAGAAAAGAGGTTTAATTGACTCACAGTTCTGCAGGCTGTACAGGAAGCATGGCTGGGAGGCCTCAATCATGGCAGAAGGCAAAAGGGAAGCAAACACGTCCTACCATGTTTGGTAGGAGCAGGAACAGGAGCATGGTGGAGCAGGAGAGAGAGAGCATGCAAAAGGGGAGGTGCCACACACTTTTAAACAATCAGATCTCGTGAGAACTCTATCACAAGAATAACAAGGGGGAAACCCACCCCCATGATCCAATCACCTCCCACCAGGTCCCTCCCCCAACACTAAGGATTACAATTCAACATGAGATTTGGGTGGGGACACGGAGCCAAACCATTTCAGGTTTCTACACCTGTATCTGTTTTGTTGGGAAATTTTAAAGTATCTTATTCGTTGATAGCGTAAATGAAAACGCCTCTTCATTCTGGGAGCTGATGAGAGGAACAAGACTGTGGCCTGCTGTCTCCCAGGATGGTGGGGTACCTTCATTGCTTCAATGGCCCAATTTAATACCCTTTGCTATATAACTTTGTAGGGTCCTCCCACTCTCACTCTTGGCTTGGCCACATGTCCTGGCTGATGGTGTTTAGCAAAGTGGTGCAAACAGAGGCTTGAAAAGCTCAGTGTGTTGAATCTTTCTCACTTCTGCAGACTACATACCTAGGCTAGATCACTGGAGAATAAGAGACACATGGAGTCAATCCAAATAAGGCCACTGTGGATCAGCCACAGATGTGAGCAAGACGAGCTGAGATCAGAAGTACCACCAGCTGAAACCAGTCTAGACCACCAACCTACAGGCTCATGAGCTAAATGCATACTAATTAAAGTCATTAAGTTTCAGAGTCAATTATTACTCAGCAATTATAGCATAGATAACTGATATAACTAAGAATGCCTTTAGGGCAAACATTTTCTCTTATCAATTTATCTCAAGTTCAGTATAATTTCTCAATACATTATTTTGCATGGAAATTGTGAATCTCCTTGTACATCTCACTAGACTGGAAACTCTTTAAAGACACAGACTTTATCCAAGTCACCACCGTAGCCTAAGTGGCCGGCATTTACTATCTGTTTAACAGATTTTTGGTAAACAAATGAATTTATGAGTGAATGAGAAAAGGGATATTTTTTACAAACTGGAAATAGAAAGAAAAATGTCTGCTCTCAAGGTGCAGAAATAAGTTTTAGCTCTCCTTAAGTTGTAGGTCAAGAAGCAGGAAATTGCCTGTCCCTTTCTTAGCCTTTGAAACACGGGAACCCTTCCCTATTGTGCTCCAAATGTCCCAGAGCCACTTGGAAGTCAGTGCCAGAGGCTGTCAACCATCCAACCTCAAGTCCCAGGCTACTCTCCTATTTAACAGTAACCCACTCCCCCAACTGCCCAGTTCCATGACTCTCTATTCCAACTGTCTCTGTTGGTGTCTGCTTCTCTATATCCCCAGATCTGTTTTTCTCCAAATGTGACTTTTTATTTTGACAATTGATTTGGACATTGTCTCTGATGGATTGACTTTTGTTCTGCTTTCCTTTTACCCACTTTTACTAGTCCTGTCATCAGTATAAGAAACAATCCCATCAGTATTAGTGATGTTCCTAAATCTTCTGCTGAAGCCTGAACAGTCTAAAAGATTATTATCAAATGAAAGCTGATAGGAGAGGGAATGGACAGCAGAAACAAGAACACATCCAGGACAGGGACCTGGCTATAGGAAGGAAGAGTACACTAAGACTCAAGTCCAAAGGCAGAGGACAGGCTGAGACAGGAACATGACCAGGTGGACAAGCCTTGGCACATGATATCAGCCACAGGTGAGAGTGTGCCTGTCAGAGGATTCTGAATGTCAGCCTTTGAGGAGATCCAGGTGCAGTGGAGGCAGAGGCTTCGCAATGATCTATCAGTAAAGTATGGTTTTCCTTTGACAAGGGGATAGTGAATTAAAATCCTAAAAATTTGGGTTGACTTTTCCTAGATCAATTTTTCTTCATATAGCTAATGAGAAACTTTAAAGGGTGTGTTCTGTAAATGGATTACACATGTGCCTTAAAATAGTGATACCTTTAGCCCTCTGGGTAGCCTGATGGAGGTGTTTAGCAGAAGTCAACAAGTGAATTACATCTAGGTTGAGAAAACTTGGCATGGACCCCTCTCTTTGGTGAAACAGAATACCAAGAACTGAGTGCAGCTAGGGAGGAACTCTTACCTCCCCATTTCACTCCATCTGTTTCAGCAGTGGACCCTAGAAAACACTGCTGCCTTTCATAGATAAACAACAGTGGGGCTGCCAGACATGTTTGTATTCCTGGCTTTCAAGATGTGAAACAGGCAGACCAATGAGTTTTGAAGACAAGAGGGAGATGAGGAGGGGGCTTTGGTCTTTAAATCAGACACTGCTGCCGATTTACAGGTAATGAGCCCATTTAGTAGTATCCAAGCTAGGTTGTGCTTTCTATAAATAAATTCTTCGTTATTTCAAAGTACTTTATTTGAAAGTTTTCTTGAATTTTAAATACATTTCCATTTCTACAATGTAATTTTAACACTTGGACATTTTTAAATGGCTATAATACATTATTTTGAAAAGTCTGCCATTGACTTGCACGAACAAAGTTTCTTGTTGAAAGTGACAAGAATTTCAGGTGATCAAAATTAAACTGCTTTCACCAGAAATTGAAACGTGGACATTTTCAGCAAAAATCTTCATATAAAATTTAAGTGCACAGGACCAAGTTTATCATCAAAAGTTTTGAAAAGTTATTTGAAAGGTTAATATAAATTCAATACTTATCATTTCTAATATTTGCATCTTAATATTTGTCATAAACACTGTCGAGAACTGTAAAGACTCTGAGATTTTATTACATTTGCAAGCAAACAAGTTAGCCTGCCCATTTTATGGATAGTGGCAGAAGGCATGAGATTCATGGGTCAAAGACAAAAGAAAGTTTTTTACTCACAGCAGTAGCAGTATCCAGAGTAATGTTATTATTTTTGTATCATTTCCCAAGTCCCACAGGGTGGCACAAACAGAGCCAGCAACATCCATACATGCACCGGGTTGTACTGTGGAAGAGCAACCCCGAGCTTAGAGAATTCATACATTTTATACTGGACAGTAAGCACGTCGGCCTTTTGCTACAGGGGATGACAGTATCTTCCACAAATATCACTATTTATGTTTATAAGATATGCAATATTGTGGAAGACTCGTGGATAATTTTATTTAAACAATTATACAATGTAAAGAAAATATAATGATTTATTTTCACAATGCTCCATATGACCACACTGGCAAAATTTCTCAAATTTTCCCCAGAGTGCAGCAAAGTGCTCACCTAGTGTGCTGAGCATCTTTACTCACTGGCAGCCGTATGCTTTTCCTGGGGTTGCGATAACAAAATACCATAAACCAGGTGGCTTGAAACAGCAAAAATTTATTCTCTCACAGTTCTAGGCCAGAAGTCTGAAATCAGGATGTTTTTAGGTTCATGCATTCTTTGAAGGCTCTAGGGGAGGACCCATCCTTGCCTCCTCCTGGCTTCTGTGGATTAATGGCAACCTTTGGCTTTCCTGGTGGGTAGATATACCACTCCAACCTCTGCCTCTGTTATTAGGTGACATTCTCCCTTTGTGTCTCTGTGTTTCTGCATCTTGATCTTTCCGAATCCAGCACGATGTCATCTTAAATTGGTTACATCTGCAAAGATCCTATTTCTAAATAAGGTCACATGCACACGTGCTTGGTCTTAGGACTTGAATATATATTCTTGGAGGACACAATTCAACCCACAAAAGACATGTAGATTTAAACCCCAGGTTAAAAATTGTATGTCACTCAGCAAGGCAAGAAGGTAGAGTCAAAGCCCTTTCCTTTCAACAATCTTAGTATCTAGAGACCTTTTGAAAAGATAATCAGTGCATTACACATT
Source organism: Pongo pygmaeus (assembly GCF_028885625.2). NCBI lineage: Eukaryota > Metazoa > Chordata > Mammalia > Primates > Hominidae > Pongo > Pongo pygmaeus. The sequence goes on along the minus strand of NC_072387.2, from coordinate 118,415,937 downwards.
ATATCTCTTACTTTACCTACAGGAATTGGTCATAAAACCAGCCAGAAACTGGAAAGCAATTTTTGTTTGAAAAGTTAAACCAAGAAAAACATCACTAATAACCACTAATTTGTTTTCTTTGTCTCAGAAAAAAAAAAAATTCTCCTAATTCCATACCTGTGTTTACAGTCGCAGTCGCAGGATTACTTAAATTTATGAGTTAACATCAAAGGAGGTATCATATCAATAGTTGAAAATCTGGCATATTAGGAATCCAATCACTCCAGAAGACTGACAATAGGACTCTTGTGTTAAAACGCCTCTTCCCTCAGGGGTCATTCTCAACAGCATTCAACCTGGTGAGGAGTCCTACTCTCCTTTGCCATAGTTATCAGTATTGGTTAAGCACCTGCCAATCTTGCTCCATTTTTCATTCCAAACAGTTGCCCTTCCCCAAACTCCAACAATATCCACCTTTGTTATCCTCCCTACCTCTAGCCAACTTTACATTTTGAAGGTGAATCTGTTCCCTTAATCTGAAGTGTTGGATTTTGTTATCTACATATGGATTTCACACCAATTCATCACAGCTAAGTGGTTTGCTCTCTGCTGTGTCTTACCTGTATGAACGACCACCCAAGGGTAAAGTCAGAGATGGCAGTCCTTGCCCAGATATTGCTGCCTGGGTTCCACTGTGTCCTCTATCCAGAGCCCTATTCTTTGTCCATAACAGTTGCCCCAACTTGTAACTACTTTTGCCATGTGGTTTGTATTTTTCTTTAGCCCTGTCCTCTTTCCAGCCAACTCAACACACTTAAGTTTTGACTAAGAGCTTAATTCTCTGAGAAGTATACTAGTTTCCTCAAGAAAAATGCTTTATTGTTGGAGAAATCGCTCATAATATAGTCTAGCTAGTAGATAAATCCTACTCAGGCCCCAAGTTCCCCTCCTTGCCTCAGCAACAAAGTAGGACTTGTATCATTTCTATGAATTTGTGTCCACCAGGAAATTTGTACTGAACTTGTCAAATATCGAAGTCAGCAACTGCATAAACAACTTTTGGAGAGTTTATTTATTTATTTGAGCAGGGTCTCACTCTGTCACCCAGGCTGGAGTGCAGTGGTACAATCTCGGCTCATTGCAATCTCTACTTCCTGGATTCAAGTAATTCTCCCACCTCAGCCTCCCAAGCAGCTGGGACTATGGGCATGCACCACCATACCCAGCTAATTTTTGTATTTTTTGGTAGACATGGGGTTTTACCATGTTGGCCAGGTTGGTCTCAAACTCCTGACTTCAAGTGATCCACCTGTCTTAGCCTCCCAAAGTGCTGGGATTACAGACAGGAGCCACCACACCCAGCCCAATTTTTTGGAGAGTTTTAAAAATTATTTTCCGCTTAGAAAAAAAAAACACACTTATTAAAAATAATACACAATAACAAAATAAATTCCACATATTCATCATCCAATTTGAGCATTAATTCATCCACTTACCCACATTGAAGCAAATGCCAGACACCATGTCATTTAATTTCTCATAACCTCACCATCTTCTTAATGTTCCAAATACAATTACTTCTTACAAATCCATGTGAGAATGATGAGTAGTGTTAAGGAGCAAAATGGAAGATGTGAGGTCAATCATGTTACATGTGCATTTTGCTTTTTCTGACACGGAGTCTTGCTCTATTGCCCAGGCTGGAGTGCAGTGGCACGATCTCGGCTCACCACAACCTCCGCCTTTTGGGTTCAAGCGATTCTCCTGTCTCAGCCTCCTGAGTAGCTGGGATTACAGGCTCGTGTCACCATGCCAGCTGATTTTTGTATTTTTAGTAAAGATGGGGTTTCACCATGTAGGTCAGGCTGGTCTTCAACTCCTGACTTTGTGATCCGCCCACCTCAGCCTCCCAAAGTGCTGGGATTACAGACATGAGCCACCACGACTGGCCTGTGTACACTTTCTAGATGAAAAAAGTGCACACAAGTGATATGTCTTTACCTTTACTGTCCTTAGAGATAACTGAAGTACTCCAGAATGTGTTTATCTTAAATCTTATTCATTCATTATAATGAACAAAGCAGTTAATGAAGTTTTATGCTTGGCCCTACCTGACTTGATTAACTATTTTAAAAGATTTACAAGGTGAAACTGTTTAACATAAAGTCAAGACCATAAAATAAAGGAAAACATACTCAAAAACCTTTATTTGTAAAAATCAACTTGCTGAGGTTGCCGGAGACCTGCACAATGGGTCAGAGTCCCAGACTCCAGTCCCAGCCCAGCTCATCAACAATGAGACCCTCGACCCCATTACCTCATCTCTATGGCAATATAGATTAGGTTGCTAGGGCTACTACAGCAAAGTACCACAAACCAGGGGGCTTCAACAACAGAAATTTCTTGTCTCACAGTTCTGGAGGCTGGAATCTGAGATGCAGATGCCAGCAGGGTGTGTTTCTCTGAGGCCTCTTTGGCTTGTGAATGGCCACTTTCTTGGTGGGTCCTCACCTGGTCTTTCTCTGAGTACATTTGTGTCTTAATCTCCTCTTATTAAAAGGAAAGCAGTCATATTGGATTAGAGCCCAGTATACGACCTCATTTAAACTTCATTATCTTTCTAAAGATGCTATGTATATCCTATTTCCAAATACAGTACAGTCACATTCTGTGGTACAGGGGATTAGGGTTTTAGTATATGAATTGGGGGAAGCCAATTTAGCTTATAACAATGTCCTAGACACATTAATTTATTTGAGAGTTAAATTAGATAGTGTTTGCGAAAGCTGTTGATAAATTATTATGCACTATATGGTATAAGTTTTTGTTGATCATAATGTCTCTATCAATTCATCAGAATTTTATTATGTCAATAAAATAAATTCAGTGCTGAGCTAGCTGGTCTTGGAAACCTTGTATTTTAGAAATCCATCATCTTAAAAAGGAAGCAAAATATATATTAAATAAATGGCATATAAACTAGCCAGATTTGAAACAAAGACAATATTTAGTAATTCAGTCAAAAGAAGGGAGCCCCAACTAAGGTGGGCAAGATGACATCAGAACAGTGCATTAAAGGAGAATTCAAATTTTATACCAGGGGAACAAAGAAGTGAGAACATTATATCACAAACAGTAGTCCCCCTTATCTGTGGCTTCCCTTGCTGGGGTGTCAGTAACCCATGGTTCAGTACAATAAGATATTTAGAAAGAGAGAGAGAGACCACAGTCAAGTAACTTTTGCCACCGTATACTGTTATAGTTGTTCTACTTTATTATTAGCTGTTGTCATTCATCTCTCCCTGTCCCTAATTTATAAATTAAACATCATTTTAAGCATGTATGCATAGGAAAAATAGAGTATACGTAGGATTCAGTACTATCTGAAATTTCAGGCATCTGCTGGCAGTCTTGAAACACATCCCCTGTGGAGAAAGGGGATGACCGCATTGTCTTCCTGGTATAGAATGAAGCCAGGCTAGACCCTAGATTCTGCTAAAAAGTGGTAGAAAATAAGGTTAAACAGGTAAGATAGGACCAGATTAAAAAAGACCTTAAAATCTGAGCAGATGAGTTTTGCTGTAATGAAGAAAATGATATCTAAGTCATATATGTAATTATCTCCACATCAATTTGTTTATTCTTGATTTATATATTTTCTAATAATAAAAATAAACCATCCTAAATAAGGAACATGAAATAAAATTATTGGTTGTGGTATTTATATCTGGCTATGATGTTATTATCTTTAGTTTCTGTGTATAATCATATTGGGCCAGTGTATTTGTGAGCTATTGATATGTAACAAATTAGCCCTGACACTGAGCAGTTTAAAACAACAAACATTTATTATCTCACATAGCATCTGAGAGTTGGGAATCACTCAGGAGGCTGCAGTCATCTCATGGCTCAACTGGGCTGAAGGATCTGCTTGTAAACTCCTAACATGGTGTGAGGAGGCCCTTGTCCCTCTCCTGCTTTGGCTGGAGATCTCTGTTCTTGCCATGGGAGCCTCACCATAGTCTGCCAGCGTGTGCAGCAAGATGGCCACTGGCTTCCACCACAGGAAGTGAGGTGGGAGAGAGAGAGAGTACACTCTGCCATGTATCACCTAGTCTCTGGGTCACACTCACCTGTATTTTATTCTAATATTAGGAAGAGGTCAATAAATTCAGCCCATACTCGACAGGAGGATGTGGACAACAGAAGAGTGTTCTGCAGACCAACTGGAGCCCATCTTGGAAGCTGACTGCCACAGTGCTGTAGTTTGAATGTTTGTTTCTCCTAAAACTCATGCTGAAATTGTACTGCCATGCAGTGGTGTTAAGAGGTGAGACCTTTTGGAGGAAATTAGGCCATGAGGGCTTCATCCTTACAAGTAGGAATAATGCCATTATAAGAGGGCAAGTTCAGTCATTTCACTTTCTGTTATGTGAGGATGCAGCAAGAAGGTCCTCACCACATGCCATCACCTTGATCTTCCCAGCCTCTAGAACTGTGAGAAATAAATTTGTTTTTTATAAATTAACCTGTCTCAAGTATTCTGTTATAGCAGCACCAATGGACGAAGACATATAGCCAACCATAAAGATATGTTTCCTCTTTTAAAAATGTTAGCTTTTGTCAATATTAGACTGAAATTTGTCCTTTATATTATCAAGGTGAACATATTTCATCTGTCTCTTTTCATTATAAAAATAGCTCAAGGTTAAATTAACTTGGGAGTTTTGTATGTTGTTTAAATATCTTCTTTTGTGGAATTAATTTTGAGTTGAGTGTTTGAAATATCTTGAAGCTTGTCGAGTAAAATGAGCTACTTTTGTAATTCTCTAAGTGAAATTTTAGAACCAGAATAAATATAAGGAGTAGTTCATATAAGTATGACAATTGAAATTATCCACAGGCGAGAACCCAGTTTTAGCATTCTACTATAGTAGGGGAAAGTGAAGGAAAGATGGGAAAAATACTATTTTTTTTCACTTTGACAGAATAAGGTATAAAACATTGTTTAAAGCCTATTTGACATATAAATTATCTAAGCAAATCCAAGCATAAACACACCCTTATAAGGCAGGTGAAATTCCTTATTTGTAGTAGTGAAGACAGGAGCAATTAAGCTGGGTGATAAGTGCTTAGGGTTATACTTCCTAGAATCTGAGTTTAAGGGGACAGATGGAGAATTCATGATTTGATGAAATGATGTGGAAAGTGAAGAGTCTGGGTCCATTTTCACTTTTAACTTTCTGGATGTGAGTTCTGAATTAGATGTCAGGCACAAACAGTACCATTCAATATAAATAGACATTTTTCATGAGAAACATTATAAATTGCATTTATCAAAATATACAACTATCAGTTCCCCATCACTAATGTTCCTGAAAAGGATGAACTGTTGAAAGCCCTGGAACAAAGGATTTGCGGGCTTAATTCTTTGGGGACTTACCAGCACTGGTGATTTTTTACTGTCATACTCCTTAGGAAGGTGCATGTCTTCATACTTAGGGAAAAGAGCCACAGATTCATTTTGATAATGACAATCTACACTGAGAAAAGTGATTATGTTTGTGAGTGTGCACACAGAGAAAAGTGATTATGTTTGTGAGTGTGCACACAGAGAAAGGATCAACCAAGGTAATTTCAAGGTTGCATAGGGATTAAGGATATAACTTACCTGTGAAGCCAAATTTTATCTAAATGAATAAAATTAGTTGAAGTATCTGTTGATTCAGGAAATGCAGACCCTCTTTTCTCCTGAGTTAATGACAGGTATGGGGTCAGGTAAGAAAGTGCTCACCACCACAAAATCATTGAATATAAGAGGGTCTTACCCTATGTCAACATCTTCATCTTCTAGCTAAAGAAACTGAAGCCTATGGGCAGAGCTGGCTTCATGGGGGAGAGAGCTATGCTGTTGTACAGGGCACACTTAGAAGGACTCCATGCTTAACTTAACGCTCTGCTATCACTGCCACAAAATTCTTAATAAGTTTTTAACAGGGGCCCTTCATTTCATTTTGCACTAGGCCCTGCAAATTTTGAAGCCAATTCTGCATAGAGGGCTCCCACAAAATGTAATGATCAATAAAGAGGGGCGTGGTTGAATGTTCTTTCTGTGGTTCTTTTAGCAGAGGGGTTAAGAGCTCCACTGGCTGTATCACCTTCTGCCTGTATGGTTTGCGTATGTTTCTTAGCTTCTCTGGGCCTCTGGCTTGTCATCTCTAAAATGGGGTGGTGATAGAGCCTGCTTCATTGGATTTTGATACACTGAAGTGTGCAGAGTGCTGATCCCACAGCCAGCACAGGATAACCACAGCATAAGTGTTAGCTACTGTTATTGTTGTTGTTGCTGTTATTGTTGAACTGTTAGGAAAAAATTAATCCAGTCTAAGCTGCCAACATCCCTGTCACTGACACTCCTCACTCACCAAGCTGCACGTGTAAAAGTGGCAAAATCAATCAAAGACTGGAGTTTAACTTTCACATTTTCAGTGAAATGACTGATTTGACCAGTTGGTTGACTACTTCCTAGATAAATCACATACACACATACTAATATTTAAGGCAGTGAAAACTTGAAATTTACGATATCAATGGAATGTAGATAGATGTCCATTTTGCCATTAATCCAACAACAGACTCTCCTGAAAGTAGAAAGGAATCAACTCTGGGGTCTTTGGAGTAAGGGTGAGGCAGGTGACAGGGGAATGGGAAAGTACACTTGACAAAAGCCGACAGTGCTGTGGAGACTGCGCTGCTCTCTCTAACTCTCGATAGTAACGTTTTTGTTCAATGAATCCATGGACCTGCAATCCTATTAAATATCCCCATGTGAGTCATCTACGTAGTCTTCATTTCCTTTGTCTCTCAAATGCAAGAAGATACATGAGAAGGAGTAAATATGTTAAGAAGAAACTACTTTTTGCTTATGTTTGATGCATAACACGCATTTAAATTTCATCATCTCCAAACACATTAATTTTCAAGGTGCAGTTCAGTTAAAATTAATACAGCAATTAGGTACACTGTAAACCAATGTGAAGGAAATTGTGAGTCCAATTATTATACGAGACTTTAAAAATATATTAACCAATCTGAATCACAACATTAGCCGATTTTCACACCCCTAATACGATTCTTCCCTGGTAGAAAATAACAACCAACCAACCTAATGGAAACGTTGCATATAATGAAACTCGAGGAGGGTCATGAGTCCCTTGGGTGACAGGTGTTATTAAAATCTGAAAGGACATTATTGTTAGAGTTGGGCAGGGAATTTCGAATATTGGCATTGCAGGCCATTAGGGCCATCTGTCTTGCACTCTGCTCCTCTTGATATTAAAGGGGAATGGGAACAAGCTGCTATATATTTGAAACGATGCAGGATGCTAAAACCATGTATCCCAAGACGTACAATCTCAGTATGTCGCCATTTCTGAATTTCAAACTGATTCTGCCTGTACGTCTTTGAATCAACCCTTTTTCCTCCTTCCTGTTGACATCTTTCCAATATTTCCAAGTAGAAGCCTCACATCTAGAGACAGGAATTGAAATTGCTTATGCTCTGCATCTGTCTCTATTATTTGCATGCAATTACATGATTCACATAATATGCATTTGTATAAACATACCCCCCAAAAATCACTATTTTCACTATTTTTTTAATCACACGTAAAGCATGAGGCTAGAATATTCATACAGATTCCTATTAGTTTAAAATATTTTCGGAAAAAATTATTTTTTCCTCTAATACTTTCCTGTATCCTCTCAAATTGTATCATATCTTCACGTCATTGAGGTTCACTGAATGTCACAGAGTTCATTCTTTGCACGTAGAATTTTCCAGCTTTGTTGGTATGACAGATGGAAAGATTATACCTCAGGGTACGATGATTCCTTGGTTATAGCTGAAGTCACTCTGGATTTGCCTATCTCCTACTGCAAACTGTATCTGTTTTGTAATCTAAAAGGTCTTTTCGAGCACTAACATTGATGGCTTTCTCAGCAGCTCCCGGTTGACTGGCTGTGCTCAGGATTGCTAGTCTCTAGATCTATTACCTCAAATTATCCAGGTTAAACATTACCTTGTTATTTCCCATGTGCATTTTAAGCTTGGTGATGTTTACAACACTTTCTAAATTGGAATTGGTTCAGAAATAATGAAGGAATTGCTGTTTGTCCTCATTTTCCAAGCCAAAAATAAATATGCATAATAAATTCAATTTAGTGTTTCCCTGTGGGTCTTCAATAGTAAGCTATCCTGAAATCAGAACACCACAACTCCGCTGAATTTTTCAGGTTTTGGCTCTCCAATACTAAGTAATTGTGAACCAGTTTCACTTATTTAATCTATCTTCTTACATAAAATGGACCCAACATTGATGAAATATTTTGAAAATAAGAATTTTGTTTTTACCTGGAATTATACTTTGTACCACGTTTTCGTGAGATAGTAAAAGAATGAGTTCAAAGTCAGCTTTCTCTGTAAGTGAGCAAAGAGTTTATGAGAAAACTTCCATGCCAAAAAGCACTAGCTTTATTGGTCTTTGTGTTTATTTTTAGTGTTTTGCCAAGAAAATAGGTGCTGAGAAGATATGTAGTCAAGAAAAATCCTGAATGCTGCATTGAAGGAGTGTCAGCATAATTATTGTTCAGGGAGTTGTGATCTAAACCACTCATATTACTTGTGAAGTCTGCCGTGTGTCCAAAGGCAGGGAGACCAGCTGCTGAAGGAACTGAAAGGGGGTCTTTACTAGGAAGAGCTGAAGGAAGCAGGGAATTCTGAACTCGAAGTGGGAATTGAGAGAAACAATCACCTCACATATGATGGTGGAGCATGTTGTGGACAAGGGATCATGTTTAATTACGGGTCATTTCAGGGTCCAGAAGTAGAAACCTATGAGGTTCCACAAAAAGTGTGTGTGTGGGGGGGGGGGGGGATCTAATAATTAAAGACAACCAAACTGGGATGGACTTCTTTGTCAGGCCGTTAACTGTCGTCCACGGATAACCAAATAGAGGCATGTGGAGGTCCCTGAGCTCCTGTTCACATTGGGTGGGTAAGGTGTGGGGGTCGTGCTATCTCTGGAATGATTCATTATTGCTTTGTCTCTGATTTGAAGTTTAGAAAATTATAAAAAGACCTGGAGTTCATGTACATGGAAACACTGACAGTAACAAGCACTGGAAAAGGACAGAAGGAAAAGGAGTTGGTATGTCCTAGATTTGCAATTTTTCATGAATTGCTGTGTCATGCTCTTGGCATCCACACTTCAAGTGTGGAGAACCCTGAAGCAACTTTGTAGGGGCTAGTGTGTCATAAACCAAACGTATGCCCATCTCTGCTCAGCCCCTTCCCCTGAAAACTAGTCCACGGTTTTAGATGAGTTGGGAAATGAACCAAAGACTAGCTGAATGCATTGGTGGAGTCAACACTGGATCACGATTATGAGCAACTATGCAAATTGCAAACCACTGTGCAGACGTGCGGTGGTGACGAATGCACCTGCCACTCTGAGGAAAGATTCGTGAGTCAGAAGTAACTACTTCTTGAAACAAAGATGCAAACATGAATTTTGATCTTATGTACTATTCATCTGGCCATAACAAAATGATTTGGTTATAAGAAAAAAAATTGCTTAAAGACAGTTTCTGAAGATAGTAGCCACCATTGCCTCCTCCCCAGCCAACAGTTCTATCTCCGGGATGTGTAGGTCAGCAGGGTTGCAGCACCTAATAACATTTTTCGAGTTTCAGAACACAAAGGGACACCTATAATTAATTAACCATCACCTGAAATGGTCCTGAAGCTCAGCTCATCATAGAAACAGGAACGATGATGATCAGATGTCTTTGGCAAAGCTTGGATGGGGACAACCTTAGAAGGTTTATTCTGTTTCTAGACTGGTTCAGTCGCTTGGTTGGAACCCTCTACCTTTGTAGCCCGAACGCCGCCACAGATACGTAAACAAGTGAGCGTGGCTGCATACTAATAAAGCTTTAGTTATGAACACCGGAACTTGAATTTCACATAATTTTTGTGTATTATAAACTGCTATTCTTCTTTTGATTTTCTTCCGACCATTTTAACATGTAAAAACCATTCAGAGCTCATATACAAAATAGGGCTGTACAAAATAGGCATTGAGATTTGGCTTATGGGTTACAGTTTGCTGACTCCCAATCTAGTATGTTAAGAAACTGCTGCCTTAATTAAAAATAGTTTTTGGATATTACATGACTGCTCTCAATATTCAAAGCTAATAAATAATTTTCAGTGATTAGAATATCCAATGCACATGCTGCTGAAAAGGGGAGCTGGAAACCATCATTTTTAGCAAACTATCGCAGGGACAGGAAGCCAAGCGCCGCATGTTCTCACTCATGGGTGGGAGTTGAACGATGAGAACACACGGACACAGGAGGGGGAACATCACACAATGGGGACTGTTGTGGGGTGGCGGAGCGGGGAGGGATAGCATTGGGAGGTATATCTAATGCTAAATGAAGGGTTAATGGGTGCAGCACACCAACATGGCACATGTATACATATGTAACAAACCTGCACATTGTGCACATGTACCCTAAAACTTAAAGTATAATAATGATAAAAGAAAAAAAAGACACATCCCCAGAGCTGATTGAGGATGGCCATGATTTTCATTAACTGCTCTGACTGTAACATAGGCTTCAGCCTCTTGTTCACAGCCTACATGTCTATCATACTACTGCCTTGGCTCCTAGAGCTGCTGTGTTGAGTGTTAGCATCTGTGCTGTGCGGTTAAGAAAATCATAATTTCATTAGAGTGAATGAACATTTTAAATTTTCCAACTTCAGATTAATTAGAAGAATGGATTCCAACCTATCTGACAACAAAGAAGACTGGTTATTTTTGGTCCCACAGAAAATCTGAGAATAGCTTATCAATCTTGTTTAAATGTAATCTGTTAACTGCTGAAGGCAATGTGATAATGGCACAATTTGGTATAGATACTGTGTTTATTTCTCTGACATTGACATAATCCAGGAAGGACAATGGGAGCTTTCACTTATTCATAACTGTTTAGAATTAGGTGATGAGAAGCGACAAGGTTATCTCAGTACAAATTCAATGTGGGTTTAATCTCATTCCCTTGTAATAGAAATTTCAGCCAGGAGCTGATCTGCTCCGAAAGACACCTTCTTCTAGGGCTGTGGCTTCCACTCCCATCTATATTTCAGATATAAGATAGACAGAAACTAATAAGTAGCTAGATCCACAATAATACACAATTATGTTTACAAAACAAATGTGCTAGTTTTTTTTTTTAAAGGCAGAAACTTGGCAAAAATAGAGAGCTGCTAGCATTGCCAAGCAATACAGAAAAACTTGCAATATACTTGAAAGACAAACAGAACAAGTAGCTCATGTGCTGACAAATCAGTTTTGTTCATCAAAGCCTCGGGATGAGGATGAGAACTGAATCCACTCATTGACAATTTATTCCACAGAAACTTAGGGCTGAGCCAATGTCATTCTATCTCAAACTGTTCCAGTCTTCTCTATCAATGGCAGAAGTTCAAGTTGGGCAATGTCCCACTCCCAATCACACAGCATCATGGTTGTGATAGATTCTTATTAGTTTTGCTCCAGGATGCTTACATTCTTGGCTTTTCTAAATTCTTCCCAGTATCTATTGGTACCGTTAGGTACTAACTGCATTCCTTTTATTAAATTCTTATATTTCATGCATCTGTCTTATTTTCAATTAAAGCAAAACAGAAACATATGAGTTCTACTGATATGGAAAATATAAACATTTCTTTGTTATGGGAAGCTACCCAATTTGGGAGTCAGAGAGGGGATGGTTGAATAAGACAGAAAGGGGAATATGATTCTAGCAGCAGTTCTCTATCATCTGATGACAGTCATTGAGAGATGCTGATATAAATAGAGTATTCGGATTGAAATCACATGCCCTGCTTTTTTTGGTAAGAAAAATAGTTGCTCACCTTTAACTGAGTCCAGTTTTAAGTTTGAATAATGGCAAAAATCCTAACGTACATTTCTGTCTTAGGCCGTTGACTTAGTTTGTTGTGAGCATCAGGTGATGTGACTGGTTTACACATGGACCACATTTCCCTTTTTTTTTGTAGTTCTATTGGTTAAAAAGTCTGTTTTATATTCTAATGTAGATAATTTTTGTATTTTGTCACTGTATTCATCTGTTTCCAAGTTGCTATGAAGAAATATCTGAGACTGGATAATTTATAAAGGAAAGAGGTCTAATTGACTCACAGTTTAGCATGACTGGGAAGGCCTCTGGAAACTTACAATCATGGTGGAAGGGGAAGCAAACACGTCTTTCTTCACATGGTAGCAGCAAGAAGAAGAGTGAGAGCCGAGTGAAGGGGAAAGCCCATTACAAAACTATCAAATCGCACGAGAACTTACTATCACAAGACTAGCATGGCGGAAACCACCCCCATGATTCGATTTCTTCCCACTGGGTCCCTCTCATGACACATGAGGATTATGGGAACTACAATTTAAGATGAGATTTGGGCAGGGCACTGCCAAACCATATTAGTCACTCATAAAATTAATAAAATTTTGAAACTTATATAACAACATTTTAAGGAACAGGACCATAGTTTTTGGCTAAGAAGGCATCCATTTTATTCACGAGTGTGGAAAACTGTGGTGTGGCATTTTCTCCAAGGTTCTTCCAAGGTATGGGATGTTTTCCTAGTCTAGGCTGTAAACAGTTGCATTATGGAACATCTCTAGATCATGAGGGTTGTTTTCACAGTAGTGAAACACCCTTCATCCCTGCCTCTCAAGATTCCATCGAGAGGTGGAAAACATGTAGCAACATGTCAAATGTTGCATTGTTAGAATTCACATGCATCCCAGCTTATTAAATGCCTTTGGTTTCCCCAAGAGACAACTCTTGCAGAAGTTTAGGTTTTCCGTGTTTTCTCTCCTTGTCATCTGGTGTCCCCGGTGTCTCCTTAGACAATGTTATAACTTGCTAAAGCTTCATAGCCAATAAAGCCAGAAGGGTGTCTGGAACTTGCCTACATGTTTCCGTTTCTAGAATTTTGTCTTTTAATCTCAGAAGCTGTGTATTTTCGACTTGTCATTCCTAACAAAAATCAGTGTCGTAGTGCTAAAAAATATGGGGTGGAGGAGAGGTATGGATAGTGAGCAGATTACTAGCATTCATCATTGTAATATATAATATTTGAAATAAGGAGATAAGTTACATTATACATAGGAATAGTTGCTACCTGTAAAACCTAAAGAATCTAATTAAACATGCATAAAGTAATGCCTGAGTTCAGTAAGGAGACTAGTGAAAAGTGTATATACATATAATCAGTAGTTTTACTTATACCAACAATACACATATTCAGCACAAGAGGCTCAGTTAGAATAGAAAAAAATATATGAATTTAAATATATATATATACACACACTATATATAAATTAACCATAAACAATATTAACATAAAAATGTCTGACTAATATTGTGTGACTGATTACATTTTTGTGTGAGAATTTATTAGGCATAAAAGAATATTAAAAATTAAGGATACCTCTATAAACCTTAATAAAACATATACATTTCCCACAATTCCAATAAAAATAGCAGTGTCATTTTTTTTAGAAATGGTTCTAAAGATTTTCTAAAACAACACACATGAGAAAAGATAAAAATAAATAAATAAGATGAATACCCTATAAGACATCAAAATATATTATGGTATGCTATAATTAAAACCTGGACTAGATAACACACTGGATTACTGGAACAGAGATGATATTCAAAAGTGGCTTTGAGCATGTTGAAAAATTTAGTATATAATAAAAGTGTCACTTCAAATCCACAGGGAAAAGATGGATTGTAAACAGAGTTGTCAAAACCAGCTGGCAATTTGGAGGGAAATTGGATATATATATCATCATCTTTATACCAAAATTACTGCAAAATTGTTTGAAAAAAATAGGTTGATATTTATATACTATTTTGGAAAGAAAAAAGGCCATTTAAACACTACAATGTTGACAGACTTAAACACTTAAACATTTAAACTCCTTTTTCTATGTCTCTCATTGCAAAGAAAACCAATAATAAGCAAATAAAAACATATTTACATCATATGTAAGAAAAAGTTAATTAATACTTAATAAATTTAAAGCTCTTTCAATTCATTAAAAGATAGAAAATGAACAAAAATCATCTATATCCAATTACCTAAAGAAAATATTCAAATAACCAGAAAAGAATATAGATATAGTGCTATATTTGAAAGCACCATTTCTTCAGTAAATTTTGGGGGTGTCTACTCTGTGTTAGGCATGCTTATAGATATCCTGAGTAAATCTATTTATGTGATATGTAGAGGTACAGATATATAGGTATACGATTCTTCTCTTTGTGTTATAAGATGGTTCTTGTATTTCTTTGCTTTACTATATATATTACATATGGTAAAAAGCTAGTTTATTTTTAGGACAGTTTTATGTGTGTGTGTGTATGTATGTATCTGCATGTGTATGTGTAGATTTAAAATTATTCAGTGTTTGAACCAGCAATTTATCTCAATTCTAGAAATTGATCCTAAGGAAACTATCATATATTTTTTACACGAATATTCATTGAAGCATTACTCATCAAGGAAAAATTGGAAAGAATATAAGTAACTAATGCTTTGAACTTCTTCAATATCCACATCCCTTTAAGAGAAACCCAAGTAGTGTTTTGTTGTACCTGATCCTAGCCCCTCAGCCCATTAGGAAGCAAGAGGCCATTTCACGCTCCACTAGCTGAAGTCAGCTGTAGCCCTTCAGCTTCTACAATCAAAGAGATGCCAAGGAGTTGTTTGAGGAGCAATCAAATTGGAACTGAAATCTCCATATTTCTTAATTTGTCCTGCTACTTAAAACTGCTCAATAGGTCTTGCTTCTCCTCTTTCTCTTCCTCCTCCCTATCCTTCCTGTGCTGAATAACTCAAGCCTAATTCTACCTCACTGTAAGCTAAAGCAAGGCAGGCGCCTGTTCTGACAGCGGAGAATGGGCAGCTGTGGGAGCCCGAGGTTGGGGGAAGCTCACCCGGGAGGGCCTGGCTGTCACAGTGTCAGACAGAGCCCCAGCAGTGGGAAGAAATTATCCTCCGAGGGGTGGCCTGCCCAGAGGTTGAAGCCCCAGCAGTTTGGTGTAGGGAAGCGGGTGGCCGTGGAGTTGAGAAGTTGATTCTATACAGGGGGAATAATAAAAAAAAGTAAATATCTTAAGGATGATTCAAAGTAGGTTTTTTTAATGTCACAGAAGAATAATTCAAAAAAATGGGAAAGGAGAAGATGAGAATATACTTCGTGTGATGTTGGATTGGAGTCGGATGTACTGGTGCAAACTGGTGGTTTTCAGAGTATGTGGATAGATACAGACATAAATATAAGAGTAAATGTGTGTGTACATATGCGTTCCACTAGCTCTGTCTACTGAGAGAGACTGAGGGTATGACACCCTCAAAGAAATAAGCAGACTTAGCAGCTATTTTCTACTAAAGAACCAAGGCTCCTTGGAGAAAGCTTCAAGGCTGGGGTTGGGGTGCAGGGGGTGTGAGTCTGAAACATCTTGTTTTGCCAGAAGACAAAGAAGTGCTCCAAGTATGATGGAAATGTCAAAAGAACTCATAAGTCAGTTTGAACAAGTGCACTGGTTAACTCAGAGACAACTGGAGCATCAAAGAAAATAATGAGAGTAATAGATTATGACCCATTGACTAGAAAATGAAATCCTGAGTTCATACAGATGAAAATAAATTAATAATTTGAAGGCATGATGAGAAACAGGATATTTACATAGTTTCAGAATATAGCTCCACAAAATATGTATTAATTATAAAGCAGAAAATATAGCCTCGCCATGTAAAATCCTGGAAGACAACACCTTCATCCATAATCAAAGTGAACATCATCAGTGTGGACAAATCAACAACACATACCACCCGAAGATGGATGAGAGGAAAACAGTGCAACTTCTGTGACACTTCTGCCAAAGATGCATAATCTTAACCAAATCATGTAAGCAGCATAAAAGTCCAAACTGAGAAATACCCTACTTCCTACTCAAAGGCATCAAGATCATGACATACAAGGGAGGGGGACACCGAGGGATTCTTCCAGACTGAAAAAGCCTGAAGAGACCAGCTGCAATGCTTACCTCTGACCCTTTGATATAAAAGATATCATTGGTACAAGTGGCAAAAGTTGTATGGGGTCTGAGGATTATAAGGTAGTCATCTATCCGTATTAATTCCTGATTTTGACAGCTGTGTTTTGCCTTGTATTTTCCTTATTAGAACACTAAAGTATTCGGTGTTCATGGGCAATGGATTGGCTACTGACACTCAAGTAGTTCTGGAAAAAAAAAAAGATTTTGTACCTCAATTCCAACTCTTTTGTAAAGTTGCAATCATTAAAAAGTCAGGAAACAACAGGTGCTGGAGAGGATGTGGAGAAATAGGAACACTTTTACACTGTTGGTGGGACTGTAAACTAATTCAACCCTTGTGGAAGTCAGTGTGGCGATTCCTCAGGGATCTAGAACTAGAAATTCCATTCGACCCAGCCATCCCATTACTGGGTATATACCCAAAGGACTATAAATCATGCTGCTATAAAGACACATGCACACGTATGTTTATTGCGGCATTATTCACAATAGCAAAGACTTGGAACCAACCCAAATGTCCAACAATGATAGACTGGATTAAGAAAATGTGGCACATATACACCATGGAATACTATGCAGCCATAAAAAATGATGAGTTCACGTCCTTTGTAGGGACATGGATGAAATTGGAAATCATCATTCTCAGTAAACTATCGCAAGAACAAAAAACCAAACACCGCATATTCTCACTCATAGGTGGGAATTGAACAATGAGAACACATGGACACAGGAAGGGGAACATCACACTCTGGGGACTGTTGTGGGGTGGGGGGAGGGGGGAGGGATAGCATTGGGAGATACACCTAATGCTAGATGACGAGTTGGTGGGTGCAGCGCACCAGCATGGCACATGTATACATATGTAACTTACCTGCACATTGCGCACATGTACCATAAAACCTAAAGTTTAATAATAATAAATAATAATAAAAGAAGAAAAAAAAAAAAAAAAGAAGTTTGAAGTCTAAGAACTTTAAAAAAAAAAAAAAGAAAAGTAAGAAAAGAAATACTGTTTGATACCTGTCAAAGTTTTCTAACTTCTCTTAACTTTGGATTCTCTTTTTGTATAGGGTAAAGTAAGACACAAATAGGATAATACATAGGAAACAATTTGCAAACTGCAAAGCATTATTGAACATAAGCTTTTGGCTTAAATAATAATAATATACTGCATTAATAAAGCCATTCTCCCATTATTTCTTTTTCTATCTATCCAACAAACAATATGTAAACACATAATTGGCATCAGGTATTGTGCTGAAATGTAATTTCAAACAAGACATACAAGAGTGCGAAGTACAGTATGGAAGAGAAAATAAGTAAGTCAGCTCTCCTGGCCAAGTATGATAAGGACTTTGATACAGTAAACTGCAGATTATGAGGAGAGGACTAAGGCAGATCACATAAATTAGAATGTAGTGCCAGGAGAAGAGTTTATGAAATAGTGATGCTTAACCTGAGTTTTGTAGGACAAAATATAATTTGGAGAAGGAGATACCATTTTAGATAATGCCAACAGAAGATATGATGCCTCAGAGTGATGAAAGACGGTATCTTTGGGGGATCCCTTAGTAGTTCAGAATGGCTGTACAATGCCTATCACAGAGTGTAGATGCCTATGGTTCAAGCAGGAGGAGAGTTTACATGAGACAGCTGTGTAGAAACTTGGCATGAAGGGTACCATGTCCTAGGCTAAAACGCAGGTGATACATGAAAAAGAATGCGTATGAACTCATTTCTTTTAGCAGAACAATGGCCTTGCGGTGGTATGCAAGATAACTCTGGTGAGTTTCATGAGGCTGGAGGTTGAAACACCAGTAGGTGCAATGGAGCATCCCATGCTGGTTTGGGATATGGTCCCGTTTGCCGAGACAGGGATTACAAAAGGAGGATAAGATTAGATAATGAAGAGCTCAGTTCTGGGAATCCTGATGTTGAATTTTCTGTGGGACTCTGGAAATGAAGATATTAAGTATTAAATCACTTTATGGAACATGCTGGATCCCAAAGGCTGGAAGCAGAAAGCCGCTCTACTCTCTCACCCCTCCCTGTTAATTCACCCAGCAGAACCATTCTCCTGGGCTACCAGGAAAAAATTCAGGCAGGCTTTTTAGCTTTCCCAGTTTCTTTTGGTCACAAGTGCAGCCTCATTTCAGCTTTTAAAGAGCTCTCCCTAGTATACAATCAGAATCCCAAGTTTTGGTCCAATGTAAACTGCTCCCTGCCTCTGTTCTGTCCCGCTTCAGGAAGTCTGTAGAGGAGGAAGGCGGGATGGCCCCTTTCTTTCTTCACAGTTTTCTCCTTCCTGGTCTTCTGATTTCCACTTTTGACTGCCCCAGGATGAGGCCCAGATGGGGAACAGCTTGGGGTGCATGGCAGCATCTTATGCAGTCAGGAGTTGTGACCTTGCTCAGCAAGCACGAGGGATGTTTCCGCAGCTCACCCTCTCTTTCTTTGGCTGCCCTTTGCTGGCCGTGCTACCTTTAGCTGGGATCCTCCCACTGCAGTTAGTTTGGTGCAAGCTTCTATTACTGATTGCTTCCAACTCACCCTTTAGCCTCTGGGCAGTCCATCCTTCTGTGGGGGTCTCTTTGTTCCACCTATCGTGAGTGGAATCTCTTTTAAGCAAACTTCAAGCCAGCCTCCATCGGAAGGGTCATATTTGGTTCCCCCAAAACTCAAACATTTCCTCTCACTGTGAAGCGTAGCTGGTCCCCACATAGCCACTTTGCTTTGCTTTTCAAGCATTCAGGTGGCAGCTCTGGTCTTAGCTGCTTGCCTTTAGACTTTTAACTGTGAGTCAAATATCAGTCTCCATGTCTCTCAGTCTAGGGACATGTACCAAGCCCTCTGAAGACACTCTTAGAGCCCCTTCTCATTTGCTTTCTGGGAGGAAACACATCCTCCCCCTTTCACACGAGTAAAGACAGAAACACCATAACACTCTCACAATTTTATTGCTTTCTTGTACCTTCCAGTTCAATTTCTTATCTACAAAGTGGGTGATGGGCTGGCAGAACAATTTTTCCATCTCTAGCATTGCTATTAGGATATGCATGTTTTTACCACCATTGTTCTTACATTATGCTTGGAGTTTAGAGCCCCTGCCAAAACCCGGAAACTACCTGCTGCAAATACAATGACCTGCTGCAAATACACTGGGGTAACACATAAAGTTGGGGGTTAAGAATTTAAAAGAAAAATCTTTGATTCTGAGAAATCACTATGAACTATCATTACCAGCTAAAGAGTTGTCTTTTGTCCAGGAGACCTAGAAAAGCTGTTTAAGCTCTTTTCCTTACACTGTCTTCATCTGTGATTAGCTATCATCAGGCAACAACTGGTTGTCAACCAGATTAAGGTGACATCTAACCAAATTACCTATACAGTTAGCAAGAGCACGCCAGAAAGGTATAGGAAGAGCATTACTCAGATACACTCACTCACACATGTTTTGCATAGTAGGGATCTACACTATTTTATTTAGCTTCACTTTATCTAAAAACTAGACTTCACCAATCATGCAAGAACTAAATAAAGGCATGATTTCACCAATCATGCAAGAACTAAATAAAGGCTGTGTCTGTCAGCAGAACAGCGTTTCTGCTGGTACATAAAGCATGAAGAAGGCTTGGATCCCCTGCAGCAGTTGCCAGCTTCCCGCCTCTCTCCTGTGCATGGGCAGATGTGTCATGTTGGTGACACTCACACGTTGACTCAGCAAACTGTGAACTCAGCTCCCTCAGTGAGGATTCTGTGACTTGCTTTTCATACCATGGAAAAAGAGGATAAGGCAATTTTCCCAATTTTTTATTTTGGTTTTATTTTGAAATCGTTTTATACTTTTAGGAAAATTAGAAAACAGTTTAAAGAACCTCCAAATCATATGTAGCCAGATCCACCATTTTTTTAAACATTTGCTGCAATTTGTTTTTGCTTCTTCAGAGCTCCTTGAGGGTAGGTTGGATATATAATTCTCCTTGATCCTTTAATACATCAATGTGTATTTCCTAAGAGTGAGACATTCCCATTATTTTATGTGACCACAGTACAGTTATCAAAATCAGAAGGTTTACCCTTGGTATGATACTTTAACATCCGCATTCCAAATGTGTCAGATATCTCAACAATGTTCTTTGCAGAACCTTTTTATTTTGTTTGGTTTGCCCTTCAGTCGAGAGTCCACTCCTAAATTTTGCCAGTGGGAGCCCTTCAGGCTGCCTGCTGAGTCCTTTTGACATGCCCCAAGTTTTCTGTTTGTTTTGAGTACTTTCTTGCTTTGTGGTTACAGTATTCTAAATACCCTGGCTCTTTAAACTTCTTTGGGAGTACTTATCCTTAATCATGCTTACTGTCTTTTTGACTTCTCTTTGAGAGTCTCAAAATATCCTGTGGATGGATGTTCCCTGATTAACCTTCCACACATCTGGATTGCCAATACCATAAACAAGATGACAACACAGACCACGGTTGTCAAGTTATTGCCATGTACAACTTAGGTGAACATGCATAGTGTTTCATCATTTAATTGAGAGAATGAACAAATACATCAAAGAAAGCAAAACTATCATCAGAAATATATTAATTCAATAGTTAACCCATAATATCACGTGCACCAGCAAAAGTTCACAACTAGAGTTTTGTGTAATACCTAAGATTATTTATTCTCTTTAAAATCTTGCCTACTATTTACTGTGTTAAAGATAAAATAATACAAAAATCGGACTACTAGTTATCAGTTAGTGAAAACACTAGTCTGGAAAACATCATGTAATTGGAATCAAAGAGGAACAGGATGATCAGTTAATCCATAAGGCAGAAAAATACATTTCTTAACTGAAAATATCAATTAAATTCTTGATTGAATGTGGCACCTAGAATGTACATTAGATGTCATGATAGCACTTACATTAGAAGACAACTTTTCTTATGTTAATGTGACTACTAATATGGTGGCCTAACCTTGCTAGGTCATGTTAGAACCCTTAATCTCTGTCCCTACTGTTCTGACTGTGAATACGAGTAGTGTGGTTCAAGGGGAAGGAACCACTGGTTGTTTATCTTGAAGGCCCGTTGCAGTAGGTTTGTACCTGGTGTACACTCACTGTATAACTGAGGAATTAATAAATGTTTTTGCTACCACAAAGCCCTGAGGGGTGAAAGGGTGCTATGGTCTGCATGTTTGTGTCCCCCCACCAAATTCCTAAGTTGAAATCCTAACTCCCAAGATGATGGTATTAGGAGGATGAGGACTTTGGGAGGTGATTAGGTCATGAGGGTGGATCTCTCATGGCTGAGATTAGGGCTCTTATAAGAAAGATCCCCCAGCTAGGCATGGTGGCTCACACCTGTAATCCTAGTACTTTGGGAGGCTGAGGTTGGTGGATCACCTGAGGTCAGGAATTCGAGACCAACCTGGTCAACAAAGTGAAACCCCATCTCTACTAAAAATACAAAAATTAGCTGGGCATGGTGGCACATGTCTGTAATCCCAGCTACTCAGGACACTGAGGCAGGAGAATCACTTGAACCTGGGAGGCAGAGGTTACAGTGAGCCAAGATTGCGCCACTGTACTCCAACCTAGGCAAGAGCAAGACTTCCTCTCAAAAATAATAATAATAATAATAGAGACCCCAGAGAATTCCCTTGCTCCTTACACCACGTGAGGGAATGCCTAGAAAGTGGGCCCTCCTCACCAGAAATCAAACCTCCTGGCACCATGATCTTGGACTTCCCAGCTTCCAGAACTGTAAGAAATAAATTCCTTCAGATTATTAGCTACCCAGTCTATGGTATTTTGTTATATTAGCCTGAATGGACAAAGAAAAAGGTAGGTAACTTTTGAGGAAATGTGGGGCTTGGTATTTAATGTGACTGTTTGTTTCAGCTCTTCATTATTTCACCATTAGTTATGTCTCTTTGGAATGAGAGCTTGGTTCTTGACAGGCAGTGACATATGACACATCACACAGCAAGGAGGAAATCTAAAGGGAGACTGAGCTTCAAGGTCTCTGGAATGATGGCCCCCAATAACTAGCAATCAAGCGTCAGGCATCAAGTGTGAGTTCCTGGTATCAAAATGCATGGAATGCAGACGGAATTCAGAGGGCAATATACATCTTCTAAAACATTTATCAGAAAATAAACTCATCTTGAACTCAGAAGCAAGAAAAATGTCAACAGATTAAACATAAAGAAATAAACCAAGAAAGAAAATACTAAAGAGAAGACAAAAATGAAATACAATAGAAATATGATAAATTTAATTACCAAACTGGAAAAAAATGTTTCTTTTAGAAGACTAATGATATAGGAAGAAATATTCTACATACTGATTTTTAAATTTTATGCAAATAAGCAGGAAACAGATTTTATAGGGTAAAATTATCAAAATGACTCAAAAATTTAAAGATTCAAAATGCAGTCTAAAATTTCTGTACAATGATACCCCCAATGAATTTGAAAACCTAAATTACATGGTTAAATTTTTCAAAAATATTATAAAATATAAAACAGCATAATGAGAAATAAAGAAATGTGGCATGGTCAATAATAATTTATAATTTTATAATGCTATTCAAAATATTTTATTTTTATTTTTATTTTATTTGTGTGAGTGTGTGTGTGTGTGTGTGTGTGTGATTTTTATTTATTTATTTATTTTTTGAGATGGAGTTTCACTTTTTTGCCCAGGCTGGAGTGCAATGGCACCGTCTCGGCTCACTGCAATCTCTGCCCCCCCGGGTTCAAGTGATTCTCCTGCCTCAACCTCCCGAGTACCTGGGATTACAGCCACCCACCACCATGCCCAGCTAATTTTTGTATTTTTGGTAGAGACGGGGTTTCATTATTTTGGCCAGGCTGGTCTCAAACTCCTGACCTCAGGTCATCCCCCGCCGCCTGGGCCTTCCAAAGTGCTGGGACTACAGGCGTGAGCCACTGTGCCCCGCCAATCTTTTCCTTTTAATAGCCTGCACGCATGAACATGCATGCATCTCTCTCTCTCTCTCACATACACACTCACATGTGTGTGCATGACAGTTACAGGCATATGTGTTTTTACAAATGAATTCTGCCAAAGTTTTAAGAAATTCCTATATTATACAGTGGCAACAGAAAATGGCAAAGAAGATAAAATGGTCCAGAGAACAGAAAATGAGGGAAAAGACTTAGAATGCCAACACCAAAAATAAACAAGGGTGGTAAAAAGTAAAGAAAATCCTAGTTGATGTTGATATATTTGTATAGGTGAAACAATTTTAAATAAAATATTAGCTACCAAAAATATACTTGATACCCAAAAGCAAATGTATACTCTAGCAAAAATGATATTATAATCAAATAGGGTTTTTGCTAGAAATGAAAGATGGTTTCACATTGTACATTTATCAATAATGAATTGAAACAGAAAAAAATCACCATTTTGATATTGTCAAAAAGGAATTTGATAATCTTCACTTCATTATTAAAGTGGGAAACAAAGTGTTTTTAGAGTGCCAAATATAGAACTCCCTCTAAACTTGTTATAGGATATACAAAAATTGCAAAACATAAAGCAAGCAAACATTACATTTAATGAAAACACTGGATAAATATTAAATACTCCCCCTAAGATTGAAGGAAAGTAAACACTCCTCTTACAGGTGAATAATGTGCAACACATTATAAGAAAATGAAAGAAGAGACTGATGCCCTTAAAGGAAAGAGATTAAATTCCCCTCATATATGCAGATGGTATCATGTAAATATTTACCTTGAAAATACAGAAGCATTAATGAACAAACCTCTAGAACTATTATCAAACTTGAGCAAGATTGCCAGAGGCACGAACAACATTCAAAACAAGCTGTGTTTCACTAAAGCAGCCATAATCAATTAGAAAATAAAATAGGAACTCAGAGGACATTTGGAGTAGCTTCAGAAACTTAAAAATGTCTAGGAATGAATCTACCAAACCCTGAAGAAATCCTTTATGAAGATAACCCTTAAATTAGACTAAAGGACAAAAAATAAAACCTGAACAGATGAAGGGGTTTTCCACTTCGTAGGAGGAAGTGTGGTAAAGATGTGAATTCTTCCGTAATTAAGGCCTCAATGCAATGCAAATCCTAACAAAATTTTCAAAGGCAATGGACAAACTGTTTCTAAAATTTTACTTCCAGCAATATGGAGGCCTGGATATTCTAAAATTCAATCCCACTGTCTAACTGGAAATGTAGGATAAATTGAAGTAAGTCTTTAAATACACACCTGTGGCTCCTAAGAAAGTGGACAAAATTGCCAGAGGAGAAAAAAAAAAAAAAGTAACGAAGTTAGGATATCAAGTTTGTCCCTGATTCCAAAGCTGCAGACACCCTTTGGGCATTTTTAACAGGTAGGGATGTAGACACGCGTAGCCACTCCAGAGAACAATCTGACACCTATAGTGAAATTGAGTTGCAGTACTCCATGAACCAGAAACCTCACTCCTGGGGAGATTTGAGAGAGGAACCCAGCTCCTTTTGTGATCATAAATGTTGAGGCAACTTGATGTTCACTACTGTAATAGAAAAGCAAAGTTTAAGAGATGCGTAGAAGGGGTTATTATAAGTAAAACATTCATGGGTACTTAATTAGAAACACGGAGAGCAATCAGATATAGTATAAATGAAAAGAAAAAATCATGAGATTTATAGTCAATACTATTTATGTAAATTATAAATGTAAACACATAATATAACACTATATATAATTTTCTTTTTTTTTTTTTCTTTTTTGAGACGGAGTCTCTCTCTGGCACCCAGGCTGGAGTGCAGTGGTGTGGTCTCGGCTCACTGCAAGCTCCGCCTCCCAGGTTCACGCCATTCTCCTGCCTCAGCCTCCCAAGTAGCTGGGACTACAGGCGCCCGCCACCACGCCCGGCTAATTTTTTGTATTTTTAGTAGAGACGGGGTTTCACCCTGTTAGCCAGGATGGTCCTGACCTCGTGATCCACCTGCCTCGGCCTCCCAAAGTGCTGGGATTACAGGCGTGAGCCACTGCACCCGGCCACTATATATAATTTTCTAAATCATACACTATATATAATTTTCTAAATCATACACTATATATAATTTTCTAAATCAACTATCTCTCATGTGGCATGAGAGATAGTTGGACTGACACTGGGAGGAGAAAGCATAAATACATATATGAGTTAGAAAATTATATAGTGTTATGAGTTTATATTTACAATTTACATAATGTTTAATCTAACTAGTCTAATTTTAATGTCTAATCTAACTAGACATTAGGATTATCAAAGCATAAAACAATGTACTCAGGACCGACATACTAAGAGACAGCTCTAAGTTATCCAGGAGCGGACACAGGCATTGATATTTTTCTTAAGGTCCCTAGGTGACCTAATAGATAGCCAAGGTCGAGAATCACTAGTCTAAATAGATGTTGTGTCATATATTCAAGTGTATGTAAAGACGATTAAAGATTATTAAGAGCAGTCAATTCTGCTGTAACATTTGTTGAGAAAAATTCAAGTTTGTTCCTATATGACTGATGTATTTGAAAACAATTTGTGCTTAATGTGAATTTTGTTTTGTTTACGCCTGATTTTGTCTGCAAGAAATATTAGATGTATGTGAAAAACTGCATCCAGATACAGAGCCCTATAGAAATACACAAAATGCACACACTTCATAAATCTACCAGCAACCTCAGTTTGTCTTATGTGATGAGCCGCACCTATCACATCTGTTGTTATAACTTTCTTCCAGTTTCAAATAACCCTATACTGCAACGACTTCTCAGTATCTCACAAGCTGAGGTGGTTTCTACACCCCTTCCACAAGCAACCTGGGGTCTTTTCCAATTTAATGTGTCATACTTATTGTGTTAGTCCTGACCATTTAACATGTGAAAATTGTGCTTTCATTCTCATTAGGCTCTTATCTTTTTTTTCTTTACTGTGTCACTGACAAAGTTTTTGAGTGTTGTATCCCTAACCTAATTTTTTCCCCTAGCCCTGTGGTTTTTCCTGTGAAATTTTGCATACTGTGGTTCTCTTAAGGATTACATATGTCATGTTGTGGCATGAGAGATAGTTGGATTGACACTGGGAGGAGAAAGCATAAAATAAAACATCAGGCTTATTTTTCTAGGGGCAAACGACATCATCGAGTTCCAGCATCTGCAAGTAACTGAAGAGCGGGATAGACCCCAGAGCAGGCAAGGGAAACTAGCACACTGAAGTTCCAAGGAAAGAATTCCTCTTGAAGCAAGGAGGAATCCGTCTTCATCTATTCCCAGAGGAATGGAAATCTCCGTTGCTTCTGGTGAGCCTTTTGTCAGTCAGAGCTTTATGATCTTGGTCACATTACCAGATGGTATGTTTAAAAGTATTCTGGGGTTCAAGGCTGGTCGCAGTGGCTCACGCTTGTAATCCCAGCGCTTAGGGAGGCTGAGGCAGGCAGATCACCTGAGGTCAGGAGTTCAAGATTAGCCTGGCCAACATGGTGAAACCCTGTCTCTACTGAAAATACAAAAATTAGCCAGGCATGGTGGCGTGTGCCTGTAGTCCCAGCTACTCGGGAGGCTGAGGCACGAGAATCACTTGAACCCAGGAATCAGAGGTTGCAGAGGTTGCAGGGAGCCGAGATGGCACCACTGCACTCTAGCTGGTAACAGAGTGAGATTCCTTCTCAAAAAAAAAAAAAAAAAAGTATTCTGGGGATCAAGAGAGGGCAGATTGGGAGGAATGTAGACATATTGTTGTTTAGACATATTTTTGGTCACATGCTAGTAAAGGTTTAACAACCAACTCTCAGGGACAGGGGAGAAAGCAGTGATTTATGTTTCCACTGTGGTTGATTTCTGTCAGTTTGACAGCAGTGAACACCAGGTTCGGATGAACACTGATAATCGCTTCTAGTGAGCCACCCAAGCCAGCCCCAATAACCATCATCTATCACTGTGAGAAGGCCCCTTGACGTTAACTTGAACAGGAGAATCCCAGACTGCGGCCAGGAAAAGTGTCACAATAGTGTGTTTATAGGTGATAACCACTGTCAGAGGAACCCAGGCACACATGCTGGGAGATGTCCAGTTGTTCTTGGCGAGGCTGCAGGAACGACATTGGCTGCAGGTGTTAACCGAACACTACAGCAGGGAGGGGACCAGCCTCAGGTCAGGCTGATGGCAGTGGTGGGCTCTGCCGGCTACATGGGAGACCCAGCCCCATCACCATGGCCTCAGGCTGCTCATGACTGGGCTGCCCCTTGTTTCTCTGGCCCATCCGCTTACCACTTCCTCACTCACTTCACTCTAGCTCTTGCCCGGCTTCCTGTTCCTAAAACACATCAGCCTCATCTGTCACCCCATGGCCTTCACTCTTGAGTTTCTTCTGCCTGGAATGCTTTTCCCCCAGATACCTGCGGGGATCCGTCCCTCCCTTTCTTCGATTTCTGCTCAAATGACACTTTGTCAGAGAGTCTTTTTCTGGACACTCCTATGAAATAGCATCCCCATCTCCATCACTCCACCTTCCTCCTCCCTACCTTATAGTGTTTCTCCCTTTCTGACACATCACCTATTTATTTATTGTCTGGTTCTGCACAACTGAAGGCAGTTCCCTGGCAGGAGGGACTGTTCTCCGTCTTTCACTGCCACACAGAGAGCCTCTCAATTGTTTTCAACTGAGTAACTGAATCAATCTCAATATTTTGCTCTGTTCAAATGGATTTGTTTATCAATGCACTCATGTATCCATTCAACAAGTCTATCAATTGTCTACAACGATCCAAGGACTAGAGATCCAGCAATGCATAAGATGCGTGACCCATAGCTTCTACCTTCATCCCTGCCAGAGTTCCATAAGACTGCGTTGTCTTCTTCACTATGATATCACCATTGTATCAGTATGATGGCTAGAACAGACATTCAAATATTTCTAAATGAATGAATAGCCATAGTCACAAATATGAGTGTATTAACCATATTTAGAAAACTGATTTGAGCATGTCATTCCACTTGGAAAAGACTAAGGCTTGGGAAATGGAGAACGATATTGGAGATTGGATGTGGGCAAGAATGGCTTGGTACACAAACAAAGCAAGAAGTTCAGATTCAAACTTGGAGCAGCATTCTCTTATGTTTAGCATTCCTCTCATTCTTGTTGCTATGAAATTCAGCCATGGCACATGTCACAATCACGATTTCCTTTTTCTTTTATTGCTGAAGAGCCCTCCATTGTATCACATCCCCCAAGTTTTTATCCATTCTCCCAATGATGCACACTGGGCTAGTTTCCATTTTGGGGCTATCATAAATAAGGATGCTTTGAACATTTGTATACAATCTTTTAATAGACACATGAACTAATTTCTCTCAGCAAAGCCACACTGACAACAGAGTTTGTCTCTGGGATGGGAGAGAATAGAGATCTTTGCAATGTAAGCAGCCCTGGAGTTGCAAATTGCTGTTGTCTAAAGGCGTGGGGCAGACAGGAGTTGTTAAAATTACTTACAGTCCAACCTTGAGTGAGAAGGAAAAGTGCTTCTTCCTGCTCTTCTCTCTTTCATGTTGCTTTTGGAAGTAATTCTTCTAAACCATTATATTTCTAAATGGATGGTGTTTGTATATTTGCAACCTATCAATTTCATATGTTAATTTTTCAACCAGTCGGCTTATGAAGCTTCCTTAACTTTTCATTTCATTAAATGAATTCAGTTCATTCTCTTGGATTTTTCCTCATTACTTTCAAATGATCTTGTGTGCTCCTGCTTTAAAAATTGTTGCACTTTTTTCCAGCCTCTGCAATACTTTAGCTAGTTGTCCCAAATCGTGATAAAGAGCAACTGGTGCTCTTGATTATTGTCTGACTTTAATAAAAATGGTTCTTGTCTTTTACCATTAATCATTATGCTAGGTTTCGATTCAATATAAGTACTCGTAAATTCCTAATTTGTTAATAACTTTTTTCATGAACGAAGTAGAATTTTATCAATTAGATTTTCAGCTACTATCAAGATATTGCTTTTTCTCCTTTGATATATTAATAGTTACAATGTATTCGTTTACTTCTAAAAGAAAGCTATTTGTCTATGTGGTACATATACACCATGGTATACTACACAGCCATAAGAAAGAAGAAAATCATGTCCTTTGCAGGAACACAGATGGAGCTGGAGGCCATTTTCCTAAACAAACTAATGCAGAACAGAAAAACAAATACCATATGCTCTCACTCCCAAATGGGAGCTGAACATTGAGCACATATGGACACAAAGAAAGGTACAATAGACACTGGGACCTACTTGAGGGTGGAGGGTGGGTGAAGCATAAGCAACAAGAAACTACCTATCAGGTACTATGCTTATTGCCTTCAATCAATGCTGAAGTATGCCAGGTGATTAAATCATCTGTACAGCAAACCTGTGTGACACACAATTTACCTGCATAGCAAACCTGCACAGATAGCCCTGAACCTAAAATAAAAGTTCAAAACATTTTTTTGGTAATTTCTTTTTTAGATTTTTAATATTTTCTTTCTTATTATTATTTTTAGTTCTGGGTACATGTGCAGGATGTGCAGGTTTTGTTAAATAGGTAAATGTGTGCCATAGTGGTTTACTGCACTATCAATCCATCACCTAAGTATTAAGCCCCACATGCATTAGCCATCCTTTCTAATATTCTCACTCCCCCTACCACATCCCCCGACAGGCCCCAGTGTGTGTTGATCCCCCCACCCGGTGTCCATGTAATCCTATCGTTCAGCTCCCACTTATATGTGAGAACATGCAGTGTTTGTTTTTCTTTTCCTGTGTTAGTTTGCTGAGAATAATGGCTTCCAGCTTCATCCATGTCCCTGCAAAGGGCATAATCTAATTCCTTTTTTATGGCTGCATAATATTCTGTGGTGTCTAAGCAAAAAGAACAAAGCTGAAGGTATCGCCCTACTGGACTTCAAACTATACTATAAGGCAATAATAACCAAAAGAGCATGGTACTTGTACAAAAACAGACACATAGACCAATGGAACAGAATAGAGAACTCAGAAATAAGATTGCACATCCACAACCATCTGATCTTCAACAAACCTGACAAAAACAAGCAATGGGGAAAGGATTTCCTATTCAACAAATGGTACTAGGATAACTGGCTATACATTTGCAGAAAATTGAAACTGGACCCTTTCATCACGCTTCATAAAAAATTAACTCAATATGGATTAAAGACTTAAATGTAAAACACAAAACTATAAAAACCCTAGAAGAAAATCTAGGCAATACCATTCAGGACATAGGAACAGGCAAAAATTTCATGATGAAATCTCCAACAGCAATTGAGACAAAAACAGAAATTGACAAATGGGATCTAATTAAACTAAGGAGCTTCTGCACAGCAAAAGAAACTATCATCAGAGTGAACAGAAAACCTCTAGAGTGGGAGAAAATCTTTGCAATCCATTCATTGGACAAAAGTTTAATATCCAGAATCTACAAGGAACTCATATTTACAAGAAAAAAACAAATAACCCCATTAAAAAGTGGGCAAAGGGCATGAACAGACACTTCTCATAAGATGACACTCATGCCGCCAGGAAACATATGAAGAAAAGCTCAACATCACTGACATAGATTGGCTGTGTCTCCACCCAAATATCATCTTGAATTGTACTACTGTAATTCCCACATGTTAAGGAAGGGACCAGGTGGGAGATCACTGAATCATGGGGGTGGTTTTTCCATACTGTGCTTGTGGTAGTGAGTAAGTCTCACAACATCTGATGGCTTTAAAAAGAGGAGTTCCCCTGCACAAACTCTCTTTGCCTGCTGCCATCTATGTAAGATGTGATTTACTCCTCCCTGCCTTCTGCCATGATTGTGAGGCTTCCCCAGCTAAGTGGAACTGTAAGTCCAATTAAATCTCTTTCCTTTGTAAATTGCCCAGTCTTGGGTATGTCTTTATCAGCATGAAAATTGACTAATACAATCACTTATCATTAGAGAAATTCAAATCAAAACCACAATGAGGTATCATCTTACGGCAGTCAGAACGGCCATCATTAAAAAGTCAAGAAACAACAGATGCTGGCAAGATTGAGGAGAAATGGGAACGCTTTTACACTGTTGGTGGGAATGAAAATTAGCTCAACCATTGTGGAAGATGGTGTGGTGATTCCTCAAAGAGCGAGAACCAGAAATACCATTTGACTCAGCAATCTCAATCTCATTACTGGGTATATACCCAAAGGAATATAAATCATTCTGTTACAAAGATACATGCACATGTATGTTCATTGCAGCACTATTCACAATAGCAGGAACATGGAATCAACCCAAAGGCCCATCAGTGAGAGACTGTACAGATTTTAAATATTTTCAAGATCAATTTTAGACATTTAATCTTTCCTAATAATTATCATTTAATCTGATTTTCAAATTATTAGCTTAGGATTTAGCAATGTAATCACATATAACTGTTTTCATTTATTTTTGTATTTATTTGCCATTGTTTTTATTTTATGTATTTTTCTCATCTATTGTGTTTAAGCTAATTACTTAATTGTAGCTACACAAATGACCAATTATTAAATTGTATGTTATGGAGTTTGGTAATTAATTGAAGCTTTTATATTTGCCTCTTTGTCTTGAATTCTGTGGAATTATTTAATTGTTTGAATAAGGGTCTCATTCTACAGTTGGGATTTCTGCTGCTTTCACTCAAATTGTATTTTATTCCTTGCATGTTTTGTGATATTTTTCCTTAAGCTCATATTCAACTTTTTCTGTGAAAATCCTTTTAGGCCTGTTTTAAAGTTGTATTCCTCGAAGAGGAACGGTATTTGTTTTGCCAGGCTCCAAGGATTACTACCTCCTTGAGACTACTTTAAGTTAAATTGTTTGCATAGGTTTTTCACAGCACCGACATGCAGATAATGTGAATTTGTGTTGAAAAGTGGCTTAAGAACTGTATTGTGTTTATGAATTCTCAGACTATTTCTGTTCCTATCCCAGACTTTGTTGTAGTGCAATTATAGGAAGTGTGTCTTTCCCTTCAAAAGTGTTCCAGTTTGGAGGATAAATTATGTGATCACTCAATGCTGAAGTTATGACAAGTGAGTTTCCTTCCTGCACCCTTTGATTCAGCAGGTTTATTTATTGCTTTCCTGTACAAAGAGTAGTGCTAACTGTTTAGGACCAGCTCTATTCAAGGAGTTCCCATGAGACTTCCAACTTAGGATGGCCCTAGGTTAAGTCTCCTGTCTTCTGTCTCTCTCACTGTATGCAGTACCCAAAATAAAATCTCACATATATCAGAGCCCACAGCATAACACTTGAAAGAGACATTTTCTTGGAATTCAGTGTACAACATGTACAATATTGGTGGCACTGGATTCATGATGATTGTAAATGTTTATCTTATATTGAACATTAATCAACATAAAGTATCTCTTTATGTCTTTTAATATTTTTGCCTTGTATTTAACCGTGCATGACTTAATCTTACAATACCTGAATTCATTTTGTATATGTTTATCTGTTAATTCTTTTTCTTTCCTTTTATCCTCAGTATTTATTTATAAGTATGTTCTAGAATTCATTGTTTTGTGTGAAAATGTTTGGCTTCTATATTTGATAAAGTCAGAAAAGTTTTCCTTTAATTTTTTTGTCTTATTTCATCTACATTTATGGATATGACAAGTGACTTTGATTTCAGCTTTGTCTTCTTCATTATATATTTTTTTCATTTCCTATTTTTGTTTCTTTCTTTTTTTTTCTTAGACAGAGACTTGCTTTGTCATCCAGGATGGAGTTCAGTGGCACCATCACATCTAACCACAGCCTCAAAGTCCTGGGCTCAAGTGATCCTCCTGACTCAGTCTCCCAAGTAGTTGGCACTGCAGGTAGGGCTACCACACCACCCTAATTTCTTTTTTAATTTTTGTAGAGACAGGGTCTTGCTATATTGCCCAGGCTGCTCTTGAACTCCTGGCCTTAAGTGATCCTCTGCCCTCGGGCTCCCAAAGCCATTTCCTTTTTATTAATTATTCAAATTTTTCTCTTTTTCTCCATTTTTCTCTGTGTTTTTAATTTGAGGCTTGTGTGTGTGCCTTCCTTCTATGTGTTTAGAAGGATTATAGTCTGGGTTTATTTTGTCTTAAAAATTTCTTTTTAAATGTTAATAATATGTGTGCAATACTTTTAAAAAAATCTAGAATCTATAAGGAACTTAAACAAATTTACAAGAAAAAAATAAATAACCCCATCAAAAAGTGGGTGAAGGATATCAACAGACACTTCTCAAAAGAAGACATTTATGTGGCCAACAAATAGATGAAAAAAAGCTCATCATCACTGGTCATTACAGAAATGCGAATCAAAACCACAATGAGATACCATCTCACACCAGTTAGAATGGCGATTATTTAAAAGTCAGGAAACAACAGATGCTGGCGAGGCTGTGGAGAAATAGAAACACTTTTACATTGTTAGTGGGAGTGTAAATTAGTTCAACCATTGTGGAAGACAGTGTGGCAATTCCTCCAGGATCTAGAACCAGAAATACCATCTGATCCAGCAATCCTGTTACTGGGCATATACCCAAAGGATTATAAATCATTCTATACAGACACTGCACACGTATGTTTATTGCAGCACTATTTACAATAGCAAAGACTTAGAAACAACCCAAATGCCCGTCAGTGATAGACTGGATGAAGAAAATGTGGCACATACACACAATGGAATATTATGCAGCCATAAAAAAGAATAAGTTCATGTTCTTTGCAGGAACATAGATGAAGCTGAAAGCCATCTTCAGCAAACTAACACAGGAACAGGAAACTAAACACTGCTCTCACTCATAAGTGTGAGTTGAACAATGAGAACACATGGAAACAGGGAGGGGAACATCACACACAAGGGTCTTTTGGGGGGTGGGGGACAAGGGGAGGAAGAGCATTAGGACAAACACCTAATGCATATGAGGCTTAAAACCTACATGACGGATTGATAGGTGCAGCAAACCACCATGGCACATGTATACCTATGTAACAAACCTGCACATTCTGCACATGTGTCCCAGAACTTAAAGTAAAAAAACAAAAAACAAAACAAAACAAAAAAACAGCAGTGGACACTGGTGAGCAATAGTAAGAAATAAAGATATATTCACCTCTGCTTTTCTTTAAGTTCCAGATGAAGTCATTAAAAAATCATAAATTATTCTTTTTTCCTTTCATCTTCCCTATATCAGTAATATATTTGATTATGTTATTACAATTTGTTTTTTAATTTATTTATGCTCTTAAACTTCAATTAAGTTATTATCTTTAGGTGATTCTGTTGACTCCTCACAATGAGAGATACAAATATTTACACTTCTCTTTTCCACTCCTCTTCCCTTTCCTACTGCCGCCTGAGTTGATTTGGTGTTATGTTATTTACACCATTTATTTCCTGCTCCATACCTTTCTTTAATGCTGGATTCAACACGTGCCATTAATCCTGTAAGCCAAGCATCTTCATTCATCTCTTAAATAGCTGATTTTATTATCAAGTGCTCTTTTTTCAATAAGACTGTGTGGTCCCTAAAAGCATGAGTTCTTGAAAGTATTCTTTATTTTGATTCTTGAATGACACTTTAGTGGATAAAGCAGGCACTACATATTGGCTGGTCAAGGCATTTCAGAGCTCCTGCCCTCTGTCTTCCTCCCTTGCAGCTAGATGTGGCCTTATGAGACCTTTATGAGTAATGAAGTATAGGCAGGACACTGCTGGGAAGTGGGATATGGTATCAGGGAAAGACAAATGACAGGTGGGACTTCACTGGGCCTTGCACTTTCATCTTGCCTTGGACACAGAGGCGATGCCTGGAGTTGGAAGCAATTGTCTCTCAATCAGTTAATGATGAATGTGTTTGATGACTGGATTGGCTCTTTGAAACTCCATTCCAAACT
This sequence comes from Pongo pygmaeus, assembly GCF_028885625.2. Taxonomy (NCBI): domain Eukaryota; kingdom Metazoa; phylum Chordata; class Mammalia; order Primates; family Hominidae; genus Pongo; species Pongo pygmaeus. The sequence continues at coordinate 118,380,795 of NC_072387.2, read as the reverse complement.
TCTTTTTAGAAAGGTAAGAAGGCTAAAATCACATTTTCCAGAATCCCTTGAAGGTGTGTCCTGCATGCAAATTTGCCTCCACCAACTAGACTAGTACTTAATACAATGCACTAATGCTGAATTAAGAAATGTTAAAAGTCTAGTACTCAGTAGGGTGCACTAAGGCTGAATTAGGAAATATTAAAAGTCTAGTACTTAGTAGAGTACACTAAGGCTGAATTAGGAAATATTAAAAGTCAGCATAATCAGAACCAATGAACCATATATATCCCCAAGTCAAATGGCCGTTTGAATGCAACTAGTGTTAAATGGTACCTAACTGCATACATCTTTAATATGCTTCTGCAACCAGAATTATCTTTAAAAGAGTTAACCATCCATTTATTTTTTAATGAATAGAAAAAATCATTTTATTCAATAGTTGTAAAGGTGAATAGATACCACAGCAGAAATGGGGTTTTGACTTCCTGTTGATTTCCCATAGACACAAATAAAACCACATACTGGAGTGGCAAAAAGAGTTGTTTTTGTAAAAAAAGATTAGGTTAAAAACACCTCAAAACAACATGGTTTTTAGTAATATTAGCCCCCAAATCAGGAAAACTCTAGGTAATCATTAGGCAACTGCTTTTTCCTGTGAGTCTTAGCAATCATGAAACCACTCAAAGAACCATTACATAAAGAAGAAAAAAAGAGCTCACAGAGAAAAGGAGAGCTTTGTCCCACATTTCTAGCATAGGGAATATTGATGTCAGTTCTCTATCAAATGATTCCATTATGTATTTAAATAATAGTACACCAAAGATTTTCTTAATCTTTTCAAAAATATAATTTGCCCAAAGATATTATTAATTCCATGAATATTTACTGAGCACCTGATATGCTCCAAACACTTTTCTAGGCACTGAGGATGCAGGAGTTAATGAGACACGATCTTTCCTCAAAACTCTCCCATTCTCTTGGAGGAGTGTCTTAGCCTCTGCTTCTGCTCCCCCATGGCCCCATTGCTGTTCAAGCCCTCTGCAAAGTGCATCTGATTCACTCTTGAGCTCCACAGTTCCTGGCAGAGTTGATCTCTGAGTCTTTTGCTCCTAAGAAGCAACTATTTTATGTCTCTTGGAACACCCATTAGGACAGGGATCCCCAACACCCAGGCCATGAACTGGTACAGTTCCATGGCTTACTAGGAACCAGGCCACACAGCAGGTGAGTGGCAGGCCAGGGAGCCAACTGTCATCTGTATTTACAGCTGCTCTCCATTGCTCACGTAACCGCCTGAGCTCCACCACCTGTGAGATCCGCCCTGGCATTAGATTCTCACAGGAGCTGAAATTCTGATGTCAACTGCGCGTGTGAGGGATCTAGGTTGCATGCCCCTTGTGAGAAGCTAATGCCTGATGATTTATCACTGTCTCCTCTCATCCTGAGATAAGACCATCTAGTTGCAGGAAAACAAACTCAGGGCTTCTACATTCTAGAACTGTATAGAATCTTCCATTGGTTCTACATTCTCGTGAGTTGTATAATTGTTTCACTATATATTACAATGTAATAATAATAGAAATAAAGTGCACAATAAATGCAATGCACTTAAATCATTGTGAAACCATCCCCACAACCCCCAGTCCATGGAAAAATTGTCCTCCCCCAAACTGGTGCCTGGTCCCAAAAAGATTGGGGACTGCTGTGTTAGGAGACACATGCCCTGCCGGTGCTGTGTTTCTGAGAACAAATAAGTGCCTTTGCTCTACTAGGATGGATTGATTAATGTTTGGCCTTAATAAATAAATAAATAGCAGGGAAATAGACAGTGGATCTCTGTAGAATATTTCTAAAATTTTAATTCAGAGACAACCATAAGCAGAACAAAGAAGTAAAACCATTTAAAAATGAAAAGAGTATGCAAGTATTGATTAAGACCATCAGTTGGTATTAATATTCAAATAAGTCTAACAAATTCTGGATTAGAGAAAGAAGTTGTATATTTTAGGATTTTTTCTAATTTAAGAAGCTTTGCTGGTGCCTTTTCTCTCTTAAGAATTCAGCTAAAATTAGTTTCCTCTCCACGCAGAGTCTGAATATATTATAAAAATAAAAGAATAATTGTCTTTCACACAATAAATCTAATTTACATTTCTTTTCATTTTCTTATCTTTTTTAAACATTTTTCATCAGATGACGAAATGTGTGGTAAGTCCTGGATTCAGGTTTACAAAAAAAAAAACTAATAGCTACGGCCAGCACAGATTATGATAAAATACTCTTTTTTCCTGCAGCTTATAAAGAATGCTGAACTAAAATATAATTCACATAAGATAGCAGGTACAGGCAATCTAGCCAAAGACTTATCAGTTTCTACATAAAAAGGAGCTGATTTCATTATAGTAGCAAGAACTTCTCGTGTGCATGTTTTATATTTATTTTAAAGTCTCCTTTTAAATTCAAGTGAACAGGAAACCAAAAAGATCTTATCTAGTAGGAGGAACATACTAATGTTTAAAGTGTCTCTTTTTTATCGTATTCTTTTAAAAAATATTTTGTAATTAATATTTCAATTGCCTGGCTTGTTCATGTACTTAGGTAAAAGAATTTTACAATTTTTGTACAACACACTTTTAAAAATTTATAATCAAGGTATTTATTAGTAACAGTCAAAACAGGCTCATTGAATCTTTTATGTTGCCTTTTGAGGAGAGAAAAATCTGAATATGTCGTTTGTTCTTGGTCTTGTTCATCTGTGTACAACAGCACAAACCTGCTGGACTTGCCAGCCACTAATCAGGGGCTACTGGGCCACTCACCACATCTTTTCATAAACTGATTGCAAATACAGGTTGTAAGTATAGATAAGCCTTTGTTAAATAATCTTTTAAAGAAAATGTCTAAGTGATCATTAAATAGAAGTTTATTGATTTGAGAAAGGCTAAAAATAAGCGAGTTGTGCAATTAATTTGGGCTCAAAAGTCTTTTCACTTTTTAAAAATAATCATTTTACCAGGATATCTGCACTATAAGACTTGATTTATACCAGAATCAGCTGCTCGCATGACATTGGTGGTGAATCATGTGAAAGCAGCATAGTAAAAATGCCCATGGAGGGTTTCTTGGTTTGTATGTTTCTTTGCGTAATATTTATTTATTATTGTTTAATTTTTTAAGTTGTTTTAAGTTTTTGTAGAGATGGGGGTCTCGCTATGTGGCGTGGGTGGTCTTGAACTCCTGGCCTCCAAATGATCCTCCTGCCTCAGTCTTATTTATTGTTGTTAAGACTGAGGAAAGTCATTCAATAAGTGACTAGGGGACTGGATGGAGTTCCTCCTGTAGTTGTAGATGCTGCATGAGCAGTAAGTAGAAAGAACATCAGGGATACACTACTACTTTAAGTAGGCATGCATTAATGGGCTATGTTTCTCTCAGAGGAGGAGGAGGGTCTGAGCTTCTGATGCTGTCTCTCAGTGCCTCGCAGACCCTACTGCTCTGCTCTGAGACCAGCCAGAGCTGCCTGTGCAGCTGCAGGGAGGGGCAGGAAGCTGAGCCAGGATGTGCAGCCAGTCAGGGGAAATCTTAGCAAATTTATTCAGGGACAGATATCCCTATTAAAAACGAAAAATTCAAGTGTTAGCCAATAAAGAACTCCTAAATATGATACTCCATGAATTAAAGATATCTCATCAACTAGAAAATGTCAATGTTTCTGTTCTTGAAACAATGGGCATAGTCAGAAAAAAAAATACTGTGCTTTCAATACAGAGTTACACTGAAATTGAAATACAATATAGACAACACCATCTCTATATATTACTGTTTATGGAGATATAATTCACACATCATAAAATTCACCCTTTTAGCATATAGAATTCAGCAGTTTCGGTACATTCAGAGCTTTGCGACCATCACCGCAATCCAATTCCAGAACATTCTTATTATCCCAAAGAAACACCCCACCTGTTAGCAGTGATTCCCTATTTTCTTCTTCCCTAAGCTCCACACAAACACTAATCTACTTTCTGTCTCTGTAGATTTATTCATTCTGGACATTTCATATAAATGAAATCATAAAATACGTGGCCATAAATTTTATTCTTTCAAATGGATTTAATCCCGAATAAAAGAAAGGTATCATTTTGCTTTAGTTCACTGTCATAGTATTATTTTCTTTTAAAACATTGTAAGTTCATGAATAAGAGATCTGTGGATCAATTGGGTAAAGTGAATCAATTCACATAAGTGAAAAGATATCTGGTTATTGATTGACATTCTTATTTCATTCCTTTCTTTTAAAACCAAATAATCTGAAGCACTCCACTGTGATGCTAGTGACTCAAAGACAATTAGGTTGACAATATTTCTCATCAAATCGACTCAATTGCCTAGTTGTTTAAGGATATGCATAGGTAACCAAAATCGGTAAAACAAATTACTACAAAATGTTAGGCTGCAAAGTATTCTGTTTAAAGACAGTGTTTATTCTGTCTCCACTGAGACTAATTACTGGAAGAAAGCAATTTATTCTGCCTGGTAGAGTGGATAAGTGATATATGAGAAGCATGAAAGTTTCACAGTGCAAAAGGAGGAAGTAGGTAACGATTATAGTGGAATAGTCATTACAAAATGGTAGACTTATTCTACTTATACTGAGAAAGAAAAGTGTGGTCATAACAAGTGTGATTGGGGTGAGTACGTTATTAATAAATGAAACCCCATGCAGCAATAATCCCTACACACCAAGAAAGGAAGAAACACCTCCTTATATGCAACTGCCTTCTCATCAGAAGTGTCGTTCACCTTATCTGGGGAAGTTCAAACTCTTCAACCTAGAACCTACTGATGTAAACAGAGAAAAGGTAAAAGCAGTGCCTCCAGCAGGGTAACAAACCTGCACATTGTACACATGTACCCAGAACTAAAAGTATAATAATAAAAAAGAACTAAAAAAAAAAAAAGCAGTGCCTCCAGAAGAAAAAAGAAAGAAAGAAAAATAAACAACAGAGACAAATGAGTCCTCACCTCTGCTCCAAATCTATTCCTTTCTCTCTATATTTTTTTTTACTCTTTCTATCACCCAAGTAAACTTTCCCTATGGGCAGGACAGGCCAGGCAGATATGAGTCAATAGCTTAAGTAACTTATGAGATTCTATCAGACACAAAAATATCATTCCCAGTAGCGTGCTACAATATTGCAATTTCAATAATTAGGTTTTATTGTTATTATTACATTAATGTAGTATCTCTGAGACAAATAAATTTTCCAAGACAGACATATATGGGATGTTTTGCTGCTAACTACAAGATGACAGCACTGAATACCTAGAAAACAAACAGCTCCAAGAGTGAAGATATTGAGATGAAGACTAATTTGCTTCGTTTTGCACATATATTTCAAGCTCCAGGGATTGTGCTATGCTCTGGGTATACATGTATGACTCAGACAAAATCATCACCTCTGAAGAACTCAATCTAGTGAATGGTGACAATTATCCTCAAAGACAGCATAAAATCTAAACTGGAGGTATATACAAAATATTATGAGGCAGAATGTAGTTCATAGAAATGCTGGCATCAGGCCTGAATCTTGAAGAATGAGGTAGCATTTAGCAAAGAGATAAGAAAATGAAAGACTTTTTATATAGAAGAAATAATTTACAACGTAATGGAGAGAAAATATCAAAGTAAAAAAAATACAAATTGCTTCGTATGCTAGACGTATAATAAACTGTATAAAGTTAGGAATAGAGAGGGAGGCAATGGCTATTTCATTAAGGTCTTTTCTGTGCTAATAATAGGACTTTGTAGATTATTTAATAAGTGAAAGAGAGCCATTGAATTCATTTATAGAGAAAGGCATTAAAAATCATTCATTCTTTCAGAAGTTATTTTAACAACAGTGAGGGATGCACGGAACCATTCCTACCCAAGTGTTGTCTCTGAATCCTCTTCCAGTCTGCAGGTCATTTGTTCTGGCCTCAGACACGTTAAGAACCTTGCTCCAGAAGGTCAATCAACTACTTCATGAAGTGCACTTCATTTAGCTCAGCTGATTTCTAAAAAATACGCTTTGTTGAAGAAGATAGTAATGCATTAATTTACAACCTGACTCAAGCTCCTCATCTCTTTGTAGACCAGCACCTTGGGTAGCACTGCTTAGAGGTGAGACTATAGTTCCCTGATGAGCAATAAGCATCTTTGGATGGTAGAGAGGTGAGCTCCATAAGGGTGTCATCAGATGTGTCTTGTACTCCATATCTACTCTCAGCTTTGACCACAACACATGGTATATGCTCAAGAAATACTGGGCTGACCATTGACTGAGAACAAGCCGAGAATATTGTGACCCATTATGGTGCTGTTGAAATAGTCCAGGAAAGAATGACTTTCCACACCAAGATATTATTAGTAGAGACAGGGAGGAGGGAAAGATACGGAGACACTTACACCTTAAAATCAACTAACTCATGGCTAATCAGAATTTTTGGATGAGGCACGTTAGAGAGAGGGAGTGATCTAGAGGGTTGCTTATGGAAATTTGGCCTGGGGGTTAAACTGAGTGATGATGTCTAATTTCTAGTTAGGTTGTACAGGAGGCATATCACGGTTTAGATATGTTCAGGTTGAATTGTTGAGCTCATTAAAAAATCACAAATACGTGTCTGTGGCTTTTAAGAAATTGGAGTTAGAGATGCAAATCCGGAAGCCACTGCCATGTGCAGAGACAGAAGCCCTAAGGAATATTAGCATTAAGGGGAACGTGAGCTGACAGGAGATTAGCTCACATACCAGAGCGGGAATAAATTTTTGCAGAATAAACGGTAAAATCAGAAAGAAATGATACAGATAAAAAAGGATGAATAAATTTTCTAGAGGGAGAAAAGTTACAAATATCCCTTAACTCATACAATGCCGTAATGTTCTGATTCTGCCTAACAAATTATCACAAACTGAGAAGCTTAAAACAACATCTATTCATTCTCTCACAGTTTCCATGGGTCAGGAGTCTGGGTATCACCTATCTGGGCCTTCTTCCCAGGATCTCAGGATGCTGCAACCAAGGTGTTGGCTGGGCTGTGTTCTCATGTGGAGGCTTGACTAAGGAAGATTCACTTCCGAGTTCATTCAGGTCATGGTATACATTGGGTTGGTGCAAAAGGAATTGTGATTTATAAAAGTAATGGCAAAACCACAATTCCTTTCGCACCAGCCTAATAGTTCCTTGTGTCTATACGACTGAATGGCCCCACTTTTTGGTTAAGTGTTGGCTGGAGCCACTGTTAGGTCCTAGAGGAACCCCACAGTTTCTTGTTTCGTGGCCTTCCTCTCCATGTCTGCTTACTTTATCAAGCCAACAAAGAGAGTCTCTCACTCCAGTCTGCCAAATGGAGTCTTACATATTCTTACATAACTATGGGAGAGACATCCTATCACTATTGCCATATTCTGTTGGTTAGAAGCAAGTCACAGGTTCTGCAGTTAAGGGAGCGGGTTACAGAAGAATGTGAATGTTGGGAGGTGGAAATCATTGAGGGTTCCCGTAGAGTGTGCACACAACATTCAATATGGCATGAAAATGACTCAGGGATTGATTTGTCATTTATATCGCTGGACCCTAGAGAGTCTCAGTGAATTCCTGAGGCAGGAAACAAATTGCAATAAGCGGAAGATAGAATGAGAAGTGAGAAAATGGAGACAGAAATTATAAACAACTATCCTAGGATTCCTCTCTATGAAGGGAGAAAGAGAGGACATGCCTTGTAGCTGGTTAGTGCTCCCAAGGAACAGAATCTCCTTGTATTTGTCTCTGATTCCTAGCATCAGCTCAGGATCTGGCAAACAGCAGCTGTTTAGTAAGAATTTGTTGAATGACAGTAGCCAAAGTGGAGAAAATCTGGAGAATTGTTGTTATTGTTTAAGATTGGGCAAACTTAAAAAATGCCATTAAATGGGAGAGAAGTCAATGGAGAGAAAGAGATTAAAGATGTAGGAGAAAGGAGTTTTTCAGAAGTAACTCACACAAAAGGAGAAACAATGGCATCTATGGAAGTGCTGGGAGGCATCTAATGCTCTTGCTTATCATTCACAAAGAGAACCTAGAAGACTTCTTGGACCCCATGATGCCCTCCGTCAATGTCCAGCATCAGTGTTCTTCTTCCGCATACTCCGATTCCTACATGAACCAACATGATCCTGGCTAAGGCCAACTACTCCAGGAACCCACTGGGAATTACTCCCTCTCCTCTCCTCAAAGATGGGGCTAGCAATTCTTGCCTCCCTCTTTTGCTTCATCATTTCCTCTTTTATGGTATCATGACTGTTCGCTTACACATCAATTCCCCCAAAGGGGCAAAAATAAAACAAACAAAAAACCGCAAATCTCTACTTGTAGTTTTTCCATCTCCAACAACCAACCCAGTTTTTTGTTTCTTCTCACAACAAAACTCTAGGAGATATTTTCATTCATTATCTCCCACTAATGCATTTATACATTTTGTTGGTTTGTTTACTAGCAAATGTTAATCAGAATGGTGAAATGTGAAAGAAAATCATCTTATATATTCCAGTTAACATTTTACAATGTAGGGAAAATGCAAGGATAAACACGATTGCTCTTGAAAATGAACTTGATTTAGAAGACGATAACCACTACCACCTGCTCTCTATTTAGCCAGGATTCTGAAGGGAACGATGTCTATTTGCAGTGGCATCTTGGTGAATTTGATCTGTCTGAGCAAGTGGCCTCACTGTGAGAGCAGGACATCTCTAGCTGCTGCGAGAACAACTTCCCCGAGGGCTGAATTCGCAGACTGGAGAACTCCTGTGCTCCTTTCTTGGGTGTTGTGTCTTCTCTGTCAGACCCTTTAGAACAGAGATCATGGACCAGGCACCTTTGTATTCAGAGAAGCAACACTGCTAAGCTGCAGGTTTTAAACTGTGTTAGTTTGCTTTCATAGCTTCCAAAGACTTGTTTGCCTTTCTCTTTGAATTTGATGTTACAACTTTATTTAAAATTTGATTTTAAACTAGACAACAAGCCTCTGTTTTCTCTGATGCTTTCTTGCCGTAAGCATTTTCGTTACGGTTTAAATTGGACATGCTTAAATCCTCTTTCTTTATTTGGCCAAGATACGTTACTGAAATAGTACATTGTTTCTGTACTTCCCGGAATTTTCTCCTTCTCATTTCAAGCAAGTAGCCAGGATTTGTAATTCTTTTAGAAATCCCCCCCTCCACCCCCACTCCTCTGGGGTTTTTGGCTGGGATGAAAACAGTCTGTCTCTCCCTGTCTTTTGTAAAAGCCTATACCCCCTGTAGAGATTACCCTGGGTTTTCTGGAGGGTCTGTGCAGGAGAAAAGTCCTGGGAGCCAGGAAAGGGATGGGGGTAAATCCTAGAACACCAAGAAGGGGAGGTGGGGGTTAGAGCAGGGCCCTGAGAGCAGGGTCTCTTGGCTGAGGGGTTCTGCTGCTTCCAGACCTCCTTGATTGAGCTATGGGACTTGAGGTGATTCTGGGAGCTCCTTCAGGCAGCAAGACTCCCATTGGAAATTCCAACTGTGCACCTGCAGAGGCAAGAATGCAGGTCCCCAGTGTCACCCAGCAGGCTAGCCTGGCACGGGCACACATGGGCCTGAAAGAAGTCTGGTCACTGTGGTTTGGGCGGTCCAAGGAGAACGGCTTCCCACTGCCTGATGTTCAGTACGGCCCTGGACGTTCATACCTTTCAGGGCCTGAAAATAAAGTTGAATTTTCTATTTTCTGCTCAGAGTCAAAACTTTTGGATACCCAAGTTTTATAAATGTATATACCTTGCTGATCTGAATTTGTGGATTGAGATTTATATCAGCTACATTTATAAAAAGTATTGAATTTTGTTGATTTCTGCCCTCAACATTCTACTTATTTGTACTGTTTTATTCCTCACTTCCACTTTTTTAGGCTACAGGCATGTTTTCTCCAGAATTATCTTCCTAAATGGAGTGTAATTTTCAGTGCATCTTTCTCAGATAACAGAAATCAAAATGGGGGACAAGGAACACAGTGACTTCCATCATTTATCTCGATCTATTCAAAGATGTTAAAAATTGTTCAATGATAACTGCAGTCATATTTTGATTATTTTAGCTGTTCTTTGTTAGTGGCTTTTTATTTATTACTGTTTAAAATAATTGTCATATACCCTTATTGGTGGGCATATAGTTGTTTCTTTTCTTTGTTTTTCACTTTTAAAAACATCATTGAAGATACTGTCTTGTGTGTGCACCCATGTGAATAGATAAATCTAGAAGTGGAATTCCTGGCTCAAAGATACATTTTTCATTTTAATTGCTTTTGCCAAATCAACCTCCATAAAATGAGCTCAATGTATGCTCCTCAGGAAAACGAATTTAAAAGCACACAGGTGGTGTGGATCCAGTCCCCATTGCAACGGGAGGAGCAACCTGTACTTGCAGATGCAGTCAGGGGGAAATGTCTGGGGTGAGGTTTTCCCAAGGCAAGTCAGGACCCTTCATGAGCAGGTGTTCAGTTGTGGACATCTCCACACCCACCCTTCCTGAGCAAGTGGCCCTCTGGGGTCCTGCTCCCTGTAGAGCCCCTCATTCTTCTGCCCTCCTGCCAACACTGGAGGCTCTGCCCCTCCTGCTCCTGGCTCCTGGGCAGCTGGCAGAATCGATGCTGGCTTATACTTCTGGATTTCTGTTCTTGCCCAGTTTTGATAATTAAGAAATTTCCTTATTTGCTTATCTTTTCAGTCATGCATTTAAGAAGATGTTTGAAATTATTATCCAGCACATTGTCAGCATTTTTTAGTGGAAAGGTTGTTTACCTTTTCTGATTGGCCATATGTTAGATATAGAAATCTCACCTGTCTGTTTACTTTGTCTCATGTACTTTCTATAGACAGGTTGTAAATTTTTATGGAGTCAAACTTGATCTTTCATTATATAGCAGAGGTTACAAACTGGTGGCATTTCTGTTGGACAATGTGATATTTTGTAAGATTCTAGTATGAGGCAGGTTTTATGGGGCCTTGTTTTTATAGTGTTGGGGTGTTTGTCACTGCTGAATTTACCTAAAATTATAGAATAATATGCATAGTGTGATCTCACAAAGCTCCTAAACATGAAAACACGTGTGTGTGTGTGTGTGTGTGTGTGTGTATGTGTGTGTAACTCTAGTTGGAAGAGAAACAGAAGAAATTCCAAAAAATTACTTTACTAAAATTGCATCAGTATATTCTTGGCCAGATCTTCTTTCTGACTCTAATGCATGTCACTTTATATTTACAATATTTTTTACAAGTATAAACAAATGACTACCAATTAGGCAAATTTCATCCCAGATTTTCTGACTACTGAAAACTCAACTCCTTAGCCATTTGAATGTGTATTTAATATCCTTGAATTATTATAATTCTTCTTCTTTGATGGTGTACACACAAATGTGGTATGAATGCATCCTAAACATAAAGCTCAACTGATCTCAACTTTTCTATGACTAAGAAAACATGACATTAATGTAAAATTTAGATACGAGAAATCAGTAATACAATGAGGTTACTGCTCATCACAGTGCTAAGCAATTTAACAACAGGATATTTTTCAAGTCAGTTCTACCATTGTTCTATTGAACTGACCAAATTGGTAGTAACCAACATTTTAAACCATGACCTTTTATTATACGACTGAAGCTGTATGAATACCTTTCAATTAGAAGTTGGGTTTTCACATTGTTAAATTGGCTAGCTGGTCTCCTGAGAAGAGGCAGTGAAAAAAATCTGGTGATGTCATAAAAATCAAAAATGTTATGGACAAAAATTCTCATTATCTGGGAAGATGAGAAATTTAAAACTAAAGAAAAACAAGGTCTCTTAAAGAAAGGACAATTCACTTTCTATACGATAACATTTTCCTTCAAAAGTACTTTACTGCTGACAATCTACAATTCAATACTTAGCTCAGTAAATTGAATGGCATTACAAAGTTGGAAATTATGTCTCTACAGAAAAAAATCCTAAGTTGTAGAACTGCAGATCTGAATATTATTTAAGAAATCTATTTTTCTGTCTGTCTATCTATCTATCATGTATTTATCATCTATTTATCTATCATCTACCTATTATCTATCTGTCGTCTATCTTGTTTGTCCATTTATCTATTTATCAATCATCAGTTTGTCTACCTATCACCCATTTGTCTATTTATCTGTCATCTGTTTGTCTGTTTTATCTATCTAGCTATCTATCTATCTATCTATCTATCTATCATCTCTCTATTCACCTACCTATCTACATCTATCATCTGTTTGTATCTATCATCTGTTTGTCTATCTTTAATCTATCTATGTATCATCATCTATCTATGAAGAGAGTTTTTATCTTTAGTTACTGTGTATACAATTGTTTGTTTCTCCAGAACAACCTTTATTTCTATAACTATGAAATTTTTCAAGCTTGGTTACTTTTTCTCCCTGGTATCATGTGCCTTTACTGTTTATTAGATATTCCAAATACAGTGTCAAAAACCTCACATCTCAGGTTGCCCTTTTTCACTCTAACTTTCTGCTGGAGTGTTCTGTGCTCCCGCTACTTTCTAAATTATCTGTGTCTACTCCCCATATGTTTTTGTTTTATGTTCCTACATTATTACTCTTAAATGTTTTACTCATGCTTGATTCAATTATCGCTTCCATTTTTTGGAACTATCCTTTATTTTCATAGAGCACACTGTAACACAAAGATAAGTAGAAACAAATTTTCTGATTCCTTGTAATCCAAATTTTTTATTTATTTTCACTTCACTGAAAGTCTTGCTGCAACAAAATTCTAAGTTAAAAATTGCATGACTTAAAATTCTATAGACATAAATCCTCTGACTTGCAGTTCTTCTCGTTATTTCTGGAGGGTCGGATGCCTTTCTGATTCTTATCCTTTTGTGGTGATTATTATTCTGGAAATTTTAGGAACTTCTCTTTAAATTTGCTGTTCTCAATTATTACAATGGCATACTTAACACGCATCTGTCTCAATCATTTCGCTGGAGATTTGTTAAGCTTACTTCATCTACAGACCCCTGGTCATTGACTCTAGGAAAATAATTTTGTTAGATTTTTGACCATTTCCCCATCCACTTTCTCCGTTCTTTCTTTCAATAATTTTTATTAGTTAGAAATAGTTGAATTTCAATTTCTTGGAATAATCTTGCATATCTCTTGTTTCCACTCATATTTTTCATTCTCATTGATTCTTGTTCCACTTTCTAGGCTATTTCTTTGATTTTAAAGTCCTACCAGTGATTAAATATTCTAAAATTTCTCAAATCATAGTTTTAATTGTCTGAGTGTACTTTTTGCTTTCTTTTTTTTAAGTATCTTGTTCCTATTTTATGGATGAACTGTTTTCTTGAATATCTCAATAGACACCGTTTTACCCTTTGGGTTTCACCTATCTTTGGATGCTTCTGTGATCAGTTGTTCTAGTTGTTAATCTTGGTATCTTTTATATCACAAGGATATCACTAAATATAAGGAAGTGATATCTTATGTTTGAGATGGAAAAAATAAAAGCTGCCTGTAAGCTCTGTTTGTATGGTCAAGTCTTGTCAACTAGCAGCCTTATTTTAGGGTAATGATTCAGGAAGCAGGAAAGTAAATTGGAGGTCTGTCATGTGAGCATCTTGGTCCAGATCAAAGTTCTAGAGGAAAGACCTATGTAATTTTTTGCCTGGTGGGTGGGCACTTTGGTGCTGGGAGATATGGGGAGATTGTGTTAGCCAATCTAAAAACAACTTCCCAACATTCACCCCTCCCATCTTCTGCCTCAAGCCTCTCTCCAGCACTCTTTTGTAAATGCTGGTTTTGAGGCCCAGTGTTCTCTTGGGGTTCTGCGGCTGTCTCCCTCCTCTGCCATAACCACCTCCTACATACTCTAGACCTGCATTGGTCCATGTGTGGTCTGTGGGTCAAGCATGGAGGAGGCTGATAGAAATCCACATTCTCTGACCCTATCCTAGACCTAACTGAATCAGAATCTCTGGGGGTGGTGCCTCCAAGTGATGTTTTAAAAAGTGATTTTCATGTGTTTGTTTTTAAAGAATGAGCAATTTTGAGAGCTGCTGCTCTGGACTGCAGTTTCCTCGTCTCCACTTCACTAGGTACGTCTCCTGCAACCACATCCAGACTTCCAGAAATTGCTGCTTACTCTTGTCAGACCTGCTTCTCACTCATTCTAGGATTGTGCTTTCATGCCAGAAGTCATAAACATATGTGACAACACAAGTAAAGCTAATGAGTGACATGGACTGGGTGACCAGCCTAGGAATTGAAAGGGACTGCAGTACGCTGGAGAGCACAGGCTTCCACCTGAAGGCGTGGCTGCCACACAGCCCCCCAAGCCCCAGCCACAGCATCCACGTGAGAACGTGGGCCACTGCTGCCAGGACCTCCAGGGTTTGCAGTGTGGGGGAGTGCGTGACATTAGGAGATGATCTTCTCATTTAAAACTATCATGTCTCTCACCAGTGCAGTTTGTGGGCCACACCTGTAACACCTTATCTGTGTTATTTTCCTTCTTCTATCATTTTAGTGAGGGCTTGGTAAGAGAAGAAAATGAAAACCTATTGCGAATCTGTACCATTTCAGAAGAATCTTCTTGTTCCTACTTTTTTTTTGTAACTTGTTTTTGAGATATTATTTACATACATAAAATGCATCGTTTTAAAGTGTACAGTTCTGTTGGTTTTAGTACATTCATAGTTGTGCAAAAATTACCATGATCTAAGTTTAGAACATTGCCATCACACCAAAAAGGAACTCTATCCCCTTAGCAGTCACTCCCCATTCCTCTCCCCTCTAGCCAGGAATCACCAATCCCATTCTTATCTCTATGAATTTACCTATTCTGAATATTTTATATCCAGATTCATGTAAATGGAATCGTGCAAGAAGTAACCGGTTTTTTGTCTGGCTTCTTTCACTTAGTATAATTTTTTTCAAAGTTCATCCATGTTATAGCAGATATCAGCACTTTTATTTCTTTTTATGGTTGAAAAATATTGCCTTCTATGTATATACCATATTTTATTTATTCATTCATTTACTGATGAACATTTGGGTTTATGAATACTGCTATTATGAATATTGCTGCCATGAACATTTGTGTACACGTTTTGTGTAAACAAAGTTTTTCAATTTTCTTGGGTATATACCTAGAAGTAGAATTTCTGGGTCATATAGTAACTTATTGTTTAACTTTTTGAGAAACTACAAAACTGTTTACCAAAGTGGCTGAATTCTACATTCCCACCGGCAATATATGAGGGTTTCCATTTTTCCCCTTTCTTCTAACACTTTTTGTTGCCTGCCTTTTTAATTTCATCCATCCTAGTGGGTATGAAGTGGTATCTCATTGTGGTTTGGATTGCATTTATTTGATGACGAATTTAAGTCATCAAACACTTATTCACCACTTGTATATCTCCTTTGGAGAAATGCCTACTCAAATTATTTGGCCACGTTTTTATTGGGTTATTTTTCATCATGTCGTTGAGTTGTAAGATTCCATATACATTCTGGGTTTTTATCTGATATATCACTTGCAAATATTTTCTTGCATCCGTGGATTTTCTTTTCATTTTTATGATAGTATCCTTAAAACCATCATTCCTACTTAATATTCAAAAAACAGAATGAATATGGAATTTTACTACCTGATTTTTGCTGTCAAAAAGTTTATTTTATATCACTTATGATGTCCTGGTGATGAGCTAAACTTGCATTTCCAAAATAAACTTGATTGTGTCCTAATTTCTTAAATGTATAGTTCTGTTACTTTTTTGTTTACTTATTTGTATTTTGCCTCCTTCTGGCTTACACCTGGGAGATTTCATATAACCTGACCACTTTGAGCCAACTCTAGCCCCGACTTTGTTAAAACTGTATTACCCGATCTGACAAAGTGCCAGTGTAAAATATTACATCTATGGTAATTAAGCCTTTGTGTTTCTAACATTTTCAGACTTCACTATTTAATGCGTTCTCATTCAGTGCACCAAGGAGGTAACATATTGGCTCTGCTGGGGCACATAGGGCCCACAGACATGTTTGGTTTGGCACACACAATGCTACAAATATTGGGATGGCACCCATAAAAATTTAGAGATTCAGCATTACTTAAAAAATTTGATCGGCTGGTACTGGGATCATTTTCCCACCCAGCAACAAGCAGTGGGGCTGGTGTCCACTTTCACTTTAAAATAGAGTAAGTGGACTCCAGGTTGCCATCATTTCCTGCAGTGCCAATTATCATTCAGTCCTTGACAATATCCTTTGACTCGTGTATAAAAGTTTGTAATCTCTGGAGCAAAAGTCAGAACATTCATATATTCATCATAAATTTACTCTTCCATGTTGTCTGCACTTACATTGTAGTACTTCTTTCTAGATCCCATTTGCTGTGTGTGTGTATGTACATGCAGGAGATTTCATAGCTCAGCCTTGAACAAGGCATAATGTTTGACATATGTTAGGATAAAAAATTAGTTTTTGGCCCTGATGTTCTGCCTAATCATGGTTGAGTCTTCTCATATCTGCTGCTGAAAAGCAGATTGGTGTGCAAAGCCCTCAGTCTGATTCCCAGGTCCAACATGCAACAGGCTATGATTTTCTCTCACAGTGTCTTCTTGCCTCACAACCCACACAACCCTCCACACCAACTGGCACAGGGAATAGATTGGAGCACAAGCAAACGGAGATTCACAGTCATCACTGTTACCAAGATTTTGCCTGTCTGCGCCTTGCAGATGTTATTTGGGGGTCCTACACCCCTCAGAGTGCACCGTAACACTGCCAGTTGGGCTCTAAATTTTCTGCATTATTTTTAAAGATTTACAGTATCTCTGACTTTATTGCTGGGCCTGAAAAAAACACTTAATTATCTCCTTGTCAGGTATCTGAGTCACAAATAAAATGTTGCAAATAACAGAAAATATCTTCCTACCTTTTCTCAGATGTTGTCTGCTTCCTGAAGAGAAGCCAACATGTCTTCTTAGTTTTTCTCCAGCCCCCACCACAGACCCTATAATTAAAATTAATTCTTCCCAGATTCTGTCTCTGAGTTGACAGCTCAGTTCTCCATGGTGATAAAGGGTGTTTACCTTTCTGTGTCTTTCACAGGTATCTGTTGGTAGGTTCATGGTGGTTACACACCAGACAACAGTGAAGATGAGGCGGGCGATGATGATGTTGGTGATATTCGTGAAATGAATTTAACACTTTCTGTGGGCCAAGCACTACTTTGTGGACTGACACATCCATAAACTCCCATGGAGTCTGAAGCTCTGCTTCTCCTCCTTCTCACATTTTTGCATTTCACTTTTTTATGCCCGTAATGCCTCTATCTGAGTCTGGCTTGGAGAATTTTGCATAGCCTGAAATCTTGTGAAGCTGGGATCTGGTTATTTTGCACCATTTGGAAACTAAAATAGAAACACTAAATTTACGGAGCACTAAATTGTGTCAAGCATCATTTGATACATCTGTGTCAAGGATTTCACTTAATATATGTAATTTTCCTAAGGAACCAATACTTATTATTCAGAAAGAGACTGGATGATATCAAAAATATGTTTAGTCTCCTTGTTTAAGGCAATAAATACACTTTCCTTGAAAACACTTAAATTCAGTGTGTGCCTATGCGTGTGTGGGGGGGGGGGTTGGTGTGTGTGTGTGTGTGTGTGTTGAGTAGGCATAATATTAATAATATTAAGTGTAATAATAGAAATCCAAAAGATACAGAACATAGGATGGAGAGATTTTCTCTGCCAAGTGGGGAGAGTCCCTGAAAGTGAGGCCTGTCTCTGGTGTTGAAGTTTGATTATCCCATTTTAAAGATGAGGAAACTGATTCAGATGCATTAAAGAGTTTGAAAAAGGCTACAGATATATGAAAGGGTCAATATTATGCCTATTTTATAATTATCCAATAGTCATTTTTCATCTTTTGCAACATTTAATAGCAATTTTAACTTTTTCACTATTTTAATAAACCCTTAATCTATCTCAGAATATCAAGCTCCCAAAACACCTTCCAGATTATTTTACGAGACATTTTGACTAGTTTTTCTTTTAACTAGCATGCAAATAAAAACATGTAGCTCAGCTGACGACAATCTGTTTTAATTTTTCAGATCACCAGCTATTCTAATTATCCAACACTCAGCACCATCCACCCACCATGCTTCATTGAACTGATGGCGCAGGGATGTGTGTGTGTGTGTTGTGTGTGTGTGTTTGTGTGTGTGTGTGTGTATTATACATATAATATGTACATTAATAAATAATTTCTTCCATCAAACAATTTCATGAAGTTTTGTCAATCAGGCATCTTTTAAAGATATATGTGTGCCACCGTCCTCAAAAGAAGTTAATTCATTCTTGCAAATAACATCCACCAATAATTTTAATAGTTTATAAGAAATTACTCAACAACCCCATCAAAAAGTGGGCGAAGGACATGAACAGACACTTCTCAAAAGAAGACATTTATGCAGCCAAAAGACACATGAAAAAATGCTCACCATCACTGGCCATCAGAGAAATGCAAATCAAAACCACAATGAGATACCATCTCACACCAGTTAGAATGGCGATCATTAAAAAGTCAGGAAACAACAGGTGCTGGAGAGGATGTGGAGAAATAGGAACACTTTTACACTGTTGGTGGGACTGTAAACTAGTTCAACCCTTGTGGAAGTCAGTGTGGCGATTCCTCAGGGATCTAGAACTAGAAATTCCATTCGACCCAGCCATCCCATTACTGGGTATATACCCAAAGGACTATAAATCATGCTGCTATAAAGACACATGCACACGTATGTTTATTGCGGCATTATTCACAATAGCAAAGACTTGGAACCAACCCAAATGTCCAACAATGATAGACTGGATTAAGAAAATGTGGCACATCTACACCATGGAATACTATGCAGCCATAAGAAATGATGAGTTCATGTCCTTTGTAGGGACATGGATGAAATTGGAAATCATCATTCTCAGTAAACTATCGCAAGAACAAAAAACCAAACACCGCATATTCTCACTCATAGGTGGGAATTGAACAATGAGAACACATGGACACAGGAAGGGGAACATCACACTTCAGGGACTGTTGTGGGTTGGGGGGAGGGGGGAGGGATAACATTGGGAGATATACCTAATGCTAGATGACAAGTTGGTGGGTGCAGTGCACCAGCATGGCACATGTATACATATGTAACTTACCTGCACATTGGGCACATGTACCATAAAACCTAAAGTATAATAATAATAATAATAATAATAATTACAATAAAAGAAAAAAAAAAAATTCAAAAAAAAAAAAAAAAAAAAAAGAATTTCAAAATAAAAAAAAAAAAAAAAAAAAGAACTACGACATAAATACTATGCCATTTCTTGGTCATAAAGGTTTCATTATCTTCATTTACATTTCATTCTCCTGTGTAACTCACTTATGTATCAGTATGAATATGCAGAGATGATGTTTTCTGTCTAAAAATCAGTCTCTACAGAGAAAACATGAGAGAGGGAATGGAAGAGAAGATAATGTATTCATTTGATGGTAATAATTAAAGTACTATTAATAAACTATCTCATCCCCAATGTAGGAAGAAATATTGAAATAGTCATGTTGCTATGTAACTGTCTATAACTGAGAGGGAAAAAGTATTTGCACAATTGAGAACAAAAATGCATGTAAATACTTCCAAGTTCTGATAAATACTGTAATTCTATTAATGCAAAATTATGCTCTTTGGGGTCCCAAAACTTTCTTTTCCCCACTATAAGACAGAATGTATCATATGAGGCAGTTCCCTCAAAGACACTTTTGAATCTCATTCATAGCAATAAATCTATAGCAATCAAAAAAAAAAAAAAAAAAAAAAAAAAAAAAAAAAAAAAGAAATTACTCTTATATAAATACGGAATACATCAAATTGTTTCTCACTCAGATATATCCTGTAAGGAATTAGTTATAATGTTTAAAAAGAATGTGTTACATTTATATTCGTTTTAATGACTTATTGTAATAACCTGACACAATTAAGCTATTATGTTTGGCTTTAAATTATATTAAAAACATATATAAGGGTTTCATTAGTTTAAATAAAGCCATTATTGTATATAAACTAATTTGAATTAAATTATGTGTTCTAAAAGCCAAAGTATTCAGTTGTAAAATATCAATTTAATGCATGATATAATTCATTCTAAATGTCCAAGTTAAGAAGAAAAAGAAGAAAACAACAGTAATCATATATCCTGGTATGTGGACAATATGGTAATGAGTAAAAGTGATGGGAAAAATTTGATTTAATTTAAGCTGCTCAATTTCACTTTCATTATTTTAGTTGCTCAGTAGAAACCTCACATTAGTTATCTGCTCATCAGAGTTGTGAAAAATTTTATCATAAGAAATCAAGCTTTTTTGAACACTCAGAAAGGGTGATGTAAGGGTGGTGTTAAGCTGGTGTAATCATCTAATTCCAGGTGTGGTTTTCATTTTTGTAGGCTCATTAATGCGGTTATTATTGCACTGAGAAGTTGTCATGGTCCAGCCTACAAACAATGTTGAAATTCAAACTTTCATGAAAATAAGCCTACCAAGTGGATGAGATGCCTGGGCTCCCCAGTAGTCAGCCTTTCCTCATAGATGAGGTCTCACGGAAGCCATTACAACAAGGGGAGTTGGGTGATGGTCTTCAAGGCTTTGGTCCACATGCCATGCCCATCTCCTGGAGTGTTAATATCTTAGTCACTAACTGAATATCCACATTCAGGGGCCACGTCCTTTTTCATCCACAGTGAAAATCTTATATTCTTACATTCCTTAATACTGCTAAATGCCTTAAATATGCTTTAAGGTAATTTGCATAGCCACTTTTTTTTTTTTTTTTTTTTTTTTTTTGAGACAGAGTCTCGCTCTGTGGCCCAGGCTGGAGTGCAGTGACACGATCTCTGCTCACTCCAAGCTCCGCCTCCAGGGTTCACGCCATTCTCCTGCTTCAGCCTCCTGAGTAGCTGGGACTACAGGTGCCCACCACCAAGCCTGGCTAATTTTTTGTATTTTTAGTAGAGACGGGGTTTCACCGTGTTAGCCAGGATGGTCTCTATCTCCTGACCTCGTGATCCGCCTGCCTCGGCCTCCCAAAGTGCTGGGATTACAGGTGTGAGCCACCGCACCTCTCCACCGCTCTTTGTATTTAATTCTCAATACTTTGATCACTAACTCTTGTACAACTTACAAATAAATTGGTTTACTTTTCATTATTCCATATGAAAGTTTTTCAGCTAAGTGAAAGATGGAAACTCTAAAATGCATATGATTTTCATCTTTTTCAATAAAATATTCATGAAAATCGTTTAATTACTTATTTATTTGACTTAGGCGTTTAGAATGAAAGATGTGGTCTGAACCTTTTAATCTTCAATAAGTTTTCATCTTAACCACAAAAGATTGTTTATTTTTCCCAAACTTTCACATAATTTTCAGAGTGGACAAGAAGCATCAGAAATACTATAATAAATATTTCAGTGACATTTGGGGACATTAATACATTTTAAATTGCATCTGTCAATCAAAGCAAGAGAAAGGATTCATGCATTTATGTAACAAATACTTATTGAGATCCATTTTATCTCAGCAACTAGAAATATAGAGATAAATAGACCCCTAAAAGTTTCAGCTTTAAAACTGTGTAGCAATTAGTATATACCTCTGCTTGGGGCAAATGCTTATTACACACTAAATGTATTTTAATATCTCCCTACTTTCTAGACTGTAGGCCGCATGAGAACCCCTTTTGAACCAGGGGCCTACAGTCTAGTAAGTAGGGAGATATGCAAAAACCAGTTAGTGTATAATAAGCATTTGCCCGAGCAGGGGTATATACCAATTGCTATGCACTTTTAAATGTGAAACATTGTGGTTAGCTTGGGGCCATCTAGAAAGGCCTCATTATGAAAGCAGCAACTAAGAAGAGATTTATGGAATAAAAAGAAGTTTTTCACTTAACAGGTTGTAGAGGACACCCAGGCCAAAGGGAACATCATCTACAAAGACAATAGTGTGAGAGAAAGTGGAAGATTCTGGTATCTATAAGTAGTTCCATATGGCTAAATAAAAAGTATGATGACAACATGTACCAGGAAGTGAAGCTGGACAAAAGGCAAGAGAACAGTTTAGAAAGGGATGTGCAAACTCAGGAAAATATTTTAGAATCTGACAAGAAAAGGGGAGTTGCTGGGTTTTTTTTCAGTTGAACTTTTTAATTTTTAGATAATTGTTGATTGACGTTTAATTTTAAGAATTCATGTCCTTTACAGGGACATGGATGAAGCTGGAAACCATCATTCTCAGCAAACTAACACAGGAACAGAAAACCAAACACCTCATGTTCTCACTCATAAGTGGGAGTTGAACAATGAAAACACATGGACACAGGGAGGGCAACATCACACACCAGGGTCTGTAGCGGGGAGGCTAGGGGAGGGAGAGCAATGGGGCAAATACCTAATGTAGATGATGGGTTGATGGGTGCAGCAAACTGCCATGGCACGTGTATACTTATGTAACAAACCTGCACGTTCTGCACACATATCCCAGAACTTAAAGTATAATTTAAAAAAAAAAGAGAAATAATATGAAGCGATCCCATGTACCTTTTACCCCCTCCCCAAGTTTCCCTTTAGGCTACATGTTGTAAAAGTGTTTTTACATTAGGAGAATTGGTCTGTGGATAATGTGAGACACATCAATGACAGAATGGGACATGGAGCTATTTCGGAGGCTGATGGATGGCTCAGGATAGAGAAAAGGCGGGCATAGTTTAAGCTGGTGCTAGTGAAGACGAAAAGGGGAGGATAGGATATTATGTGTCACGTAATTATAAGAAGAAGTCATCAGCATTGGGTAATTGATCGGATGCTGGTACTATAGAAAGAAAGGGATGTAGAAGGTTTTCAAATTCCTATATTTGAAGATGTGGGTGAGTCCCCAAAATATAGAGAAGGGGTAGCAGTTAGTCAACAGTAGGTGAAGTAAGATGACTGATAATCATGATGAAATGTATCAAATAAAAGTCACTGGTGTCCTTAGAAGGAATATTTGAAAGAGGCTAATTGCTCTCACTCCCAGCTGGGCTTCTGGGGAGAAGAGACTAAACTCACTGCGGCCAATTCCTTAACTAATTTCCCCTTCAGTTTACTGTTCAGTTGACACTGCAATCTAGTTTCTTATTAAATGGTGACTATAGTGTTTGAAATGTATTGAATAGTAATAAATGTATGCTCCTAGGTATGTGAGAATTTCTTTCTAAGGATCAGGTCTTCTTCCTGCATGGTTCGCAAAAATGATATACATAAATAAAAATGGAAAATAGAAAAGTTTCTCTTTAACATTCATTACTCAAGTTCCTGATACTTGGTTCCAATAGAAATGGGGGATATAATTTAGTTTTAAGGCTTAAACATAGCCTCTCCTTTCTGCTAAGCTGAATTAAATTGTGTAACCAGTCCAACACCAATGTACCAAAGAGCTCAGACCCCCCCACCAATGAGAGCTCTCCCATGGAAAAAGAAGAGAAACGGAGGAGGGTGGCTAAGTCTCCTATCAGGGCTCGAGTCCTAGACTGGACCCATTACTATTGTGCACCAACAGGGACTAAAAAAGAGCCCAAAAATCAAACCACTCACAGAAAGTTGACCTTTTTGCCTACCTGAAAATATATGTAAATCTCTTTGAAAGCTTTTTGCCAGCTTTAAAACTCAGAAATGTCTTTCTCAAAGACCTAGGAGCCATCCCTTTGAAATGTAATAATCAAGGAAGAGGGGGCCAGATCTCACAGTCTCTGTGGGACAGTACTGGCCTATCTTACAATTAAACATGGATGGCCTAATCACGTTGACCATGAGGTCCCCAACAGCTGTCCATTGGCTCACTCTAGTGCTTAGAAAATCTCCATCTTAGATTGCAGTGAGCCGAGATCACACCATTGCACTGCAGCCTGGGGGACAAAGCAAGACTCTGACTCACAAAATAAAATTTAACAAAAGAAACGCTCCATCTTTTGTTTCAGCAGAGTTCAGTTCAATCTCTCTCTTCCCTTTTATAATAGCCTTTTTTTTTTTAAGAGAGAGAGTCTTGCTCTGCTGCCCAGGCTGGAGTGCAGCAGTGTTATCATAGCTCACTGCAGCCTTGAACTTCTGGGCTCAAGGGATCCTCCTGGCTCAGCTTCCCTAGCAGCTGGGATTACAGGTGTGCATCACCACACCCGGTTAAATATTTTTATTTTTAATTTTGTTAGAGACAGAGTCTCACTTCATTGCTCAAGCTGGTCTCAGAGTTCTGACCTCAATGGATCCTCCTACCTCAGCCTCCTGCATAGACGATATTGTAGGCTGAAGCCAGTGTACTAGGTCAATTGTAGCAGTCTTAAATAAAGTCTTCTTTACCTATTTAACCCTGTCCAGTGCAATTTCTCTTTAGGGTTGTACTGAATAAAACAGAATTTTAAGTGAATTTATTTTCCTGTTAGGTAAAAGAAACATTTACTTTAGAGCCCCAAATTATGGGACCTATCAATATCATAAAAACTATATGATACATTTTCCTAAAAGTATATATTGTAGCCAAAAGTCAAAACTCATTAAGTATTGTCCTGCATAAATTATTGAGTGAGGTAGTAATTAATCATCATTTAAAATGTAGAAAGAGAGAGCTCTGAGGCTTGAAATGAAGCCCTTGGTTGAAGTCTAAAGTAAAAAATATTTCTTGGTGTTTTCAAAGTTCCTTTTTGAACCTGTTGTTTTCTAAATGCAATCTTACTAATCATACCTGTTTATAAGGATGTAAAGTACAAAGACGTAGCACAGTTTAGTTGTAGTGGTTCTTAGTCTTGGGAGAAGCATTTTGAAATCTATGCCATACTTCACTCCAGGCCCATCAAAGCTGATGGGAAAGCCAGAAATTTGTTTTTAACACTCCGGAATGATTGAATGTGAGGGCAGGCCAAGAACTACTAAATTACAGTGTAATTTCTAAACCACAGTTTCTCAAACCTTAATATGCATACAAATCATCAGAGGAGCCTATAAAAATGTGGATTCTGATTCAGTATCGTGGGATGGGCCTGAGAGTCTGCATGTCTAACAAGCTCCCAGGTGACAGGGGCCTGGGATCACACCTGGGGGAGCAGAGGTGGTCTTCAGCCATGACTGCTCATCAGATAAACCTGAGAAGTTAAAATAATCCTGATGTGCTGTTTCAATGCCAGATATTCTAATTTTCATTGGTCTGGTATGCAGCCTGAGTATTGGGGTGGCCGAGGTTTGGGTCCCCACTTATAAGCCAAGATCTCCACTTTCACCTGACGACGCAGAACTCAGGAGAAGGCCGTGGACCTGAAGACAATTGCAGCAGTGAAGGACTTGTCCCAGAGACCAGGCATCATTAGAATGGTCCTGAATGGTGCCTGGCGATGGTGCCGTGAACTCAGTGGTACTTTGGAGGAGGTGCCAAGCCCTGTTGTGGACAGATGAGGGAGGCCCATTTTGCAGATTCCTCACTGGTGAGTGAGGAAGCAAAGACCTCACCTGAGAGAGCCCAGAAACACAAGAGCAGGTCTCCAAAAGTCGGCATCTCCTTGTCTCCCAGTCCTCAGCACTGCAAGAGGCTCTGGGGCTGAGAGCCTAAAATCCTCAAGGGAAACGGAAGGTTGATGGGCTTCAACATCACTGACCTGCTTCAGGATGTCCAAATCTCTGACAGCACAGTCTTGTCTTCTGACCCCGAGGCCACTGTTGACCCAGCTTGTGACCTCATCATATCCGACAGGCAACAACTCTGAATGCTGTAGCTGTTTCCTGAGCGTTTGTTCACAGCAGGGACACTTGACAACCTGGAACACTTTTCTTTGTTAAGGATCATGGTTTACATGTAGCAGACCATTACTAGTTAACAGGCAGCATCCCAAGCATTGTGCATATATTAGCCAAGTTAGCCACACACGCACACAGCGCCCTAGGGCAACCCCTTCTTCACACATGCAGAAGCAAGGTACAAAGATGTCCCATAACCTCCCAAGGTCACACAAGGTCACACAAGTGCCTTCACCAAGACAGCTGTCTCCAGAGGCTATAGTTGTTAAGTACTGTGATCTCATGCCTCATAAGTACAGTTCTGCCCCTTCCTCCAAAAATCTAGCCATTTCCAAAGAGAATGTTTATTAAATAATCAAATTGCTAGCAATGGTAGTTCTTTTAATACTGTATCACTGGAAGCTGACTGAAACCCTCAGTTTGGTGTTTTAGTGACTACACCTGGGACTCGGGAGAACATCAGAGCTTTCTTCAGCTCGTTTTTCTGTAACAGCCGCAGCTCCATATGTTAAGTGAATTTGGGTTGAATTGTTCTCATATGAATACTGAGTGCTAAAAATGGTTTAATTGGAAGCTATCGTTAATTACGAAGACATGAAAGTTTTTAGAAAAAATGCTGGAAAAAGGTGTTCTTTAAGAAAAGAGACATTTTATTGTACTGTTACTTGGCTTTAACTTACAGAATTCTTGGTCATCACTGAAAAATAATTTCTGGGTAATAATCTAGGTTTCCTTTGTAAATAGAATTGTTATAAATGTTTCTCAATAACTATAATAAAGTAACCTGCTAACATATAAGTCATAATAAGCAAGTGAAGTGTTCAAATTCTTGCAGGCAACCTAATACCATATGTTTTTCATGATAGAATAATAAATTGGAAAAAGTATCAGATTTTATATATTTAACCTTCCTTTCAGCCAGGCTAATTACGCTAGAATTGAAAAATGAGTCCCTTTTTATTTTACAGACGAAAAAGTCAAGATCGATAGGTGCAGTTAGCCAAAGATGACACCACTTCACGGTGACAAAGAGAGAATCAGAATAAGGATGGTATAAAGCTTTCAACTACAGTCCTAACTTAATAAATTAGCAGTGGCTTCCTATGGGCTGTTTGATGGAGGACCCAGTCCAAGCACTCACTGAGAATAGTGTGTTAGTTGGTAATGTCTGCCATGTGTGAGGGAGGACTCAGTCCAAGCACTCACTGGGAATAGTGTGTTAGTTGGTAATGTCTGCCATGTGTGAGGGAGGACTAAGTCCAAGCACTCACTGGGACTGTTGTGCCGATGGATTGGTAATGACTGCCACGTGCAGGGATGGGGCAGGGAGCACTGTTCCATGGACTGGTCCATGTTCACTGCCCCTTGATGAGATGAAGGGCTTGGAGCCTTTTCACAGGGCTCAGTGGACGAGCAAATATCATTGCTCACCTGATACAGAACAGCATCTGCAAGCGTTCAGCTGAGTAACTCATGAGGCCAGCCGGGAGTTGACGCTGTGGCCTGGGAGCTCAGGGGCGGGAGGCTGGGAATGACCATGTCTCCTGGGGTGTTCATGAATTTTGTCACGGGCGTCAATGAGAGAACATTGAGAAGGCAGGAAACAGTTCCACTGAAACTGCTGAGAGCTGAAAGGCAAGTAAGAGAATGGTGTATTTGGGGTGCCTTATGGGTGCTTTAAGAGCTTACATAAGGTAAGTGAGTGTGCTGTCATCCCTGGGCACCGGGTTAGTTTTGCTCGTGTCTGCTAATCCCTTAGGTTATTACATGAAAACTAGTAGTATTTTAAAGTGTGCTGAAAATAAACAGAAACTTTTGAAAATTCCTGGTTACCCCTACTCCCAAAACTGGCCAGCAGTGCTTCCCCAGAAACCATCCCACTCCAACCTCCTATGGTTTGATGCCTCCCTGAGTCATGGGCTTCAAAGTTAGCCACCTCACCACTGTGTCTCATGACTCCTGGCCCTAGAACAGACTTGTCTGTTGAGCTTTATACGCATACAGAAAGAATGAAGTTACTACTACTCTTTCAAGCTAAAGAGGAATTAAAAATCATGTTATTTTCTTGGGTGTGTGTTTTGTTTAGTTTTGCACTCCAGACTGGGCAACAAGAGTGAAACTCTATCTGTAAATACATACAAACATACATACATATATACATACATGTAATCCCTTGCAGTACCTAGCTAGTCTGTGTCTAAATACAGTGGTGAAAGTCACCTTCACAAAGATAGGAAAAAGATGGATTACATTTCTAGTTGCAAAGGCTATTTTAGACTGTCATTATGTTATTTACAATTCTGTAAACAATGCTTTCCAAAGGAAGAAGTGACCATTTTCAGCTGGATTTTCAGTATAATAAATGTTTTATTTTAATACCAGATCTCCTTGCCATTTTAATAAGTGGTTATTAAAAAGAACAAACTAAAGTGTTCATATTTTACATATAATTAAGTTATATTGCAATAACAAATACTTTTTGAAATTGTGGAAACATTTCTTACTACTTCTGAATTACCTGAAGTTTATTTATCTGGGAGTAGAAATATTAAATTATGTGATGTAAATGTTATTGTTTAAAATGTTTTACTTCCTAACAAAAAATCACCCCATAACAAATCATGCTACTTCCTTTCATTCATATCCTTGAGTCTTAAATAGTCCTTGTATGAATGAAAAAAATTTAGAGTTACTGTCTCAAGAGAATAATTCTATCCTCCATTTTAAATCTAAGAAAAATCAGTCTGACTTCACATACCACACAATAGAGAGAAGAGGAGGTAGCATTAGATGACTAGTTACTAGCCTTCTGTAGAGAGACAAGCAAAGTCGAACAGAAAAATAGTACATCACAGCTATTAAAGACCTCCTGCTGAGGTACTTAGAAGGATGAAAATGAGTTTTAAAAAACAGGAAAAACATATTCTTTTCATAAGTGAATTGCATAAAATTACAGCACTAAATATGAAGATGTGTGATTCTAAAATAAAATGCCATGAATATTTTCACATGATTCCACAAATAGCTGCTCTATTATAGTCCATTGAGTTCAGCATAAAATACAAATATCCAACAGCCAGAAGAATAAACTTGTCTGTAAAGGAAAAGTAAATATTTTATGGCAAAATTAAATCACAAAAGTAAGTGAATTTGACACATATGTGCAACTCACGATTTTATGTCATCCGTGCTTGAGATATTGGGGACTTGGGAAATTTATAAAACATTGGACTATTTTAATACATCCATTTAATATAAATGCCAATGCATTTTATAGCTCACCTTCACTGTGAAGGTTTTAACACGAGTTTTCCAAAATGTAATTTTTTTGGTCTTTAAATTAAGACTTTATTTCCAAACTTGAAGTCACAAACACCGCAAACATACATTGCTACTGACTGCTACCGTTTTCTAACTCAGTAGTTCTCAGCTAGGGACAGTTTTGCTTTCCTACTCCCCAGCGTCAGGTAACAGTGTCTGGAGACATTTGTGATTGTTCTGACTGGAGATAGAGGGAAAGAGTTGCAGACATCTGGTGGGTAGAGGCCAGGAATGCTGCTAAACATCCTACAGCACGTAGGACAGCCCCCTGCCCCCAACCAAAGCAAAGAATTACCCACCCAAAATGTCAGTACTCCCACAGCTGAGAAAACCTGATTTAACTGAATTATAAACCTAAATGAAACTGTGTAAAATCTTTCAAATTCTTAAAATATAAACTCTTCTATTGTCGGTTAATAGGCTATGACTTAGTTAAAATACCCATGATATACACTTAGCAAATTAGACAATAAAGATTCCAAGAGAGAAAATTTTAGAGGAGCATGTGGTCGTTGGGGAAATAAAATGGTGTGCATTTTACATCCAATTTTCTGACTCATATCATCTAGCCCCTGTAGTTCACTGGAAGTGAAATTGTCCTGCCTTTAAAGTAATTGCTGCGGAAACAATACAGTTCAGCAGTATAAAAAGACACTTTTGTTCATAGCCTTAGCAACTCAGCCCAGGAGGAACAAGTCCCGGAGCCCCAACGAGAGGAGCTTCAGATGAAATCTAGAAATAAATGATTCCTATGTTGGCCTTGCTTCTTTTCAAGCAAACATGACTGTGTATCCAAGCATGAAAAAGAGGACAACCAGATAATCCATGGGAATTTTCTAGTAAGTGGTGCTTCTCAGAAATACCTGGTCCTAGATCAAACTAAAATAGAGCCTTTAGCACACTAATCTGGTTACCTGAAAATGAAGGTCAAATTCTTCCCAAGCCAACTTTAGGATGTGTGAATATGGGCCGGGTGCGTTGGCTCACGCCTGTAAGCCCGGAAGTTTGGGAGGCCGAGGTGGGTGGATCATGAGGTCAGGAGATCGAGACCATCCTGGCTAACACGGTGAAACCCCATCTCTACTAAAAAAAAAAAATACAAAAAATTAGCCGGGCGTGGTGGCGGGAGCCTGTAGTCCCAGCTATCGGGAGGCTGAGGCAGGAGAATGGCGTGAACCTGGGAGGCGGAGATTGCAGTGAGCCAAGATTGTGCCACTGCACTCCAGCCTGGGCGACACAGCAAGATTCCGTCTCAAAAAAAAAAAAAAAAAAACAGTGTGTGAATATGATGTATTTACAAAATTTGGTTATCACATTGGTATTTTTTTCCTTAATATGTATGTGATTAATGTGTAGAATAGGAGGTGGGGGGATGCTTAACTCATCAATAAGTAATCATAACGAGCCAATCCCCATAGAAGCATAAACAAAAAATAAATAAAACTGAACTTGAAAAACAGAGATATCATATTTTATTGGTTTAAATAAAGTTGAACTGGTTGTTGACATACTATCTCCTACATCCACAAGCTTGGAATTCCTGGTCAAAATATCCATTTGCTATATTTCAAGTGTGACTATAAGAACTACTTAAAAAACAAAAACAAAAACAAAAATCCTCAACACTGATTCCTCAGACTTAATAAAGTCATTAGTTAAACAATTATTCTTTAAAAATTACTAAAATAGGCTGGGCGCCGTGGCTCAAGCCTGTAATCCCAGCACTTTGGGAGGCTGAGTTTGGTGGATCATCTGAAGTCAGGAATTTGAGATGAGACCAGTCTGGTCAACATGGCAAAACCCCATCTCTACTAAAAATACAAAAGACTAGCCGAGTGTGGTGGCTCATGCCTGTAGTCCCAGCTACTTGGGAGGCTGAGACAGGAGAGTCGCTTGAACCCAGGAGGCAGAGGTTGCAGTGAGCTGACATTGCGCCACTGCACTCTAGCCTGGTTGACAGAGTGAGACTCTGTCTCAAAAAACAAACAAACAAACAAACAAAAAAACAAAAACAAAATTACTAAAATAGACATTGATACCCGGATAACTAAAATTCATAGTAAATTTAAGACGTGATTTATATTAATAGTTTCAACTATTGTTTGTGTCATCTCTGATTTCTTTAAGCAGTGTTTTATAATTCTTACTGTAGACATCCTTCAACTTCCTACTTAGCTGTATTCTTAGGTATTTTATTCTTTTTGTGGCAGTTGTGAATGGGATTGCATTTCTGATTTGGCTCTAGGCTTGGCTGTGCTTGGTGTATAGAAATGCTAGTGATTTTTGTATATTGATTTTGTATCCTGAAACTTTGCTGAAGTTGTTTATTAGCTGAAGGAGCCTTTGGGATAAGACAATGAGGTTTTCTAGATATAGAATCATGTCATCAGCAAACAGGAATAATTTGACTTCTTCTGTTCCTAATTAGATGGCTTTATTTCTTTTTCTTGCCTGATTAGCCTGGCCAGAACTTCCAATAGTACGTTGAATATGAGTGGTGACAGAGGACACCCTTGTCTTGTGCTGGGTTTCAAGGGAAATGCTTCCAGATTTTGCTCATTCAGTATGATGTTGTCTGTGGGTTTGTCATAGATGGTGCTTATTATTTTGAGGTATGTTCCTTCAATACCTAGTTTATTGAGAGTTATTAACATGAAGGAATTTTGAATTTTATTGAAAGTCTTTTCTACTATTGAGATAATCATGTAGTTTTGTCTTCAGTTCTGTTTGTGTGATGCATCACATTTATTGATTTGCATATGTTGAACAAATCTTGTTTCCCAAGGATAAAGCCTACTTCATCATGGTGGATTAGTCTGTTGATGTGCTGGCTGGATTCAGTTTGCAAGTATTTTGTTGAGGAATTTTTTTATTAATGTTCATCACAAATATTGGCCTGAAATTTTCTTTTTATTTGTTCTGTCTCTGCCAGGTTTTGGTATCAGGATGATGCTGGCCTCATAGAAAGAGTTGGGAAAGAAGAATCTGTCCTCAACTTTTTTGGGAGTAGTTTCAGTAGAAATGGTACTAGCTCTTCTTTGTATATCTGGTAGAATCTGGCTGTGAATCTGCCTGGTTCTTGGCTTTTTTTTTGGCTGGTAGGCTATTTACTACTGATTTAATTTTAGGGTGCATCATTGGTCTTTTCAGGGAATCAATTTCTTCTTGGTTCAGTCTTCGGAGGTTGTATGTGTTGAGGAATTTATTCATCTCTTCTAAGTTCTGTAGTTTGTGTGCATAGAGGTGTTCATAGTAGTGTCTGATGGTTATTTGTATTTCTGTGGGGTCAGTGGTAACATCGCCTTTGTCATTTTTAAGAATTAATAGCATTAAAATCCCATACCACACGAAGCAATTTACAGATTCGATGCAATTACTATCAAATTACCAATGACATTCTTCACAGAACTAGAAAAAAC
Organism: Pongo pygmaeus; assembly: GCF_028885625.2. Lineage (NCBI taxonomy): Eukaryota > Metazoa > Chordata > Mammalia > Primates > Hominidae > Pongo > Pongo pygmaeus. Next base: position 118,348,137 of record NC_072387.2, on the reverse strand, counting down.
TATTTTAAAATTCTTGTAGAACCAAAACAGAGCCCAAATAGCCAAGGCAATCCTAAGTAAACATAATAAAGCTGGAGACATTATGTTACCTGACTTTAAACTCCACTACAGGACTACAGTAACAAAAACAGCATGGTTCTAGGACAAAAACAGACACATAGACCAATGGAACAGAATAGACAGCGCAGATATAAGGTCACAGACCTACAACCATCTGATCTTGAAAGCTGATAATAACAAAAAATGGGTAAAGGACTCCCTATTCAATAAATGGTGCTGGAATAACTGACCAGTCATATGCAGAAGATTGAAACTGGACCTCTTTTTTCACCGTATTCAAAAAGCAAATCAAGATGGATTAAAAACTTAAATATAAAACCTAAAACTATTAAAACTCTGAAAGAAAACCTAGGAAATACTAGTCTGGACATAGGGCCTACCAAAGATTTCATGACAAACACTCCAAAAGCAATTGCGATGAAAACAAAAATTGGCAAGTAGAACCTAATTGAACTATACATCTCCTGCAGAACAAAAGACACCATCAATAGAGTAAACAGACAACCTACAGAATGGGATAAAATATTTGCAAACTATGCATCTGACAAAGATCTGGTATCCAGTATCTACAAGAAGCTTAAGGAAATTTACAAGAAAAAAAACAACCCCATTAATAAGTAGGCAAAGGACATGAACAGACACTTTTCAAAAGAAGACATGCAAGCATCCAACAAGCATATAAAAAAAAGCACAATATCACAATATTCTACCATGAAGACACATGCATGTGTATGTTCTTTTCAGCACTATTCACAATACCAAAGACATAGAATCAACCTAAATGTCCATCAATGGCAGATTGGGTGAAAAAAACTGTGGTACATATATACCATGGAATACTATGCAGCCATAAAAAAGAATAAGATCATGTCCTTTGCAGGAACATGGATAGAGCGGGAGGCCATTATCCTTAGAAAACTAATTACTGTATGTTCTTGCTTATAAGTGGGAGCTAAATGATGAGGACATGTGGACACATAGAGGGGAACAACACACCCTGGGCCTATTGGAGGGTGAAGGGTGGAATGAGGGAGAGGATCAGAAAAAATAACTATTGGGTACTAGTCTTAGTACCTGGCTGACAAAATAATCTGTACAAAAATCCCACATGACACAAGTTTACCTATATAACAAACCTGCATATGTACCCCTGAACATAAAAGTTGAAAAAAAAAAAAGTTTCAACTACTCTTCTCTCTAAACCTTTTAGGAAACAGGCAAAGCTAAGGTTGAAAAGCCACACTCAGACACCTGGGTGCCAAATACTGAGTCACTTTGGGAGAAGGCCTGCCCTATCAGATAGAACTTACTAGATGTTAGTCATTAGGATATTTCTAGATAAATATTAGATATTTCTCAATAAAAGATATTGGCAGCCCGAAGAAAGGCTGTGATTTATTTATTTATTTATTTATTATTATTATACTTTAAGTTTTAGGGTACATGTGCACAATGTGCAGGTCAGTTACATATGTATACATGTGCCATGCTGGTGTGCTGCACCCATTAACTCGTCATTTAGCATTAGGTATATCTCCTAAAGCTATCCCTCCCCCCTCCCCCACCCCACAACAGTCCCCAGATTGTGACGTTCCCCTTCCTGTGTCCATGTGTTCTCATTGTTCAATTCCCACCTATGAGTGAGAACATGCGGTGTTTGGTTTTTTGTCCTTGAGATAGTTTACCGAGAATGATGATTTCCAATTTCATCCATGTCCCTACAAAGGACATGAACTCATCATTTTTTATGGCTGCATAGTATTCCATGGTGTATATGTGCCACATTTTCTTAATCCAGTCTATCATTGTTGGACATTTGGGTTGGTTCCAAGTCTTTGCTATTGTGAATAGTGCTGCAATAAACATACGTGTGCATGTGTCTTTATAGCAGCATGATTTATAGTCCTTTGGGTATATACCCAGTAATGGGATGGCTGGGTCAAATGGTATTTCTAGTTCTAGATCCCTGAGGAATCGCCACACTGACTTCCACAATGGTTGAACTAGTTTACAGTCCCACCAACAGTGTAAAAGTGTTCCTATTTCTCCACATTCTCTTCAGCACCTGTTGTTTCCTGACTTTTTAATGATTGCCATTCTAACTGGTATAAGATGGTATCTCATTGTGGTTTTGATTTGCATTTCTCTGATGGCCAGTGATGGTGAGCATTTTTTCGTGTGTTTTTTGGCTGCATAAATGTCTTCTTTTGAGAAGTGTCTGTTCATGTCCTTTGCCCACTTTTTGATGGGGTTGTTTGTTTGTTTCTTGTAAATTTGTTTGGAGAAAGGCTGTGATTTAAACTGGAGTCTCCATTTGAAAATTTGGGATAATAAGATAGTTGTTATTGAGAAAAGGTCATTGCAGATCAAAGCACAAATGAAGATCTGAGCTCTTGAGTTGTTTTGTAGGTATGGACAAATTGATTCTAAAATTTTTACAAAAAAATAAAAAGCAACTGTGATAGCCAAAAAAATTTGAGCAAAAAAAGAAGAAAATAGAAGACTCACACTACTCAATTACAACTATCATTGTAAGCTACAATAAGTAAGACTATGGTATTTGTGAAGGAACAGGCACATAGATCAATGAAACAAAATAGAGATTTAGGAGATTCAATTGAGGAAGGATAATCTTTTCAACAAATGGCAATGGAAAAACGGGACATCTATGTGCAAACAAACAAAATGAACCTCAATATAAACCTCACACCTTACACAAAATATTAACCCAAAATATATAATAGAAATAATTAAAAAGGTAAAATTGATTTTTTAAAAGAATACATAGAGAAAAACTTCATGACTTTGTATTAGGCAAAGAATTCCTAAATATAATACCAAAACTGTTATAGATAAAAGAAAAAATAAAACTTCATTGAAACTGAAAATATTTGCTTTCTGAAAGATGTGGTTAAATGAATGGAAAGACAAGCTATAGATAAGGAGAAAATATTTACAAATTGCCAATGTAGCAAATGACTTTATTTAGAGTATTGAAAGAACTTGCTAATGTCAGGAGTAAGAAAACAAACAATCCAGTAAAAATGAGAAAAGATCTGAACAGGTACTTTTCCAATGAATACATAAACATGTGCAAAAAGTCTCAATAGTTCTAGCCATTAGGTAAGTGATAGTTGAAGTTATAAGAAGAGGTGGAGAAAGATAGCTGAATAAGACCCTCCAGTGATTGTCCCTCTCATAGGAACACCAAATTGACTAACTATCCATGCAAGAAAGCACGTTCAGAGGAATCAAACATCAGATGAGCAATGATAGTGCCTTGTTTTAACATCACTGCAAAGCATGAGGCACTGAAGAGGGTAGGAAAGAAAAGACAATCTTGGATTATCAACACCTCTCCTCTCCCATGCCCTGGTAGTAGCCACGTGGCATGGAGAGAGAATCTATGTAGTTGGGGAAGGGATAGCACAGTGATTGTGGGACTTTGCATCGGAACTCAGTACTGCCTGTCACAGTGGAAAGCACGTCAGGACAGAATTCCGCCAGTGCCAACAGAAGGAGTATTTAGACCAGCCCTAGTCATTGGGGATTCATCTGTCCCAGCAGTCTGAACCTGAGTTCCAGATAGCACCACCACCACAGGCTAAAGTACTCTGAGGTACTAAATAAACAAAAGGCAGTTTAGGCTACAAAAACTGCAATTCCTGGGCAAGTCCTAGCGCTGTGCTGGGCTCAGAGCCAGTGGACTTGGGGTGTATGCAACCTAGTAAGATGCCAGCCAGGGCAGCCAAGCATTTTGCAAGACAAAGTCCCCTTTATTGTTCCCTCTCCTTTCTTCAAGCAGAAGGAGTGTCTCTCGATAGCCGCTAAAACTAGGCATGCTCTGGGTTACATTTGAAGCCAACACATCACTGGGTCTTACCAAAGGCTTGTGGCAAGTACTATCTGGTTTGCATCATCCATCCCCCAACCCCAGACAGCACAGCTTGCAGCTCCAGGAGAGATGCCTTCCCCCAGCTTCAGGGGAGGTCAGGGGAGAGTAAAGGGGCCTTTGCCTTGTAACTTGGATCCCAGCTCAGCCACAGTAGAATAGGGTACCAGGCAGAGTCCTGTGGTCCCCATTTCAGGTCCTAGCCCCTGGATGACATTTCTAGACACACCCTGGTCCCAAAGTGAACCTGCTGCCTTGAAGGGAAGGATCCAGTACTGGTAGGCTCTATCACCTACTGACTAAAGAACCCTTGGGCCTTCAATAAACATAAACAGTAGCCAGATAGTACTTGCCAGAGGCCTTAGGATGTTGTGCTGGCTTCAGGTGTAAGCCAGCAAATGTCCAGTTATTTTTATTTTATTTTATTTTATTTTATGAGATGGAGTCTCACTCTGTCATCCAGGCTGGAGTGCAGTGGCACAATCTCGGCTCACTTCAGCCTCCGCCTCCTGGATTCAAGCGATTCTCCTGCCTCAGCCTCCTGAGTAGCTGGAATTACAGGCACCTGCCACCAAGTCCGGCTAAATTTTTGTATTTTTAGCAGAGACGGGGTTTCACCATGTTGACCAGGCTGGTCTCGAACTCCTGACCTCAGGTGATCCACCTGCCTCGACCTCCCAAAGTGCTGAGATTACAGGCGTGAGCCACTGCACCCAGCCACATGCCCAGTTCTGGTGGCTATCAAGAGAGATTCCGTCTGCTTGAGGAAAAGAAGAGGGAATAATAAAGGTGTCTTTGTCTTGCAGCTTGGGTACCACCTTGGGCACAGTAGGGTAAAGCAACAAGCAGGCTCCTGGGGTCGCTGATTCTAAGACGTGACTCCTGGATGGCATTTCTGGACCTGCCCTGGGCCAGAGGGGAGCCCACTGACCTGAAGAGAGAGGCCTAGGCCTGCCAGCATCCACCACAAGCTGACTGAAGAGACTTTGGGCCTTGAATGAATATTGGTGGTAGCCAGGTAGTATTTGCCACAGGCCTGGGGTGGTGGTAGCCATGGGGAGGGACTCCATCTGCTTGAGGAAAGGATATGGAAGAGTGGGAAGGACAGTCTTGTGCCCTGGGTGCAAACTTAACCATAGGAGAATAAAGCATCAAGGAGATTCCCAAAGTTCCTGACTCCAGGCCCTGTCTGCAATACAGCATTCCTGGAACTGCCCTGGGCCCGTGGGGAGCTTGCTGCCCTGAAGGAAAGGACAGGCATGGCTGGATTTGCCACCTGCTGATGGAACAACCCTTGGGCCTTGAGTGAATATTGACAGTAGCCAGGCTGTGGTTGCCATGGGCCTTGGGCAAGACCCAGTGCTGTACTTTATTCAGGTATGACCCAGCAGAGTCACAGCGGGAGCAACAGGAATGCTTGTGATATCCCTCTCCCAGCTCCAGGCAGCTCAGCAAGGAGAAAGAGATTCCCTTTGTTTGGGGGAAAATAAGGGGAAAAAAAACAAGAGTCTCTGCCTGATAGTCCAGGTAATTATTTCAGATCTTACCCTAGTCCACCAAGGCATTACCTCTACGAGGCAGCAAGAGCCACAGTGTTACTGGGCTTCAGGTACCCCTGAATGCAGGTATAGCTGCAGTGACCAAAGTTTTAGATCACAACACTCAATTTTCTTTGAATACTTGAAATGCCTTCCCAAGACACACAGTTACAAACAAGCCAAGAGTATGAAGACTAAATAAATACCTAACTCCTTAATGCTGAGACATCAACACACATCCACAAGCATCAAGACCATCCAGGAAAACATGACCTCACCAGACAAACTAAATAAGGCACCACCGAACAATCCCAGAGTGACAGAGATAATGACTTTCAGACAGAAAATTCAAGATAGCTCTTTTGAGAAAGCTTGTGAAATTCAAGATAACACAGAGAATGAATTGAGAATACTATCAGATAAATTTAACAAAAAGATTGAATTTTTTTTTTAAATCAAGCACAAATTCTGGAGCTGACAAATTCGATTGACATACAGAAGAATACCTGAGAGTCTCTCTCAAAAGCAGAAGTGATCAAGCAGAAGAAAGAATTAGTGAGCTTGAAGACAGGCTATTTGAAAATATACAGCCAGAGGAGTCACAGTTAAAAGAAAAAATACTGTAAAAGAATGAAACACACTTACAAGATCTAGAAAATAGTCTCAACAGGGCAAATCTGAAGGTTATTGGCCTTAAAGAGGAGGTACAAAGAGAGATGGGGTAGAAAGTTTATTCAAAAGGATAATAACAGAAAACTTTTCAAATCTAAAGAAAGATAAATATTCAAGTATAGGGTTATAGAAAACCAAGAGATTTAATCCAAATAAACTATATCAAGACAATAATAAAATTCCCAAAGATCAAGGATAAATAAAGCATTCTAAAAGCAGCATGAGAAAAGAAACGAATCACATACGATGGAGCTCCAATATGTCCATCAGC